>NC_137963.1:19381451-19833951 GCF_963924665.1 Micromys minutus | reverse complement strand
TTTGCCAAAGGAGACAGTATTAGTTCTGCGTGATCCAAACGCTAACAGAGAGCATCCAGAGTGCAAGCCAAGGGCACTGAACAATGCTGTTAACTATATTCATTTGCTGCTTCCTGGGATCTTGGAAACACAGGCTCCTCAGCAGGGAGCACGGACAGGACCCACTCCACTCTATGTGCAAACTGAGGCCTAGAGTGGGAAGGAAGATCAACTCGGTTATATAGTGAAGTCAGTGCCCGCAACAGGCTTTGAACTGGATCTGCTCAAGTTGAAGACACGTCAAGTTTTTCCTAATTAAAATGTAGGTGATTATTTTTCCTTATAACTTTTCATAGTTAAAAATACCACAGATTTGGAGATCAAAACAGAAACCCTGAAATTCACAGCACTTCTGTGATGGCAGGTGCTGTGATTTTCCTGAAGGGACCTCTCTGCAGTGGTGTGGATGGTGCATGTGGCGCCGCTGACTGTACCGCAGGGGCGTTTGAGTTGAGCGTATCTTGATTGCCAACAAGGAATGATGCCCGACTCCTGCAAGTTAATTTCTTGGTCGGCTGCAAAATCCACACTTGTACAATTCATAGGTGACAACATCATCTAGTATCTGATGAACACAGGACGTGATTTACTTATAAAATTTACTTGCCGTTGGCATAGTCACAGTCAGACCCTAAAGCACAGCAGCGTAAGGTCGTTCTCTAGGTAGGTTCTGTATGCGTGCATCTTTTTGAAGGATACCACCAAGGAGAAAACAGAAATTTCAAATTTCTTACAAGAGGAGCAAGTGAGACGGCTCCATAGGTAAGAACACCTGTCACCAAGCACAGTGACCCCAGTTTGCTTCCTGACATTACTAGAAAAAGAGAGGGCTCCAGCAAGTTGTCTTCTGACCTCCACATGAGTCCCACAACGTAAGTGCACACACTTATAGACATGAACAGATAGATAGACAGATGATAGATAAATAGATAGATAGATGATAGATAGAATAGATAGATAGATGATAGATAGATAGATAGATAGATAGATGATAGATAGATAGATAGATAGATGATAGATAGATAGATAGATAGATAGATGATAGATAGATAGATAGATAGATAGATAGATGATAGATAGATAGATGATAGATAGATAGATAGATAGACAGATGATAGATAAATAGATAGATAGATGATAGATAGAACAGATAGATAGATGATAGATAGATAGATAGATAGATGATAGATAGATAGATAGATAGATAGATGATAGATAGATAGATAGATAGATGATAGATAGATAGATGATAGATAGATAGATAGATAGATGATAGATATATAGATAGATAGATAGATGATAGATAGATAGATAGATAGATGATAGATAGATAGATAGATAGATAGATAGATGATAGATAGATAGATAGATAGATAGATGATAGATAGATAGATAGATAGATAGATGATAGATAGATAGATGATAGATAGATAGATAGATAGATAGATGATAGATAGATAGATAGATAGATAGATAGATAGATAGATGATAGATAGATAGATAGATGATAGATAGATAGATGATAGATAGATAGATAGATAGATGATAGATATATAGATAGATAGATAGATGATAGATAGATAGATAGATAGATAGAATAGATAGATAGATGATAGATAGATAGATAGATAGATGATAGATAGATAGATAGATAGATAGATAGATAGATGATAGATAGATAGATGATAGATAGATAGATAGATAGATGATAGATATATAGATAGATGATAGATAGATAGATGATAGATAGATAGATGATAGATAGATGATAGATAGATAGATAGATAGATGATAGATAGATAGATAGATGATAGATAGATAGATGATAGATAGATAGATAGATGATAGATAGATAGATGATAGATAGATAGATGATAGATAGATAGATGATAGATAAACAGATGATAGATAAATAGATAGATAGATAGATGATAGATAGATGATAGATAGATAGATAGATAGATAGATAGATAGATAGATAGATGATAGATAGATAGATGATAGATAGATAGATAGATAGATAGATAGATAGATAGATAGATAGATAGAAAGAAAATCCTTATAAGTGACTTGTGGATCCTGTACCAGTGGGGACCAGTAATTGAAAACACCTAGTGAAGGATTACGGTATTACAATATTACAGAGAACCAGTGAGATCACCCAGAATTCAAGGGCAGAGAGATCTCTATCAACAAACAAAACCCTGAGCACCGGATTCTTTGATTCGAGCTTCCTATAACCTTGATGAAGTTAGATGGGGGCAGACACATGCACCCACACATCGATGCTTGTAGGTTTGAATCCTACCTGGAGACACTCAGTACGTTTCTGAGCCTCAGTGATCAGATGCCCACCTCTACCCACCTGAAGCATCCCTTAGTCCTTCCGCAGTCTTCCACCTTGATTTTGGCAAATGGGTCCACAGGAGGAGCAGTGGGGAAAGGGTAACCTGAGCAGGGAAGACAGATGATGTCAGAGAGATCCAGTAATAGTCCATACCAAGAGAATCCTAAAGATCGCACTGCCTGTTTTCATCACCACTGTTCGGGATGAGACTTACCAAAGGTCTTTGATGAAGTCAGACTATCCCCTTCATGAGAACACCCACGACTTTGGACTTCATCTTAGGTGGGTGCTGGGAATGGGTGAGTTCCTATTTCATTATCAAGCAAGTAGCCAGGAACCTTGTGTAGAATGAAACCTCATTCTACATAACCCCTGGCGTAGCACTGTCCCCTAGGACTTAGAAAATTCTCAACTTTACAACAGTGCACACACTCAGGATGGTAGATGACAAAGGCCCAGCTTTTAACTTGGTAGTTGGGTGATTCCACTTATATGTGGAGTGGATATTACAATTTCATCTCTCAGGGCTACCATTTTGCCAATATGCTAAGCCCTTCCGACACACAGTGGCCAGCACTGTCGCTCTGAGATTACTTACACTGTCATGAATTTAAGCAATGATGCAGAGTAAGGCCAAAGAGGCTTCCGGGTTTCAAGGAAAATCATTTTCACCTGGGGTGCTCACTCCATGTTTGCAGCAGCCATGTGTGCCTCATGCCACATCCTCTGCCCTGCGAGAGGTTTGGCAATGGACCCAAGTGAAGGATCAATGGTGAGATGCAGGCTTCCAGCTAGGCCTGGGCAGTGGAAAACATGCCCTTTGGATCGGATTTGTAGTACTTCTCTTCAGTGAAGTCTTACTTAGTTATGTTAGCTTTAGGTTTCTCCCAAATGTCTCCAGGATATGCTTTCCTGGCAAGAGCCTGTCTGATTCTAATACCCCAGAGTTTGAACGCTGGATCAAACAACACCCTGACTAACTGGCTCAAATGCTTTAATTCTAGATTTATCCTATTTTGTACTAAAACTACATTAGTCTCACTGCTGTAGACCACATCCTGCCTTGAGCAGGCCTTTTATTTTTCTCTTTGTATCTATGGGGCAGCTTTTCGATGTTACACATCATATTCCGCATCTTCATTCATGGCCTCACTCTATTTGTCATTGAAGTAAGGTAAATTTTTTCCTCCAGGGTACCCAACCAGGATGCAATGGCTGCTTCCTTATGTGTCATTAAGATGCTGGAGGTAAGAGGTTCTTCCATTTTACTTCTGACTCAAGTTCTGCATCTTCTACATTTAATCTGCCCCCCATCTCTCTCTGTCTCTGTCTCTGTCTGTCTGTCTGTCTCTCTCTCTCTCTCTCTCTCTCTCTCTCTCTCTCTCTCTCTCTCACACACACACACACACACACACACACACACACACACACAGGAGGGGGGAGGGAGAGAGAGATTAAACCAAGAAATTCACAGAAGCTTGAAAAAAACCTCTTTCACTGAGCAATCCCCCCCCAGCCTTCTTCCATTTTCAATCACAGAATTCTTAGTCATTCCCAGAATCTGAGGCTAATATTGGCTTATTCTAAATTTCCAGTTCAATAAATACCAGTTGTCATTATCATCCCTGGCTACTAAATGTTACAAACTTAACTAAGAAGCAATAACTGTTGAGTAGCATTGCCTTTTTAAGAAAGGTGGGTTTCTGGACACCAAATAAAAGCTAATTTGGAACATAGCTTAGGCAAATGTTCTGAACTAGTTTATTGGGTTGGCAAATGCCTTTGCTAACGTTGGTGTTTTTACCATATTGTGTGTTCTAAGACAAAATCAAGTAAGAACATGTATTCTGTGAGCTGTGTTTGTACATCATTTAAAAACATTTCCACCCAAATTTGTGGATTGGATTAACAGGTTTAGAATACATTTTCCCATTGTGTTAGACAACTAGACCTTAGTTTTTATTTATTTGTTTGTTTGTTTATTGTAAACTTGGTTCCTGCTTCCTGGAAAAGACACTCTAGAGCAACAGTTCTTTACCTGCAGGTTGCAACCCCTTTAGAGGTTGAACAACCCTTTCACAGAACTCACCAAAGACCATTGGAACACACAGATATTCACATCACAATTTATACCGTAGCAAAATTACAGTTATGAAGTAGCAATGAAAATAATTTTATGGTTGGGGGGTCATCACAACACAAGGAACCATATTAAAGGGCTGTAGCTTTGGGAAGGTCGAAAACCACTGCTTGGGTCTTGTAGTAATAGATGTGTCTTTACTCATCATGAGCCCCTTAGAGAGCACCTGAGTTTGTGCTAAGAGATAAGATGTATGTAAATACATTTGCTTAAATGTCCTCCAAGATTAGGACATGTAAATTGCCTTCTGCTGGGGCTTGAATTGGAATATCTGTCCCCACTGGTTTTGTAGGGTTTGTTTGTTTGTTTGTTTTGAAACACTTGGTTCCTGCTGGTTTTGAAACACTTGGTTCCTGCTGGTTTTGAAACACTTGGTTCCTGCTGGTGATACTGTTTAGGGAGGCTATGGAACCTTTAAGGAAGTGAGGCCTAGCTGGCAGAAGGAGGTTACTAAGAACAGGCCTCTGAAGAATCGTGTTTCAGTCCACTGTGACGTGAACAGCCTCTGCCACTCCCTTCTGATGCCAGGAGTTGAACTTCCCAGCCATGTCTATTCTATTATGATAGGTTGAGACCATGAAGCTAATGAATCTTCCCACCCTTAAGATCTTTCTGGTAGGTCACAGGAAAGTAATTGACATCTTTACCTGCTTGTTTTCTCCAACTGGGAAAACATAAATGCCTTTACCCATATTTCCTGGGGGTGGGGGGCTATCTTCCTTTTGTAACATGGCTAGACAGCCTCTCTAACTACGCCAAGCCCAGCAGATTACTATTCTGAACCACACTGGCTTACAGTCCCCTTGGGTACCGTATGATTGACTGCCCCAGTTTCTCCACATCCAAGCTCCACAGGATTTCATTATTATTTTAATTTGCATTTCCCTAAGCACTGACAGACACAATGTCCCTCCGTATCTGTATTAAGCACTTGGGTTCCCTCATCTGTGGGGTCGAGTTCTGCAAACTTTGTTCAAATGTTTTCATGGTTATATCTATGTTATACATTTCTGCTTGTTAGTTTCAGATGTTGCTACTTTTTCTACCACCCTTCCACCAACCATTTTGTTTGTTTGTTTTTGCTACAACTTTTTTTTTAGACCCAAATATTTAAGTTGGATGAGGTTAAGACTTTCTCTGCTTTTGGTTTGTGCTTTTCGGGGTCTTGAGGGATCGTTTTCTACCCCCCATCAGCGAAAGCAATCTCTCTCTCTCTGTCTCTCTCTCTCTCTCTCTCTCTCTCTCTCTCTCTCTCTCACTTATTAACATTTTAGTGCTGTGTTGACACTGTAGTGCTGTGTTGATGCTGTAGTGTTGTATTTACGCTGTAGTACTGTGTTGATGCTGTAGTGCTGAGTTGATGCTGTAGTGCTGTGTTGATGCTGTAGTGCTGTGTTGATGCTGTAGTGCTGTGTTGATGCTGTAGTGCTGAGTTTACACTGTAGTGCTGAGTTTACACTGTAGTGCTGAGTTTACACTGTAGTGCTGAGTTGATGCTGTAGTGCTGTGTTGATGCTGTAGTGCTGTGTTGATGCTGTAGTGCTATATTACCATTGTAGTACTGTGTTGATAGCACACTTAAAGCTTTGACCCACTGGGAATTTACTCATTATCTTATGTGAGGTGAGAAATCAATTGTATTTTTCTACTTATATCGATTTGTTTGGATTTCCTTTTGCTTTGTTTTGTAAGACAAGAGTTTCACTACGTGTCCCTGGCTGACCTGAAACTCACTCACTATGCAGAACCAGCTGGCCTGGAACTCACAGAGATTCCCTCTGCTTCTGCCTGCAGAATCCTGGGATCAGAGATATGGGCCACCATTCCCAGCTCTCCATACATTGAATCAAATTTTTCTCAACATAATTCATGAGACAATTCATACTTACAGACCTGGACTGGAAAACTGTATGGGATTATCTTAAGTCTGAGATGCACTGAGTGGATGAAGAATTGGTATATTTATAAAATCAGATTATTTTTTCAAGATCATGATTCATCTGTTTATTCCCATCTGTCATATCCCTTAATAGTTCATTTTTTCTTTATACAGATGAAATAAGACTCTGTAGATCCCTGTTGCCTCTTTGAGCTGTATCTTAGTTTCTTTCACATTGTTGCTGGTGAGGAAGAGCTTAGGTTCCTAAGGTACTTTAATCTTCTAAGAGCTTTCCTAAAAAGTCCAACCGAGTAACCAAAACAACCATGACCACATAATGCATCATCCTCTGTGCATGAGATGTCCAGGATAGACAAATATTGAGACAGAAGGCTTCATGGTTGCCAAGAGCCGAGACAAGGGGAAACACAAAATGCCTGCCTGCATGGTGTTGGCTCTAGGGAAATATGGCTTCTTTCCGGGGTGATCAGAATGTTCTAAATATGACTCTGGTAATAGCTACAATAAGCCTGTGAGCAAACTTTAGAGCCATGGCATGTCATGCTTTAAATAGCTGTATGAGCACATGCTAACCCCGTGAACCTGTAGAGGTCAGGCCATGACTCTGGAAGCCAGTTTTGGGATCAGGCTGTGAAGCTTGGTGGCCCACGCTGTTATCTGCTGTGTCATCCCTAATGCCAATATTTTGACATACAACATTTTGATAGCTCGACAGAAAGCTATCATAATTTTCATAATTTCCCTTATGATCTCCTCTTTACCTCTTTTGTCATTTTTTTCCATTGGCGTTGTCCCTACGATCCTTTTTTTTTTTTCTTTCTTTCTTTCTTTTTGTTTCTTGGGGCTAGGGAACTGAATGGAGAGGTGTGAATGTGGCAGGTGGCACTCTGTCACCGAGCCACATTCCCAATCACCCTCCGCAGGCTTTGGCTAACTTCAAATTTCACCTCCCTATAATCCAAAGACATCTATACATACTATGTAGACTCTGAAATCCACTGACTTCCTGTGACTCATGACAACTTTTAGAGGATCTTCCTGGGTGTTCCCAAAAAGTATGTTGTTGTATTTGTTTATATACTTACTTAGATGTCATTATTTACATGAGGCAAACAATATGTATCTTTTATTTTTAAAATTTGAGTTTTTCTAATGCTAAGGGTAGGGTGCTAAATTTAATACATTTTGTTTTGACATTTATTTATCTACATACTTAGTGTATTCCCTAATATCTATCATTAATACACTTATACTCTAGAATTAATAAATTACAGATTACTGCCTTGTGTATTTGGAAATACCATGCATGTGCTTATTGTAGACATATATACACACACATACAACACACACACATGCATCGGTAGTTATTTCTGCAGTGCTGAGTAATGAACTCAGAACCTCATTCATGCTGAGTAAGCAGTCTACCACTGAGCCCTGTTCTCAACCCTGGAAACTTACATATTGGGTTCCTGATTTGCTGTTTCTTCTGTCACTGTATGACATTATTTGTCCTTCTCAGTCCAACTTCAATTGTATTGTGTCACGTTTTGTTACTATCTCAAGTCCTAAAACTCATCTTTACCCAAAACATCATTTTTTTACTTCCTCCAATATTTCTGTCTATTCAATACATATTTATATGCATGATCAAAATTCAGCCACAATATCTCTTGCTCATTGTGTCTGGCTGCCGCACTAACAAAATTATGTTGTCACATCAAATGAGTTGGGATCATTTTCTCTTTTTTCTGTCCCCTGAAATGTGTTCAGGGTACTGTCAAAAATGGCTTCATGCATAAAGGTGTTTTTGTGAATAACCTGAGTTTGATCCTCATAACTCATGTAAAGTTGGAAGGGAAAAAAACTCTATAAATTATCCCCTGACCTCCATACCTACACCATGACACACATATTTGTACATATCAAGTACACACGCACATACACACACACATATACACACACACATACATACATACACACACATACACACATACCACATACACACACACATTCACACACATACACACACACATACACACACACATACACACACATACACACACACATACACACATACATACACACATACACACACATACACACACATACACACATACACACACATACACACACATACACATACACACATACACATACACACACATACACATATACATACACACACATACACACATACACACACACATACACACACACACATATATAAAGGTGTTCTGTACAAATGCACGTCTGTATACCATTGCTTATAGAGGCTAGAAGAGGGCATCAGGTCACCTAGGTCTGGAGTTACAGTTACAAGCTGGGAATTGAACCCAGATCCTCTGGAAAAGCAGTCAGTACTTTTAGTTGCTAAGCCATACATAGTTTTAAAATTTAAAAATGTAAATACATATGTATATATTTAGAATGCGCACTATCTCTCACTTGAATATTTGGTAGAATTGGGCTTTCTTATTTGGAAGATTTGGTTTTAATTGACTCATTTTTTTCTTTCTTCCTTTCTTCCTTTGTTATGTGGTGTGTGGTGTGCATGTGTATACATGTTCGAATGTCTACAGGCACACATGTATGTGCGTAGCTGCTGTGCATGTGAAGGCCAGAGGCTGACATTAGGTGTCTCCCTAGATTGTCCACTTTCTATGGAGAGGCAGATTCTCTCCCTGGACCTAGTCCGGTGAGCCAGCTTACTCCAGAAATCCATGGCCTCACTCTGGGCTGGGCAAGCACTTCACCTTCTGAGTCCCTGCACTGCCACCACCCTCTTGTCCCGTCCATTCATCTCAGTTCCTTTTATCCAGGTTTTCTAATTCTTCAGTCAGGTTTTCCCCACTTTGGACAAGGTCTTGCTATGAATCCCAGGCTGACTTCAAATTTGCAATCTTCCTGCCTCCCAAGTACTAGAGAAACCAGCTTCGTATTAACTGATTTTCTCAGCTTCCATTGTTATTGAACTCTGACCTACCGTAAACCTTGCCGTGTTAAAGTGTACAAATCAGTGCTTTTTACACCTCCATAAGCTTGCACAACTACTACTGTCTAGTCCTACAAAATTTCCACGGATCCAGGAAGAAGCCAAGTGCTAGCCAGCAGTCACTCCCTCTCTGGCATCCTTTAATTTATGTCCTGGTCCTATGGATTTGCCTATTCTGAACATTGCCTACGAAGGGAAGCATGTGGCCTGGTTTCTAATTTCTTTCATTTAGCATGTTTCCAAGGTTCATCTACCCTGCAACACGCATTGAAACTTCATTCCTCTTTGTAACAAAATACCATCCCCCCTGTACTGGGAGACAATATTTGTCTATATGTCCATCAGTTGGTAGGCATTTTGAGGCTATTCTAAATCATGCAGCTGTGTAGAAGGTTTTACGTTGATACATTTTCAATTCTCTTAGAGTACAATTGCTACATTATACGGTAACTATACATTTCACTTTTTGAGGAGCTGCCAAGTCTTTTTCCAAAAGCTGAAATATTTTACATCCTCATTAACAATGCACAGCAGTCCTGTAGTATCTTCAAGGACTTCCTCACCTTCCCTGCATCCTGACTCCCTGTGTATCCTGACTCGCCTTCCTCAATGTCAAGCTATATGGGTTGAACTACCCAGATATGGCTCCCTGGCCTGTTTGAATAAGTTCCACCCATTCCCTCATTTACATCAGTTTGTTTGCTTGGTTTATTTCCTCTCCCCATTTCCTATCTTGTTACTAGTTTTCTCCAAAATGAAAACCTAAATGAAGATCTGGAAAAAGTGCTTGCCACCCAAGCACGAGGATCCAAGTTTGATCCCTTGCATCCATGCTGTAAAGCTGGTGTGGGGCATTGGGAAGATGCAGACAGTTATCTGTAGCTAGCTGGCCAGTCAGCAAGTCTAATTGGAGAGTCCCACATCCCTGTAAGAGAAAAACCTGTCTTAAAAAACAGGTGGAGCTGGGAAATGGCTCAGCAAGTAAAAGCAATCGGTGTGCCATCATGAGGATCTGAGTTCAAATCCCTAGCACCCGTGTGGAAAGCCAAGGATTGCTGCACAGGCTTTTAACCCAGCAGTGGGATGAGGGCCGGGATACAGGAGGATCACTGGGGTTTGCTGGCTACCAGACTATTAGTTAGAGACCACTCCTGAATGGAACAAGGCAGACACTGAGAAAGCACAATGGCTCTCTTTTCTTCTGGCTTCCACGTATATAAATCACACCAGCCCCATCAGACCAAAATCAAAATACAAGGTGGGGGACTCCTGAGGAATGACCTCTGGTCATGGTATGTGTGCACATATACATATATATACATACATACATACTTAAATGCACATCTGTGCAGATACTGACATGCATACATATAAAAACCTACAGGAATAATATTGCACTAGGTTTTTCTTTTCATTGTAAAAATTCTTCCCCTTTCTCACATGGATTCAATCTTTCTAGTAATTTTGTCTTAGAAACTAATTACACTTTTTCCTCCCAATTTCTATTTTATCATCTTTGCCTGTCAGATATCCCTGTAAAAAGTTGGTTTCTCACTTAATTTTATTTACTTATTGTTTATGTTTGCAGCGTTGGAGGCTGAACCCACAGCCATGCACATGCTAAGCATCCCCCTCCCACTGGGCTCCATCTCTTTCCGCTCTTGGTTGCTTGAGGCTCTGTGGCTTCCATTCTCATCGAATTTGTGGACTGTGTGTCCTTTTGCTGCGATCCCTTGAGCCCATTTTGCCATACTCTACTGAGTGGTTGATGGCTTTTGCTTTGCTATTTATTGCTTCTAATTAACCGGTTGGATCGGAGCCTTCAGGTATTCATTTAGCCCTCAATTCGGTGAAGTTTGAACCACGGATCGTCTGGCTGTACCATTCAGCTCCACCCCTGAGAGCTTACAGCATCAACCTCTTTCTGCAGCCACCTGAACTGTTGCTTTTACTTCCCAAGGTCACGTAACAAAGAGAGGATGTGGAGCAAGTGAAGTGTCAGACCGTCAAGTCCCATAGGATGCTTTCACAGTAGTGTTCTGACCCTTCCGGACCTGCAGCTTTTAACTGCTTTGTGTATCACTCTGAAACCTGGCATCTCACTCCTACCTGTTCAAGTCCAGTTCCCAGCACTTGCCGACATGAGCCTCACACCTAGGCCGGCTGGACACCGTGCACCAGCTACCCTACAGCGTCAATCCGCTGATCCAAAGTTCCCTGCTACTTTCTAGCTATGTGAGTTTAGCTAAGATTTGAAAAGGAGAAATAAAAAAAGGTAATTCCCCTTAACTCTTAAGGGGTGGGAGGAAACAGTAGTATCTAACTCACAGGATCACTGTGCAGATGAAAATGAACGTGGGTAAAGTACTGTAAGAAGCCGTCTGGCACACAGTGGGGGCTTAGGGAAGGACAGTGAAGGCTGGGGAAATAGCCCCATCAGTGAAGTGCTTGACACACAGGCAGGAACACTTGAACTTTTCCCTAGAACTCATATGGAAAGTCTGGGCTTGTTGGTGATACATGTTTATTGCACTGCAAGGGGAGACAGAGACGGGCAGATTCCCTTGAGCCCCCTGGGATGGATGAGTTCCAGGCCAGTGAGGGAACGAGGAAAAAATAAGATGGCTAGTGCCTGAGGAACATCATCCAAGACTGTTTTATGGCCTCCACATACGTGAATAAGAACACATATGTATGTTGGTATTAAAGAACGTCCAGATTCATACAGTGCCTGGCTGACGAGACAAGGGCTCAGGCTGAGGAAAAAGGTCCTACGCATGCTTCTGTCCTCTCTGCCTCTTACCCTGCTCTTTGCCACAACAGAAAAAAAAAAAAAAAAAAACAAAACAAAACAAAAAAAACTGGTCTTGAACTCAGTGGTGAGCTGCTGGTTGATTCGAATGCTTTGCAAATGGCCAGATCAAAGTGTTTTAAAGATAGTGTTTTTGGTATCAAAGGGAAGGCAGCTACTATCATCCTCAGACTCATGATCCTCTATCCTGGCCAGCTGACAGCAGGAGAGAGGAACAAAAGGCTTCACTTAAGGTTTAAAACTAAGGCAACACTATTTCTTGTAGCTTTTCTTCCTCAAAGAATACCCAGAGTAGAGTGGTTACCCATAGTCCAACATTTAATACCTCCTGTGGTTTGCAACATGTATGTTCTGGGCCAGAAACCTATTTCTCAGAGTGACTGTCCACCTGATGTTGGCCTTCAGAAAACCAGCTTTTACAATCAACAGTTCATTCTTCCCACATATGTTCATAGACACAGAAAGTCTGGCTTGTTCTTTGTTAGTTGAGAACATATGTGCTCATGCGCTACCTTCAGGTCATTTGGAAGTACAGACTGCTTGTGTAAGGAGGAAATATGGACCACATGCTTTCAGAAAACACATGCTTAGGATTATTTATCCTTTCCCAGAGTGAGAGATGCTGTTTAGCTTGTTGTTTCCCCCACCAGGTGCTCCATCTTCCTGGGCTTAGAGGTGCCAGGCCTCCCTTGCAGCTAGGTCATTACTTAATTATGCTTGTAATAAGCCAAAGACTATGAGAAGAGATGATCTATGCAAGCAGCCAAAAATATAATTACTTATCCTAAAGTTCTCTTTTTTGTTCCCTCCATTGAGTGTGTGCCCATGAGCACGTGTCATGTGTATGTGTGGCTGTGGGTGAGCATGTGCCACACGTGTGCATGTGGAGACCAGAGAACAACCTCAGAAGTCAGGTCTCTCCTTCCACCTGGAGATAGGTTCTCTTATTTGCTGCTTCCTGTCAGTCCACATGCTCCCCTTGTTTCCATTTCCCATCCCCCACTAGGATTACAGACACAGGCACTACTGTGCCTAGTTTTACATGGGCTCTGATGCTCTGAACTCAGGTATCTCCTCGGATTTGCGTGGCAAGACCTTTACCTACTGAGCCATCTCTCTGGCACCCTACCCTCAATCTTGGACAAAGACATACAAGCCACCAATCTTCTACTACATAGATGAGGACAAGGTCTTAAAGGATAGTAGAGCAACAAGATGGAAAGCACACAGGAGTCTGAGTGACAACTTGGAGAAGACTTGCTTCACTAGCCCTTGAATGGCCAGAGTCTAGGTCACTTAAGTATGTGTGTGTGTGGGGGGGAGGGGTTAATCAAGCTTCATTTAATAAATATTCTGATTTAATAAATATTCTTCATTTAATAAATATTCCCCCACTCCATTCTCTTTACCTTCCTTAATATAATAATTACATTTTGAAGTGGATATGTCTTTTTACCCTCCCCTGACTCCCCTACAGCTACATGTGACCACACAGCTAAGAAGCTGAAATCATTCGATGGAACTTCTAACCAAGTAGCGTCCTTCATAAGCAGGCAGTCAGCATTTTCTCCTCACTTTGTCTTTCTCACCATCTGGAATGTGGAGGTAACAAGTAGGGTTCAAGCGTCTTCTCAGGGTCGTTAAGTTGCAAGCTAAGAATTACGCAGGAGCAGAAGCTCCAGCCCCTAAGATTGGAGACCTCTCTTGCCAGCTCCGGATTGTGGGTTTCTAGATTTCCTCACATGAGACAGAAAACTCTATATTATCCAAGATATCAACATCTGTTTGCTGCGTATAGTTGAACCTCATTCTCATTAAAGAGATATAGCTGCGAACACATAACCTCATTTCAACCCCCAGCTTGATTCTTGGCCCCTCTTTGCCAAGCTTCCCACAAGCCGCGGAAGTAAGATAAGAGACTGGTTTCCATTCCTTTTATCAGAATGGTTTTGCCTTTTGTACTCTTTTAAAACGGCTCCTCAGGGAAGCTGGCCAAGAAACCCCAGTCTCTGGGCCCAGATGGTCCCAACAATGGTGGCTCACACTAGGAGACTACAAGTGTGGTGGCAGCAGATGTGGGTTGGACTGGGGAGGGAGCTGTGACCCATGTGGCGCCTGGGCAACGAGACCAATAGAAAGATGGAGCGACAGTACCTGCGAATTTAGGTCAATCCAGACCGACCAGAAGGTAACTGGGCAACGGGTCTCTTTAAGTTGGGTTTTCTGCTTCCCGCCTGCTGTACTGGACTCCGGAACCCCAGTCCAGATGGCGCCTCCTCCGTGGCAGGAGGATGGGGGAGGCCGGACGATGAGAACTAGGGGAGCATAAGCTTAGCACCTTCTATCCACAGCCTCACAGGACTTGAGTCTGAGTCTCTCAGCCCTAGTCTCCCCACGTGTAAAGAGGGGAGCAGGCGCTGACAGCGCCTCCAGACTTCCCTCCTACAGGCTGGGTCAGAGCGCCGGGCTCTCTACTCTAGTCTCTGCTCTGCTCCACTGACATCTTTGCGGACCCCTCCTGCACCCCTCAATCTCCCACCCCCAGGTCGCCCCTCACCCTCTGATAGCCTCACCCTCCTCTGACAGGTAGCGCAGGTCGTAGAACTCGCCGGCGAAGGTGCCGTAGGAGGAGTCGTGGCGCGGCACTGCCTCATCGGCGCCCGCGTCCCCTCGCGCGCGTCCCCGGGGTCCCCGGCCCCCCGGGCCCGCGCCGTCGTCCGCGGGGCTGGCATTGCAGGCAGCGATCCCCGTCAGCAGCAGCCGCAGGAGCAGTGGTACCCAGCCCGGGCGCCGCAGGGGTTGCCCCGCCATCACTGCTCACTGATCCGGCAGCCAGGCCGCTACGGCCGCAGCGGGGACCCCGCGGGCGCGGGCCCGGACCGAGCCGCCGCCAGCACGCGCCGCGCAGCCGCGGAGCGCCCGCACCCGCCGCCTCCCTGCCTCGCTCTGCGCATCCTCGCTCCAACCCCGCAGCCTGCCCCCGTGCGCTCAGCCTCACCCCCTCCTCGCCTCACCCTCCTCCTTCCTCTCGTCCTTCTTCCCGTTCTCCCCATCGCCCAGTGGCCTCCAGATTCGACCCTCCTGGGTGTTTAGTGTGGCCCGCTGACCTACAGCATCACACCACCTGGGAGCTTGCGTTGTATCTCTTCAGGTCCCACTCTGGACACACAAAGCGGAAATTGCTCTTACTCAACCCCCTAGCATCCAGTTTTCACACCTTATTAGAACGACTATCTCCAGTATCTTGCTCCTGCAACTTTTCGTCCAGAGAAAAACTTACTAGACTCATAAATTTCCCTGGACCATCACGGAAGGAAGATGAAATCACAAAATCCCACTATCTAGGTGGCCAAGAAGAAATCAGAGACAGTGAAGAAAGTTTAACCGAAGGCCTTGGAAAAAGCCACACGTGGAGCATATCCCGAGCCTTTCAAACTAGGCAACTGGTTTACCCATATTCCCCAGAAGCAAAGTGCGCAGACATTAAGTGAGCCAACCATGTCTGAGAAGCACGCCGAATCTCCACGTTTTCACGTCCGTTTGTACCACTTACACTTTGCATTTTTATCTGGCCATTCATTTGCTCAATGAATATACACAGATCCCAGGTTTGTCTTCAAATGACCCTTGTTGGGGTGGTGACAACTAGTCTTCTGCAAGAAATAGCGACACTCTCTCTTCCACAATGCTACTTCAGAACCTTGCATGTAAACCCTTCTTCTGGTTCTTTTAAAAAATAATAATTGCATAAGGTATGGGAACGGTTACGGAGGCAGAAAAACAGATTTCAAATGCAGACCTGGAAGTCAGACTGCCTGGGTTATCAGTAATGACCAGTGGTTAATATATTCCTGGGATGTAGTGCATGTTAAATAAGACCAGGCAGGAAAGGGTTTGTAGGGTTCAATGCACAGATGTCACGCCATTGCACAGAACTATGAAATACTGAGAACCCAGTGATTTCAACTGGTTTTTTAGCCCAGTGGCTGGGAGACATGGGAGCTGCTATTGGAAGGAGAGGTGCCTTGGGAAATCCAAAGGCCAGTTGTTCACTATTGGATACAGCTGACAGGTCAGCTTGTCCAATTAGAATTTAATGATGTTAATCCTGCCAGGGTCTCTCACTGAACCTGAAGCTCACCTCAGCGATGCAGGCTGGCCAGTGAGCTTGGATTACTCCTGTCTTCCCAGCACTGGTATTGTGGACACATGCTGCCGCATACTGTTTTTAATGTGGGCACTGGGGATTCGAACTCAGGTCCTTATGCTTGCACATCTGAACCTGGAGCTTGCTGGAACTGCCTGTCTAGTAAGTCCCTAGGATCCAAGTTCCCCTGCTCTCCACCCCAACACCAGGGTAATAGAAAAATACTACTGTGCCAGGTTTTCACATAGGTGCCCAGGGTCATGTTCATGTAGCAAACACATCACCCACCAACCCATCTCCCAGACCCAGTTCACCCCCTTTAAATGGATAAGCATTTAATTTCATTTTCATTTTTAAAAGACAGACAAGCTTTATTTCTCTTCTCATCAAAATAATTTCTCCAAAGGACCTTTTAATTTTTCTGTTATAAAACATCCCCCAAATTAGTGCTACCACTCAGTATCCAACCAGGAACAGATGTGTCCTGCCTCTGACTGCCTGGTGCGTGTCATTTTTCACTCTGAATTTTGTAAGATATAAAAGCTGTGATCTTGGAAGTCCCTTGGGAAGTTAAACATAGAGTTGTCATATGATCTGGCAATTCCGAGAGAGCCTAAAACATATGTTCACACAAGAAAACTTGTGCATGAATGTTCATAAAATTATCGTTCATAATAGCCCCAAAGCAGGAGCAACCCAGATACCTGCCAACTGAATAAATAAACAAAACATAGTACCCTCATCTTCTCAATTTTTCAGTCACAAAGACAGAGTGAAGTTCTGATACATGCTACAACACAGGTAAACCTTGAACACATGGCTGAAAGAGAGAAGCTGATCACAGAAGCCCACATACCATATGATTCCAGATATACGACGTGTCCAGAACAAGCAAATTTATAATCAGAAGCCTACAGGCCAGTGGTTGCTAGGGGAGGGCAGAGTCAAGAGTCAGATTATGTTTTCCCAGCATCATGGACACGCTGAGAAACACTGCGGTGCACACTTTAAAATCATTAAAATGGTGGATTTTATTCAAAGACTTTAAAGGTCTGTGATATTTGAAATGGTGAGTGATAACGATATCAGAATTTTCCTGTGCTCTTTGGGAAATAAAATTCCAGATGCATCCTGGTGGGAATCTCTGAATGCCAAATGCTTCCCTTTTCACACCTAGAGGTTTGTGCTGTCCCAACCTGTCAACTCTATGGTTTGAGGGGTACCAGACCTCTGCAGTAACACACTTCCCAATCAGGAGTCTGAGGCTACGGTCTGGAGTCCTGGCTCTGTAATGATTACATTAGCACACTCTCCCCTCTCCTCTTGAATCCACAGTGGGTGTTGTGTTACCTTCTAGTGCTGTTGTTTGGGTCTAAAGTAAACAAAGAAGGTACTAATTGCACAACTCCTTTAGTTGTGAGTTTACCCAGGGCAGCTTGACCATCTCGGGTCCGGATGCCCAGCACCACCACACATTAAAGTAGGCAGAAGATAATGGGCACAGCAGCAATGCTTCACTGGTTGGGTAAACACCAGTGGTACTGGGTTTTCATGTACAACAGCAACATGTTTGTGCTCAGGCTTGCTGTGATGTCCACCCACTGGAAACTCTTGTGAACCCAAGGGAGAAGTTGGGGGACATTGTAGGAGCTTGTAAGCCTCCTGAAAGCAGCAGCCAAGACCTCCATGCACCCCTCCTTAGAAACAAAGCAAACCATATACATGGGATATACTTGTGTCCTGAATGCTCCAGAAACCTTCTGCTGTGTTCTGGAGGTTTCCATCAGAGAGTGGGGGTGGAGGAGCACAAACCACAGAGAGCAGCTCAGAAGAGGAAGCAGCTGCTGGGTTGGCGGGAGGTGACAACCCCGTGTTCTATAGGAACATGGTTTGTGTCACATGCACATGATAAAGAATAGCCAAGGGTTTTCATGGGTGAAAAGCACCCACCCAAAACTACACTTTCCCCAGACAGCTCAATGGAAACAGAAGGACAACAATAAAGAGCTATCGACGAGAAGAGGGTCGCGGCCTATATGAGGTCACAGCAAGCCCTGCACATGTGGATAGCCCCTCCTGACATTTTTTGTACCATTCTGTACCATTTTTGTACCAAGGTTCAGGAGGGGCTGATATGTGTAATGACAACCAGGATTCATCAGCAAAGGCTAGAAGACCCTCCAGGACACTCTGTGCACTAATGCAGGGAAATGTGCCATACATCCTATAAAGATTTCCCTCAAAAAATATTAAATTGTAAAGAGTCAGTACTTAAAGGGTTACTCCTTGGTTATCCGAATACCTGTTTACATACCTCAATGCTAGTCACTGGGACACTTTTTAAAGTCATTAGTATCAAATTATTGGCACCATTCATTTGTAGGGATATGGAAAGAGCAAACTACAATACAACATAAAAATACAGTTCTGGTACAAAGGTACGAGATCAGTTCCATTGAACAAGCAGTCATAAGAAATGGATGTGGACAGTTTACATACAAGAGAACACAGCTCGTAACTCATCACATGGAAAAGCCTTGCTAGCAGTTCACCAAATAAGACAGCTCCTCAAGAATAAGTATACACATCTCTTAAACTAGCAAAAAAATAAATTAGAATAGCAAACCCCAGTGCTGGCAGAGCTATTGGTAAATAAAAATGCTTATCCGTTGCTGGTGGCATTATAAATTGTAGAGGGGATTCAAGCATTCAGAGGAGGGGAAGTTTAAATGAAATGACCTTTGAGGTCCTTCCAATCCAAAGACTGGATCTTTCTAGAAAGCAATCTGGCAATATAAAATAAGAGCTATAAAATACTTCATGCTCTCTGACCTTGTAATCCCTCTTTGGAGATATTCCAGAGGGAATAATCCAAGAGAAGGATTATATATATATATTTATTTGTTTATATTTTTTTTACAAAGACATTCATAGCAGCACTATTTATAAGTGTGAAAATATGCGTATAACTCAAATATCTAGTAATGGGGAGAGGTGAGGTTAACTGCATCATGTGACTATAAAGACATTTAAGTTAGTGAAAGTATCTGTCTAATAAGGAGATGTGTTAGATAAAGAAATACAACAAAAGGAATGTCAGTGCTGAGCACAGCTAGGTAGAAACAGTGTATCTGTGAGAAGCAGGAAGAACTTTTGAGCTCACTGTGGGTAGGGGTTCCTTAATTCTTGCAAAGTTATTCAAGTGCATAATAAAAATTTAAAAACACATTTCTTGAAACTATATAAAAAGGGAGTTAAGTTTCTTCTGGGCCAGGTCCTATCAACATGGTTAGAGTAGGTGAAATTTAGAAATAATTTGTCTTTATGGAAAAACCAAATGAATCTTCCTGATACTGAATCATCTTTACCCTGTAAAGATTTTTTAGACAATGTAAGTTAGAATCTTCTGTATGGGTCTCAAAGATAAATTCTATTTATCCCAAGTTGTTTTGTACCCAATGAGTTCAAACACTTAACTGTACTTCAGGCTAAGCTGAATTATTTCCAGTTATATATAATATGTAACTTTTCCCCACTCATCTACTCATGTCTGAATAAAAATAAATAACTTTATAAGATCTGTGTATTATTCAGTGTAAATGGAAAACCAGCAGTAAAGAATTATTCTCTCATAAAATGACCCATGTAACAAACAGCCAAAGCTTGGTGCAAATGTCAATCATAAAAAAAGTCACATCTTTGAGAGTGTAAGCGGAGGGTTCTGTGCTGCGTTAGCCCCTGGGGTTACTAACAGATACACACAGGTACCTCTGAATAGAAATCCCTTTTCTTCTGGAAACTTCCTACCAGACCCTGTCTCCACTGCATCGAGCAGTAGAAAAACCTCTCGTGCTCAGGAGGCGTTAAGTAACTTTTCCAACGAAGTCAAGCCGGAAGCTGGCTTCCGCTAACCCTGGAGACCTGGGCGAGCAGAGCACACATCTGTATGTCGTGCGGCAGTTAGCACACCGAGCCCGAGGAAAGGAAGCGGACGAAGGCACCATGCCACCTCCAGGCAGTAAGGGTGGAGTGTCACAGTTCGGTCATCAGCAATCTTTTCATTATCTTCTCTCTTTCCAGTTCCTGCCGGAGCGTCTCTGCACTGAAAAACAAGGGGCAAAGCCTTGGTGTCTGCAGCTGTGGACAGAACCTGACCGTCATCGTGCAGGCGCTAGACTTTCCTTCTTAGGCTTTATTGGGATGCCCCGCATTGGCTAGCAGTACAGAGAGACAAACTAAGGGGCTTCCCTCCTAACCCCAAGGGGGCGTTCCTTGAGGGTCCATGTCTATGGTGAGTGTGGAGATCTGCTCAGTAAATATCTCTTGAAGGATTGAAAAGCGTTTTCAATTAAAAAAAAAAAAAAAGACTTAGCTTAGTTGGGCATGCCTTTAATACTAGCATCTGAGAAGCAGAGACAAATGGATTTGAGACCAGCCTGGTCTATGTAGTGAGTTCCAGGACAGCCAGGGATACATAGAGAGAGTCTGTTTCCATACATACATACACCATACATACATACATATTATTATTATTATTATTATTATTATTATTACTATTACTATTATTTGTGCAAGTGTGAGCAAACATACACATAGATGCATTTTGCCATTATACACATATGAAGGTCAAAGGTCAACTTTCAGGAACTGTTTCTCTACTGAAGAATAAGACTGAAGTCACCAGGCTTTCTAGGCAGGTGATTCCACCCCTGGAACCATCTGGTGGCCTGGGGTTGGAGGCCTGTTAGATTTCTTTCAATTGTGCTTTAAATTCATTTTATATAATTTTTTTTTTCCTAGAGAGTATGTTGGTTAATATCCAAAGTAATGTCTTAACAAAGAATTGTGTTTAATTAGTAAAATAAAGGGAAGGAGAAAGATGAAAAGGCAAAAGGAGGTTGGGCACATTAAAAACTGGCTGCTTTGAGAGGCTGCTTTTGACTTCTTGGTCCCAAGGTCAGTTGCATATTCTGTTGTAGTGGTTTGAATGAGAATGTCCTATATGGGCTCAAATACTGAACACTTAGTCTCCAGTTGGTGGCACTATTTGAAGAAGTTTAGGAAGTACAGCCTTGCTGGAGGAAGTGTGTCACCATTACTGGGGACAAGCTTGGTGAGACATATTCTCACCCTACTGTCAATTCACTATCTCTGCTGTGCTCCCAATTAAAGGCAAAGAGCTCTTGGCTTCCTTCTCTGGCTGCCGTCACCGTTGCTTGTCACTGTGCCCATCCCTCTGGAACCATAAGCCAAAATAAACTCTTTTCCTTACGATGCCTTTAGTTGTGGCGTTTTATTACAACAGAAAAGTAATGAAGGTAGTTACAGACATTGTTTCTACAGGTTAAATAAATATACACATATGGGTAGTTGTGTAAAGGTTGTGTGTGTGTGTGTGTGTGTGTGTATGTGTGTGTGTACTTTGCTTGACTGGTACACATAGTCTCATGTCTCTTAGATAAATGTTCTGCAACTGAGATATATCTCATCTTCCTCTTCAAATTGATGAATACCTCTCCCTCTCTCTCCTCTCTCTCTCTCTCTCTCTCTCTCTCTCTCTCTCTCTCTCTTGCTCTCCCTTTAAAAAAAAAGATTTATTTATTTTATCTATATGAGCACACTGTAGCTGTCAGACACACCAGAAGAGGGCATCGGATCCCATCACAGATGGTTGTGAGCCACCATGTGGTTGCTGGGATTTGAACTCAGGACCTCTGGAAGAGCAGTCAGTGCTCTTAACCGCTGAGACATCTCTCCAGTCTTGCTCTCCCTTTTAAGAAAGTGTTGCCTAGGCTAGTCTTGAACTTGTGGCCCCCCAGCAATTCTCCAAGCTCTGACTCCCAAATTGCAGAATCTACAGGTGTATGCCACTGCAAGGGACCTACAAGGCATGTGTATGTGTGTAGATGTATGTGTGTAGATGTATGTGTACATTTATACATAAAAATCTATTTGTGTTTATTTTGTGTGCATATGCCACATATGTACAGAAGTTCAAGGCGGTGAGAAAGGGGCACCATATCCCCTGGAGCTGTTTAGTTAAAGGTGGTTGTGTGAGCTACCCAAAATGAGTACAGAGAACAGAACTCAGGTTCTCTGGGAGAACAGCAAGCACTTTTAACTGCTGAGCCATTCCTCCAGCCAGAAAATGAAATGTGTATTTTTAAAGGCACAGAGTAACTTTAATAATCTCACTCACTGGAGGAACTCCGTTTTGACCGTGGCCAGCGAGCCCTCACAGAGGGCTCAAGGTGCGGCTTTGGTTGCTGCAGTCATCACCCTATGTCTTCCTGAGAAACACCACCAATCAACCTTCCAGCCTCGCTCTTAGTTGTTCAAAGACTTAGCACAGCTGTGCGACAGTTGTCAGCGTCTTGCCACTTTGGCTGTAGACGATGAGTCTGACGCATGGGTTATGGTGATGGCAGTAGACAAGGCTACCTTTCAAAGACAAGAGGCCCTCTTTGGGGCTAGAAGTGGGGCTGGAGGTATAAAGTGTTTGTCCTGTAAGCACAATGCCCTGAGTCCCATCCCCAAGTAAAAATCCCAGACATAGCACACAGAAGCTCACTGGCCACCCAGACGAGCCTAATTATTAGTGAGTACCACAGGCCAATGAGAGACTTTACCTAAAAGAGGTGCAAGATGTTCTTGAGGATGATCCCAAGGTTGTCCACGGGCTCCATACATCCTCCTTCGTGCATGCGCGCATGTACACACACACACACACACACTCCTAAAAAGTTCTCTTGATAAAAACACTGACTTTACTTGGTCCCGGAGGCATCTGATGGGGGACCGGCTGGCTGGTGGAAAGGCTGTCTGTCATCTGCCTTCTTTACTGCCTTATCTTTGAGGCTAGAGCCTGCTCAGCTTTTCATGCTGATCATGTAAGAACTGTTTTGTCCAGAACTACAATAGAAGGTTGACTTGGCCTAGATTTGCCTAGTCTCTTCCTGATCTTAAGGCTAAAAATACCTGCCTGCCCCCCATGGCTGGAGCTACCGATCACAAAAGGAGCACAGAAAGCTGGAAAAGCCCTGACTGATCCCAAAAAAAGACATGACTGTTCACCTGCATGTCTCCCCTGAGGATTCCTGCCCCATGTCACTAACTCCTCAGTTCTCTGGAGCCAAGAGGCTGCTTTGAGGCCGTTTCTCTATTTCTCCCTTCTTTCTTTTCTTGTCACTGGTCTCCTCAAGCTTTTCTCGTGACTAGGACTCTGGCCCCTAGTCTTGTTTAATCATGCCAGCCATGCCCAAGTGCAGGAACCCAGAACTGGCAATTTCCTCTGCCAAGCCTGCTTTCCACAACTGTCTGCAACCTGCTCCCTGCTACCTTCAGGTGTCACGCCAATGAGGTCATCCCAACTGTCTCAGTCGGGGTTTCTCTTCACAAACATCATGACCAAGAAGCAGGTTGGGGAGTAAAGGGTTTATTCAGCTTACACTTCCACATTGCTGTTCATCACCAAAGGAAGTCAGGACTGGAACTCAAGCAGGTCAGGAAGCAGGAGCTGATGCAGAGGCCATGAAGGGATGTTACTTACTGGCCTGCTTCCCCTGGCTTACATATGCCATATGAAGAACACAGGATGCTTTCCTGCCTCAAGCCCACATCATGGTCCCTTTTTTTCTGGTCCCTTTGTCCTATAAACATCACTGTGTGTCACTGGACACTCTCATAAGACTCATTATTTTCTTTATCCCTAACTTCATCAAGAGCTCTTTTTCCCATCTTGAGTCTCCATGTTACATGTCCTGTACTAAAATGATATGCACGTTGACAAAAGTTAAGTATGAAATTTATACTCTTACAAAATATGGATGGCTGTTTCCCGTTAGACATTTACTCAATATCATTTATGCCGACTTTACTGATATTTATCCCATGTTTATGATTGTTATTTTCTTTGAGAAAACAAAATTACACAAAAATGGATTGCATTTCTTCTTGCCAATCTGTTCATGGGGGTCCCAAAGGTTTCCTTTCCTTTGCTCTTGTGACTAGTACAGCAGCAACCCTTATTGTGAATCTCTTTCTGTGGAAGGGCTTATGAGCTGTAGTGAGCCCTCAATTTAATGACGATTGGTAACACTGTGATATGATACCTACAAAATGAAGTCATACTTTCTACCAGCTGCCACACACATCAGGAGTGAACACAGAACAAATCTGCATCCCTCGTCAATGCACTCTCCTAGAGGAAAACTACCAGCCCCTTATTTGTAATGAATGTACTGTGGTAAACTCATGATTCATGAAATGATGGCGTCTGACACTATATCCCAATACATGTGATGCATGTGTTTTGGGTGGCTGATATTATGTTCCAGTACTCACAGCAAGGAGAAGCTGACAAAGGCAGTTATCACAGAGAAAGGAGCCTCAGTTGGGGAAATGCCTCCGTTAGATCCAGCTATAAGGCATTTTCTCAACTAGTGATCAAGGGAGGAGGGCCCAGCCCATTTTGGGTGGTGCCATCCCTGGGCTGGTAGACCTGGGTTCTATGAGAAAGCAGGCTGAGCAAACCAGGGGGAGCAAGCCAGTAAGTAACATCCCTCCATGGCCTCTGCATCAGCTCCTGCTTCCTGACCTGCTTGAGTTCCAGTCCTGACTTCCTTTGGTGATGAACAGCGATATGGAAGTGTAAGCTGAATAAACCCTTTCCTCCCCAACTTGCTTCTTGGTCATGCTGTTTGTGTAGGAATAGAAACCCTGACTAAGACACCAACCTTCTTTCCTCTTACTTTTCAGTCTCAATTTACAGCTTACTTGACATCTCTCTCTCTCTCTCTCTCTCTCTCTCTCTCTCTCTCTCTCTCTCTCTCTCTCTCTCTCTCTCCTTCTCCCTCCCCCACTTCTCTCACACACCCCTGTTTTTCTGCTTCTCTAACCCTCATACACAAAAGTGCAAACTCCTGTAGGGTAGGACAGCTCACTGTCCAACCCCAGCACCTAGAACACAGCATACTCCTTAGAGACCTGTCCTTACAGGACAAATCAATGAAAGAATGAACGGAAGGGGCTGGGCAGATGACTCACTCAGTAAAATGCTTTCCCTGGAAGGATGAGGACTTGAGTTCAGATCCCGAGCACTCAAGTAAAAGCCTGGCTTGGAGATGTATATCTAATCCCAGACCTGGGCAAGTAGAAAGAAGCAGAGCCCTAGAGCTCGCTGGCCAGCCAGCCTAACTGAATTCATGAACTTTAGCTTCAATGAGTTGAAACAATTTCAGTAGGTTGAAATGTACTCAAAACATAAGCTAGAAAGCAGCTGATATCATGTGACATCCATCTCCAGCTCCCATATGCACAAACGTACATATGCATGTACACTCTCACATATATGTGCACACATGAACATGTATATATAGTACATATATCTACACACATACAGAATGAATGTGGGCCTCTAGAGTCACAGACAAGGTGAGCTAGAGTCTGGGTCTGGCTCCCTGTTACCAGGGTACCTGTTACTTATCTGACTCACCTGGATGCCAGAGAGACGGGCTTCCGGGAGGTATAGATGGTCTGTACTGTGGCCACAGTCTCTGTCAGTGGCCGCAGGGTCGCTGTTGGAATCAACGGGGAAGACTGGCCAGGACAGCACTGTAATTTGTTCTCTCTAAAGTCTGCCTGGAGAGGAAACAGAAACAAGAGCTCAATCTCCAGGCCCACCTTCATGCGTCCCGGGTCCCCCCTGAACTGCTCTTATTTTAATAGTAGCTGAAGTCAGCACACGTTTCCAAATCACCTTAAGTGATCTTACTCTGTGCCCGACACCATGCTGAGTACTTTCTACACATGACCTCTTCACAACCTTTTCAGACGGCACGATCAGCTGTCATTGCATCTTAGAAACTGTCCTTCAGAAGATGTGTCATTTTTGTGGGTACCACAGAAAAAGCAAAATGTGACACTCAGACATTACTGTGTGGTATCTTGTAGTAAACATTCTGATTTGGGGGCTAGAGAGACGGTTCAGCAGTTGAGAGCACTTACTGCTCTTGCGAAGGACCCGGGTTCAATCCTCAGCACCCTCAGTACTGCATATATATGATGCAAACACTCACATGAACATGAGAATAAACAAACAAGCCTTTTGACTTTGTGACATTAAAAGACAGAGTAGTACATATCTTAGAACTGCTTCTCTGGAAAAGAAAAATGAATTTTTGAGTTTAAGTCAGTGGTTCTCAACCTGTGTGGGTCTCAACCTAAGACCGTTAGAAAATACAGATATTTACATTATGATTCATAACAATAGAAAAGTGCAGTTATGAAGTAACAACAAAAATAATTTTATAGTTGGGGGTCACCACAACATGAGGAACTGTTGGGTCACAGCATTGGGAAGGTTGAGAAGCACCGGTTTAAAATGTCCATTTGAGGTCATTGAGTTAGTTTGTGTGTGTTGGGTGTGGCATGGCACATATGTGGAGGTCAGAGGACAACCTACAGGAGTCAGTTCTCTTCTACCAGGTGGGTTCCAGGAATCAGATGAACCTAGATCATTAGCTTGGTAGCTAGGGCCTTTATCTATTCTGAACTATTTCAAAGGCTACAAGAAGTAATTAAAAACAGTACTCAGGGACCGTGAGGTGGCTCTCTTGGTAAAGTGCTTGCCACAAAAGCACGTGGAACTGAGCTCTGATCCTAGCACCTACATGAAAAATCAGATATAGCTGCATACATCTGAAATCCCAGTACTGGAAAGGTAAAGACGAGGAAACCCCTTAGGACTTGTTCCAGGTTTAGAGAGAGAGACTCTGATTCAAAAAATAATGTGGATGGAGCTGAAATGGTGGCTCAGTGGTTCAGAGTACTTGCTGGGATTCCTAAGGACCTGAGTTCAGGTCCTAGGGTCTATGTCATGTGGCTCGAACTCTAGGGAATCTGATACCATCAACTGGTCTTTGAGGTGGCTGCTACTCTTGTCTCTACAAGCACCCAAACATGGGTGGCATACACTCACAGATTCATATATGCATATAAACAAAAACAAATCTTAAAATCAAAAGGTAGAGATACAG
This sequence comes from Micromys minutus, assembly GCF_963924665.1. Lineage (NCBI taxonomy): Eukaryota > Metazoa > Chordata > Mammalia > Rodentia > Muridae > Micromys > Micromys minutus. The sequence continues at coordinate 19,806,538 of NC_137963.1, read as the reverse complement.
ACACTTGATATTGATCTCTCTGGCCTTTACACACACATACAAGCACATTTACACACAACTGCACACATCCACATAAATATATAATGTACACACACATACGCACTGTACTTGGAAAGAGCTTATAGAACACAATTAATAATGTTCTTCATTGATAAAGCGCCACCATGGATCCAGAAGGCAGTCCCTAGACCAGCAATGTCATCATTAGTTTGAAACTTAGTTAAAAATGCTCAGGCTTTACTCAAGACCTTGGCGCCAGAAAGCCCAACATGGTAGGTTCTCACAAGGCTTCCAGATGCTTCTGATACACAGCAGTGTCAGAACCATGAGCCTGCGGCACACTGCTTAGTTCACAGGGGGGAATCTCTTGCCGTTTACAAAGCAAAATATGTTTATTACTTTTGCACAGAATGCTGAAGAACATAAAGTAGCTGTCGGGAGGCTGAGAGTGCTGGGGGGGTTGGACTACATAGTGAGACTCTCAATAAAACCAAACCCAAAATAAATAGTGAGAGCAAAAGGATATAAGTGAAGACATTCTATAATCCCTTATTGCTGTCATCCATCTATTTGCCAACAGTGGTTTTTCATGCATAGTTTTTGTTTTATATCCTTAAAGATTTTTGATTAGTTTCTTTTGTGTGCATGTGTGTTTCCTTTGCATGTATGTATGTGCAATGTATGCACAGCTGGTATCTAAGAGATTTAGTGCTGGACCCTCTGGAACTGCAGTTAGGGATGGTTGTGAGCCACCATGCAGGAACTAGGAACTAAACCCAGGTCCTCTGAAAGGACAGCCGGTGTTCAGAGCCACCTCCCCAGCCTCCTCTTTAAAAATTGTTTTGAAAATGCATCCACATCCGCACACACACACACACACACACACACACACACACACACACACACACACCCAACTTCTGTTAATGCTGATTAAGTCTGAATTTGGAGGAATTTACCACCCAGATTTCTAAAGAGGCTTTGATCTTTGAGTACATGGTTCTCTTCTTGGTGCCAGTGCAGAAGATGAGCTGCCGTTAAAAGTCCATTGCAGGGAAGCACAAAGCCACCGTTTGCGTCTTATATCTGCCCCTAAGAGGGACAGAAACTTGTTCGAAATGGAGACATGCCAAATGGTAGCTGTTGGGTCTCTGGTGAATGTCATTCTGGAGATACAGCTCTCCGAAATGCTCCGAATGCCAGTTACGTCACAGGGTCAGGAGCACACGTTCTTACTAGAGCGTGAGGCTGCTAAGGACAACTGTCCTGTTGGCAACTGTCACTGCTGCTGTTCACAGGGCCACTCTGGCTCATCACCTTCCAGGCACACGCAGGGTGAAACGTCACTGACTTTCTCAGGTCTGAGTGACCGTGTGCTTTGCTTTGTCCTGTGAAAGAACTTTGGTCCTTCCGCTGATCATTTAAAAACCCAGGTGTGCCCCCCCCTCGGCCATTGTTACTGGTGGTGCAACTCATGGCAGACGACTGGCCATCAGCCTGGACAACACAGAGCCGAGCCTTCAGTCTGCCTATGACGGATGGACTACATGTGCAGGAAAGTAATTCCGTGTGCTGTTTAAGAGCCCGGCCTGCCTGATGTGGCAGCTGGCTAACTAGGAGGTTGCATTGCTTCAGTGAACGGGTGACAGGTGGGCTTGTGAGGCCACTTCTGAGGACCAATTGCACCTACAGTGCAAAAGCAAAGGTGGGTTACAGTGCAGAGGTCCCAGGGCAAACACCCACGGTGTCTGCACTCATGGGTGTGCAACCCATGGACGGGGGATGGGGGAACCGGCCCCACTTAGAAAGGATCGTGAAGGAGCAGTGAATTTTCTTATTAAGCCCTAACCCTCAGCTCTTAAAATGTCTGTTAAATGACAGAACAAACAAGCACTTTAGCTTTCAGTAGAATGAAGCAGGCAGCAGAACGGATCAGGTTAAAAAGAGGAACTTGGGCCAGATGCAGACGGGGCCCTGTCTGTGATCCTGCTGGGATCCTTTAAAAGTCTAGGCAGAGTGACTTAGGCTATGAACAGCTAACACTATGGCTTAGGAGAGGTTTCTCCGTTGCTGTGGGCCAGTGATCTCTATGAGAGTTCACTAAGAACACTCAGGGTCAAATAGGGACCAGACGGATTGCCAGTTCGACTTTGTGCGGAGTCCACTAGAGCTTCTGAAGGCCCCACAGCTGCGGCAAGATGGGTCTGGAGGCCTGTAGCGTGCGCCTGTGTCTTGCACTTAGAAGAAATGGCCTTGTGCAGGGACGAGAAGACTGAAAATGGGGGACCTCAGCTTTGGCTTCTGTTACCAACCAGCTCTCGGCATCACTGTCTTCCTGGAGTCTGAGAGAAGGGACTAGCTCCTTAACAAGCTCCTAGCTGAGTGGGGGCTCGTTGGAGGAAGTGGGTTACTGGGGTGTATCTTGTTCCCAGGGCCCTTCCTTGGCCACTTCCTGTTTCCTGGATGCTTTCCTTGGCCTCGCCCTTGCACGATTTGCGACAGCTTTGCATCAGACCTAAAGACAAAGAAGTACTCCCTCTGAGGCAGTGAGCACAGTGGCGCTTTCCCTTTTGAAATGATTTTCTGAGGACCTTTCTCACAGTGATGGGGATCTCAGTGAATGGACTCGCTGTCTAAGTTCCAGAAGGCAGAAATCTGGTAGCCATGTGTCCTTGTCCCTCAACAATCTAGGACCTTCCCAGACTCCTAAGTATCTCCCCAGACATATACTTCCCCCACCTCTGCCGTTGAAATCACTCACTTTCTGCACACACTCTCTTAAGCTCCTGTCCTAGATTTATTTCTAGACTATTGTTCTAAAGTTGTTCTGTCTGGACCCAAACGCTCTCCTGCTGTGGTCACAAAGATGCTTTCTAAAAGCGCCTGCCCTGACACTACCCTGCTCTAGCAGCTTCTGAAGGCTTCCCGCTGCTGCTGGGGAAAGCACCAGGCATGGCCTTTGCTCCTACAGCCCTGGCTCCTCTTCCTTCTCTCACACCCCAGGCTCCTGCTTCCTGTGTTCTGGTTCTCTGGCCTTCTCTGCAGTTCCTTGAATGTCTTGTGGCCTGTCCCTCCCCAGGACTCTGGTTCATGCTGTTCCCTCTGTCTTCTTTGGCTGCTTTTGAGCCACTCTTGCCCAGTTCTTCAAAGTCCCAGTGTGACTGCTGACATCGGCTTCCAGCTCTCAGGAAGGGCATCCCTGAGTGTGTCCCATCACTGCCAAGGCTGGGCAGAGTCCCCCCACCATTCCCGACAGAGGGAAAGAGAGCAGAGCTACCAGCTGGGGAGCTGTGTCCAGCAGAACTGTGGGGTGGGCTGGCTGTAGAAGCATCAGGGCAATGGTGCCAAAGAGCATGTCACAGCCCTGGTAGCTCTCTATCCTCTTGGTAAAGTGGCCTAGACTGAGCTCTTGGCCCTAGGGAAAAATGTTTCCAGCACCCACCTTTCTTTACATGGAGGTGGACAAATACCTTCTCACCTCTGCTCATCCTCTGAAGCCAGTAAGAGCCTCTGCTCCACCTTTGCACGCCAAAGGCTGAAGCCTCCTTAGGCAGTGAGCACTGTATTGTTCACTACTGTACTCGGGGATACCTGCAGCCCCTGGAGATCCTCCAGAGAAGACAGAAACCCCTGGAAGGGTTATGAGTTATAGATTATGAGTTATATTAATAACTATGAAGGGTTATTATACTCATGAGCTATTAAGGGTTATAGATTATGAGTTCAGGGATCACAACTGACTGCTGGGAGGGGTGGGAAGGAGAGGAAGTAGGAAAAGACCAGTACTGTGGTTCCCACTGCTGTTACATGCAGTAGCTCACTATCAGGTGCAAAAACTTCCAGGAGAGAATAGTTGGGCAGCTAAAAAGAAGTGTGGAAATAATCCTCGCTGCCATCCTGGAGAGGAAGAGAAGATGGCATTTAAAATGTTCAGAAGAAGGGCCGGAGGGATGGCAGGGCAGTTAAAAGCACCGGCTCTTCCTCCAGAGCACAGCCATCTGTAACTCCAGTTCCACGGGAACCAATGCCTTCCTCTTCCCTCAGCAGGCACATAAGATGGTCATCTATCTCTGCAGGCAAAACATCATACACATAAAATAGAATGCACATTTTAAAATGTTCAAATACATTTACTCTATATGCTGTTTAACTAAGTTGCCTAGTGAAGACAGGGAGAGAGGTGGTCATGAGGAGTCCATGGCCAGGACCTGAACAGGGTCCTCATCTTGGTACCACTGTCGCTGTAGCCTGGCAGTCATCACAGATATTTCAGAGATATTATGAAGGTTTTAGATCTCAGTCCCTTTTGATACATGTTTCACCCAGGCATCTCTTGTTACCGTCCCTAGGGCTATGGTTTAGTGGGTGAAGTGCTTGTGGCACGCGATGAGATGGAGACAGGAAGATCTTCGGGGCTTCGTGCCCTGCTAGCCCAGCTGAGTCGGTGAGTTCCGGGTCCGTGAGAGACCTTACATCAACCTTACATCAAGAACTAGGTGGATGGCACCAAAGGGATGATACCTACAGTGTTTTCTGTCTGCCTGTCTGTCTGCCTGTCCACCCCCTCATCTCACCTGCACACAAACATATCATGCATACACACCACCACATACACACACACATGTAAAAGTAGATGGTCTGTGTAGTAAAATGACTCACCCAAGACCACACACCATTATCAAGATGCAGATCCAACCGAAAACAACTTACAAGTGTTAAGACAAGGACACAGTGCACACAAAAGTGGCGCTTCGTACTTTTGATCCCAGCACTCAGGGGGCAGGGGCAGGAGGATCTCTGAGTTTAGGGCCGTCCTAGTCTACAGAGTGAGTTCTAGGACAGTCAGGGCTACACAGAGAAACCCTTTCTTGTGAGAGAGAGAGAGAGAGAGAGAGAGAGAGAGAGGTCAGCACCCAAAGTCTTTAAAGTAGGTTGCATTTATGGAAAAGATCCAGAATACATGCGCACGTGCATGAACACACCCAAACACACACACACACACACACACACACACACACACACACATACACACACACACAAACACACACAGTTCAGACTGGTGGTTGGTAGACTGGGGCCAAGAAGAAAATACTAAGTAAGTAAGCCAGGTGTAAAGAGGCATGCCTATAAACCCAGCACAGGCTGAAAGAAAAAACACATAAACTGAAGGCTAGCCTGGACCACAGAGTAAGATCTTAACAGTAGGTATGAAACTAGAGGAACACAGAGCGTTGGTGGGGTTAAGGAAGGACATGACAGGGGGACCATTCTCAATGTACAATAGACACTTGTATGAAACCTTTTAAAACTAACATTTAGTTTTTAATTAAAAGCCCAAATAGTCTGGGGAGATGGTTCAGTGGATAAGGTATTTTCCATATAAAGGTGGGGACTGCAGCTCAGATCCCCAGGACCCACAAAGAAGCTGGACTGGTAATGGTGGCCTGCCTGTACTTCCAGCTCTGAAGGTGGAGACGGGGACACTGGGACAGGTTGGCTAGCTAGATTAGCAGAACAGGTGGGGGGGTTCTAGGTTTGGCAAGTTTTTGCCTCAGCAAATAGAGTGGAGAGGTATCAAGAAAGACCCCACCATCAACCCCTGGCGTCCCTACAGATGTGCACATCCATGCACAATGTACACACACCACAGCCACACTCAAGAAGGTAGGCCTAAGTCTTGTATAATCTTTAAAACTACCCAGGCATCCAGTGGATTCCATTAGTACTTAATACACGGGGGACACAGTGGAAAGAAAAATTTGAAAATGGGATTTTTTTTTCTCATAGAAAATACCACTAGAAGGAGTCAGAGGCAGTCATTATTCAATAAATGCAGTAAATACTATTGTGTAGTCTTTTAATATGGTTACTCTTCTGTGGATCTCAATAAAGTAAAACAGGCCTCGATCCCAGGACCTCTCGCCTTCCCAGCCTTCCCCAGAGTGGAAGCGGAGGTTTACCATGCAGCTCTGCCATCTGTGACTTACAGTGAACTGTGGCCCCGTGGTAAAGGGATCAGGAAACGGGCTCATCAGTGGTTCTGCTGGGAACGTTTTTATCTTCAAAAAAAAGAGGAGAGAAACAAGGGGTTACCTTCAGGTCAGGAAACATTTTGGAAGTCTTCACTGGTACAGCTTTAGTACTGAGAGGAAGGATCCTGGGGCGCTTAGAAGCCTTCCTCTCTCCGCAGTGGAGGAGGAAGTGCTGTCTGTTCCCAAGTTACACAGTACAAGGTGTGCCTTGCCTGGGACTCCATTTATGGGAGTCTCGAAACCTGTGTCCAAAGCCTGTCCAAAGGCTCCATTCAAGGTAGAAAAGGAGGCAATCCTGATACACCTGGGGTGAGTTCCCAGGGTTTCTCCACAGCTGTGGGAAGAGCAAGAAGCATCTGAATAGCCTGCTGGGGACATAGTACATCTCAGCTGTGGAGGCCAACTATGTCAGAAGGCAGAATAATTTGCACTGTTCAACCCCTGTACACTTTGAGCAGCAGAAGTCTTGAGGCACGTCTGTGGAAGCAGAAAATATCCCACCGTTACGGCCTTTGGGAACAGAAAGGAAGGTACTTGGAAGTATCCGATGTGGTAACAGAAGAATGTTCATTTTAGTGAGGATGGCACCCCAGTCGGCAGGGAATCATAGCTTTTATGTCTTTCTTTTTACTCAATTTGGCTTTGGCTTCTTGGAGGCCTTGGAAAATGAAAATGCTTATTTATTTGAAGCAATACATGCCTGGAGGGCCAGAGGCCTGGTGACGGTAGCACTGGCTTTGCCTGTAGTCCTCAGGCCCAGAAACAGCTTGTAGACCTGTGTAGGCACATATTGTTGGCAAGGCACAGAGGCCAGCCCTACCTAGGGACAGTGGCTTTGTGTCCCATAGGCTCTTGCCTATGGACTGACTCTAGGACAGTCCCTTGGTACTTTCAGACCGAACCAAAATCAGGAACATGTTATCTGAATGGACAGAGGAGCTGTAAGTTAATATGGGGGTAGCAATATCCTTGCAGTGTACAAGCTATAACGCTCACCCCAAACCCGCTCTCCTCTCAGACAAATCTGTTTCAATGAATATCTCAAACTCCCCCAGGATGAGCCCTAGAGTCTCAAAGGCTCTTGGGCCAAAGTGTCACCGTACATTTATTTTCTCATTCTCCTGGCCTAACAGGTTGACATGGCATTCTGAGATAAATGTTATAGCAACAAGAAATCTGTAGATAAGCTCTCAGGCAAACCAGAGGCGACAGGACGTGCTTCCTTTTGGCTACTAATGAAATTAGACAGCAGCCTCAAAGAACAGCTCTCCTCGGTTACCTGTAAGCTGCTCACCGACCCAGCAGAACACGTTACTGTACTCTGGGGGCACAACCTAACTCTAGAGCCACTTCAGAAGGATGCAAAAACCAAAGTCACCCAACAGGGTCTAGCCTAAGGAAACGAAACCCCAGACACAAAAATGCTCCATGTTCCCTGAAATGGTGACAAACTTCGGGGGAAGGGGGGACACTTCCTAACATGAAGGGCTGAGGCCCACGGTACACCTTTTGCCTGGACTATAAATGGCCGTGTAGGATGTGGCAGTGAGAACGAGACAGAGACATCACAGTGCTCCACGAAAGACGGAGGGCAGGAACATCATGAGCTACAAGAATGCCATTTAACAGGCGGAACTATGGGTGAACATGAGGACACAGAAGAGAACATGCAGAGATGACAAACCATGCTTGGTTACGGTTAAAATGGCTCCGCTTACGTCATCAGGTAGCGCTCCTAGTGGGTCATGATGTCAGTAAGTAGATGGCAGGGATGAGTTTAAAACTGTATTTGCCATGGGACAGACACTTAAGACCTTAGCTGGTGACTACCAGAGCCTATAACCCCCTTTCTCAGAAAGCAAATGGCTCTTGGTTCTTGAGAGCTATGGAGGAAGGGGTGGGTACAGGGTGTGTGTCTTCATTTGGCCAACCCTAGGTGGACCCCAAATTTCCCCATCCATCCTGGGGTGAAAGCGCCCAATAGCAGGGCTGTTTGATAGTCTGGCACCTCTGCATGCCCATCCAGCTGCCGCCTCACCTGGGGCTCGGCCGCCTCACCTGTCCCAGCAGGCCCCGGCCTGCCAGGGTACCTACCAGCCTCGTTTTGATTGGAGGGTACATGCAAACTCCAGCGGTCTCTTCCTTCATGGGGAGAGAGAGTGGAGGAGAACAGCGAGAGTGAGCACAGTGGGGGCTGCTGGCGGGCTCTGCCTGCTCACGAGGAGAGGAGGAGAAACAGGGGGGAAGAGGCGATAAGACAGGAGGAGAGAGAGAAGGGAGGGAAAGGAGAGAAAGACAGTACAGTGCAAGACGGATCTGGCGACCCAGGTTACTAAGCCAGCATCACCCATGCTTTTTAGACGCTGTCAGCCTCTGGACTGCTCGCTGCCAGTCCCGCCAATCACCGCCAATCACCCTCCTCTCTGTCTCTCCCTTCTCTGCTCTTCGTCTCTCTTCTCTAATCCACGAGCAGAAGGACAAACCAAACCCCCTTCCCAAGGATAGCAGAGCCGAACTCTCTCTCTCTGTACCAGGAGGGTAGGACTGGGGTCAGTGCCCCACCCCCACCCCACGAAGCGTCACCAGGGTTCTGAAGCATTGCCCAGGCCAGTCACAAACAGCGCCATGAGTTAGCAGTGTCAGGCATGAGACCATACACTTGACAGCGTTTGCCTTCTATGCCCAGTGCCTTCCCGCCCTCAGGGGAGGAAGGGTACAGTCTATGGTGTGCATGTGACTGAGTGTCCGGCAGAGGACACCAAGAAAGATGTACAGCACTAAGAAGCAGAGTTCAGGATTTCATCCTCCTGGCTCTCTGCCATCTGGGTTCAGAACTCGGAGCTGGTACCACTTTCCTCACCCATGAATCCAGGTTTAGGCATCTCCTACTGGAGCTCCTATTGCAGCTTAGCTGGAAGACACACCAAGCACTGAGTGCCACCCTTCCGGGATGCCAGCATCCCCCTGTCCCCATACACACACACACACTGAGGAGTGTCGTGTGCCCAGCAAAGGTACAAAAGCTTGCTTCAGTGATGATGAGATGATAAACAGATGGCATTCAGTGTTAGAAAGAGAGGACTACTGAAGGGTTAGTGTGGGCTTCAGGGAGGGACCACTCACTTCAGAGAACAAATACATGCATCTTTTAGCTCAGGAAACTTGGCAGCATCGTACAGTGAGAATCAAAGTACAGCCACTGGGTAGCTTTCATTAAAAAACAATCAAGGAAATTACAGCCCTTCCTTCCTTCTCCAGATCTATGATTCTGACAACCTTGGAGCTGAGCAGCTGCCAGGGAGCTTACACAGCCATAGCCTCCCAACAGCTCTGCCTCACACTCTGCATTTGGGAGATGCAGAAACTGTTCCTGCAAAGTCAGCCTCCCAGGTTCCACCCCGTCTTTGTGGACTGTTTCTTAAGTCCTTTCTTCAAAGCTAAGGGAGTCCATATTAGTCGCCTGCAGCTAAGGTTTACCAGCCTACTTACAGTCCTATGCTCTTTGGTCCTCAGGAGAAATCCTACTTGCTTAAGAAGTTACAAGATAATGATGCCCGTAGGAGGTTGGCTGGCTTCATGACCCCAGGGTGTCCATGTTACAGCTAGAAGTGGCTACACTGGAGACATTCCACACATATCCCTCCCTACACGTCAGTCCCTGGACCTTTGTTTTTACTGATAGCAATGGGGAACTCAACATGGGTTTCACGAAGGAAATAAAATCTGTCAAAAATAACTAAGAAACATCATATCACCGAATGGTGAGAATCTGGACAGATGATGCTTAGGAGTGACTTACGGCTTCGTGCATTGCTGGACTTTCACGGTAAATGATGACTATTACTCCAATACATCTGACCTTCCTAAACAGTCACCCGAGGAGATGTAAGCAAAAGAATGTTCTCAGACTCCTACTAAATCCACATTCTTGACTTCTTGACTCGTAGTCAATGAGCAGAAACAAGGTATCAATAACACGTCTTACAGGATACTTTGGATATTATTTTTCTCCTAGCTCTTCCATCTTGCTTTGGGCTTCTCTACATTTGTTATATGTATATATGTTATGTGTATATGTTATAAATATGTATATGTGTATATGATTATATATATATATATATAAAATATTATATATATATATATAAAATATTATATATATATATATATAAAATATATATATATATATATATTTGCTTTTGAGCTTTAAAATGTGATTCTTTGGGGGAACAGAAAGATTCTTGGCACTTGTAAATAATAATGGAAATGTGGTGGTGGGGTTATTTTACCATAGGCTTCCAAAGGACATTGCTAGTTTGAGGAGGGAAGAGAAAAGTCAGGCAGATAGAGGATAGTCCAGATTACCAAGCACCAGGGAGAGAGTGAACTAGCTCCTTCTCCACCAGCTGGGAATGGGGACTGCAGAGCAGGAACCCTGGGGAGCGAAGACAAAGCCACAGGCAGAAAGATGGAAATCTGGGTTTGAGACTTAGTTCCAGCCCACCTGGAAGAGCGGAGCTCCAAAGGACACTAAGCTGTTGAACCAGCTGGAAACCCTGTCCTGACACCCAACCAGAGCCTGATCCCGTGTCCCATGTGGCCTTCCTCACACCAGAGCAGTATCTCCCAGTCATGTATAACTTCCTTCATTTGCCAAGTGCCAGGATGCACTGGATGTGCTTTGTAGCCTTGTAGAGGAGTAGTTTATAAGATACTGAGCTAAGAGAGAGAAAAGGCCCACAGGGAAGGGTCAAGAACACAGAGAGGATGGGTGTTTATGGTCTGTTAGCAGCCGGAGGGAGGCCGGCTGACCCAACATGAAGCAGGTCTTTGTGTGCCTAGAGTTCACTTTTGACTTTTTTTCCCACCTTTGAAATCCACTTCACAGAGATTGGGCCAGGCTAGACAGTAATAACATGATGTTAGTTCTCATAGAATCTTGATGGAACATTCCTGAATGAATGCCAGAACATCTGTTCTTTTCTCTCCAGTTTCCTTCTAGTGCTGGCCTGAGGATTATGAGATACCACCGAAGTCTCAGCCAGAAGAAACTGGGGAACTAGGCAGAGGCTGTGACCTTGGGTGCGACCAAAGGAGATAGGTCACTTGGGTGTTTGATAAGCATCAGCAGAGAATTTTAACATTCTTGTCTGGTAAAGTACAGCCTTCTTCTTTTGAAGAAAGACCCAGAGAGAGCAATCAGAGGCTAAGAGTTTGGCAGTTGAGAAACCAGGCCTCATGGAAGCTGAATCTCTTAGACTGCAGACACAGGCTTCCCCGTTCCCATGCTTCATTAAGGTAGCTTTAGGACTCAACCTGGGTAAAGGCTTGAAGACCATCCCAGAGCTTCCTCAAAGCCTCGGCTCTGGAGATAAGGTTGAGAGATCCAAGGACCTGGCAAGCCTAAAGGAAGAGGGACTAATTAGGAAAAAAGAGACACATCCTGACTCAGTCATCTGCCAGAAGGCTTGGGTTCTAGTCTCAGACCTGATGCCAGCCTGCTGTGTGAGCTACAACAAGGGCATACCCCTGTGTAGGCCTTGGTTTCTAAGTCTGTAGGGGTGAAACGGGATGAGGTGGTCCCAAAGCTCCACTCTTACTGACAGGCCAGATCCAAGCCAGGCATGAGCTGTGCTTACATGGTAGCACCCCAACCTCAAGCCTAGAACGTTGAAGTGGACACAGCTGCTGAGACAGTGGAACTTGGGAACTGAGTCCACTCTTTCCTGGGCTGTCTAATGGCAAAGTGAGACAGCCGCCGCTCTAAAGAAATAAAAGGGGACCAGACAAAGGGAAAAGCAAACTGCCAAGTCTCCTTCCTTCCCCTGTACTCTTTGGCATCCATGGAAACAGGATTCGCTTGGAACAAGAAAAGGTCAGAGCCTATGGTGCACATCCTTTGCAGAGCCTGCATATTCGTACTTGAACCTCAGGTCATCCTAAGGACACAGTCACTGCAAACCTCCCAGAGTAGCTGTCTCGATACAGCCCAAGGACCTCAGCTCCGTATATCATAAAGCCTCCTGAACCCTATTTCTTATCTAAGTCAGAGCTGTCCAGAGATGTAGGGAGGTACCCCTTGGGTGGGGTGACAGTCCCAGAAGGAGGAAGTCATTTGGCAGATCTCAAGGAGTTACTGCCAGATGCTGTTTCCTTTCTAACCCAAGGAATATCCAAGTCTGCAATATTCAAGCCAAGAGCTTTTGATTCTACAAGTCTATATGGCCAAACATGTGATTTTAAGAGAAATCCTATTACTCTTGCAAAAAGTTGTGATATATTTTTAAAAAAATAAATTGACCATAATTCTTAGATCCACCAGTGAATTAATACTTTGTTCGTGCTTGCTTTTGATATAGAATAGTGTAGGCCTTCTAAAAGTAAGGTTCTCACACTGTATCCCAGGCTAGCCTGGCACTTATGGAAATCTTCCTCAGCCTCCTAAATTCTTGTATTATTGCCTGTGCTATTATGCTTAGGAGATATTTTTCTTTCTTTCTTTCTTTTTTTTTTTAGTTGTCAAACTTCCCTTCATCCTGTAAAATCCAGTGGCCCCATACAAGGGATAACCATTCACGCAGACACGTGTGGTGTCCTCTGTAGCATAAAGGACAGCCTTGAAGTTGTCCACCAGTCTAACTCACAGGGATAGCCTTACCTGGCTTCTAATTCCTGCTAAGCATATTTCCCTACACATGGTCCTCAGAACATAGCTGTTTCTGCTCTCTCCTTCACAAATTCTCAGGATGCTCTCTAAGAGTTCCCAGATCTCTCTGGCTGGCTGCCTTCCTGAACTGGATGTTCTCAGATGGCTGCCTGGGGCTCCATCTTCCACAAGGTACTCCTAAACAAGAGGCTTCAGTGGAGATGTATCTGGAAACTCCTGACCCAGGCATGCTACTTCCTGACTTTCTTCCATGACCCCTGTTCTCTTCCCCATCCTGGAAAATACTTCTTTTTTAAAGTGACAATTTCCCCAAAGATGAGGCCAGATTTTCTCCAACCCAGCTCAGTGGGAGGGACCAGATACCTGGGTTCCTGATCCTATGTGGTACTGTGTGCTCTCTGCCTATTCCAACTCGCAGTTTCTGTATCTGGGCAAAGGGCTGATGAGGCCTTGCTGAGAAGCTGTCAGTTAGACAGGGGAGAAGGGACTTCAGTTTTGGTAACCCATCTAACAAGAAGACTGAGAGTAACCATGGCATTTGCTCAATTGTGATGGTCCCCAAAGCAGGATCTATCTTGGCAGCTCTCAGCTGTTCTTAGATGGGTACAACTTGATAGGCAAAAGAGGTAACTGTAGAAACTTCAAGTGTTATGTCAGCCCAACTCTCCTGAAGGTCTCTGAAGAGTCCCTCCTCTAAAAGATGATGTCCAATGACTCTCCCTCTGGCCTCTCCCTGGACAATTCCTGTATAGCTTACATGGTGCTTGGCCATTTATCAACCTGACTTTCTGGCCACCCTGGAGCTGCCCTCTAACCTGAAGCTATCCCATAACTAAGTACAAAGCTCTCAGGAGATAGGTTCTGACTTAATTCATATTTTGCCTCCCAGCCCAAAGGGCGATTTGTGTGTACCTCAAGGTGGACCATAATTTATGCTCAACTTTACTGAAATATGACTGAGCCTAGCCAAAAGTTATTTCCAAGTTCGCCTGTACCACCTAATAATGCTTTACTTCTTCATGCTGCCTTCTAGTCTCAATGTCTGTCTCTCTCTCTCTCTCTCTCTCTCTCTCTCTCTCTCTCTCTCTCTCTCTCTCTCTCTGTGTGTGTGTGTGTGTGTGTGTGTGTGTGTGTCTCCCCCTTTTCCTCTTCTCTTCCTCTCCGGATAACATTTCTAAGACAAGCAATGGCATCTTGACATCTGTGCTTTAGAGAAGACAGGATACGATCCAATGACAAAATTCTTAAGTGGAGAGCAGAAAGCGGAGGATGCAGCTCAGTTGGCAGATGCTTGCACAGTGTTCAGGAAGCCCTGGGTCCGATTCTCAGGACTGCATAATCCAGACATGGTAGTATACCCCAGAACTCACAAGTCAGGGGTAGGAGGATCAGAAAAGCTCAAGGGCGTCCCTGACAACACAGCAAGTTCAAACACAAGACCTTATCTCAAGAAACAAAACACAAAATGGCTGTGTGTGTAAACAGTGGCCAGAGACTAAAGTGAGAACTTGCCTGCCTGACTCTGTTAGTGCTCAGTCCTTTAAAAAGGGCGAGTCCCAGGAGGGCCACTATCCCTAAGGGAAGACCTGTATGCAGATGAAAGATGGTGGTAGGGGGCATAGCGGGTCTGGAAATCCAGAGAAGAGCCTTGAGCCAGTGTTTCAGACCAGATGGACTGTCAGAAGCAACAGCAAGAGATGGATAAGCATGCAGGGCACAGCCCGGGAAGCCAGGGAGCTGAGACCCAAGCATGGAGGAGCCCTGCTCCGCGTGAGGAGCAGCAGGCAGGCACAGGCGGAACCCCTGCAGCCACCCTCTGAGGAGATGGAACATCCCTCCATCAAGGGCCCCAAAGGGCGATGGAGCCCTTCTGTCTGACCCTCCTCCGACAGCAATGCCCACCTCTCTACCCTCCCCCTGACAGATGCATCCGCAGCCTGGGGCTTTTCCCACTTTTAGAAAAATGAGAAGTTTACCAGAGGAGTGGCTTCCGTAAAGTCCATCAGCAAGTCGCCTGGCCCCAGGGTAAAGGTGCCTCCGTGGTCAGAGGGACTCTGTGAAGGGAGAAAGAAGGTCCCCGGTTAGTGTACCCAGAGCAGATGGCAGGGCTCACTTCTCTACCACTGGACTGCTCCGTGTGCGAGTCCCTCCCACCCCATCCCCATCCCCACCCCTGGCAGACTCCTCCCTCAGGGATGTACAAAATAGGCAGACTGAACCCCAACTTTCCCCTGAAATCTTTGTGGATAGAAGTGGGGTAAGGTGTGGGATTTGTCCTTTTTAAAACTACAAACCATTTAAAAAAAAAAAAAAAAAGACTGGTTCTGGGGAAATGCTTTAAAGAGTCACAGAATACATAAATAGAACAAAGAAGTCATTCTTCGTGGGAGAGTCAGGAGACCTGAAGGAGCAAAACTGACCAGCAACATAAGAATAGGAAGGATGCTTTGGGAGAGTCGCTGGGACCTCTGAAGACTGTTCAAAACAATGTTTTGTCCAGCACTGAGGTCTTGGCTGCACTGGTAGACGCCAGGCCCTTTGATGGCGTGCAGAAACACAACTCACAGCCCATCAATTTGACCTGATGGGGCCCTAAAATACTAAGATAGCCAGGACAGGGAGCCCTGGAGCTTTTGGGAAGATTCCATAGCTCCCATTCCACACTCTTCTCTGTAATGCTGTGGCATGGTTTGTAAAGCATCTGTAGGGTACAGAAAAGGTGCCTGCCTCCTACCTGACAAACTGTGAGATGGGTCCCAATTCCAGGCAGTGAAGCCAAGATGGTGGCTCACATCTATAATCCTAGTACTTGGTAGGCTAAGGCAGAGATTTCCCATGAGCTCAAGGCCATCCTGAGCTACACAGTAGCCTGCTATGCAACAAAACTCCACCTCAAACAAAAACAAAACTCAAAAATAAAACAAATAAACAAAAGATTCCAGGATTCAATCTATAGAATGCCAGAAGGCCTCAGCCTCCTCCGGTCAATGCTGAAGGGTCCAAATACATTCTTGTGGTTATTTTAGATATATGAGGAGAAAGGACATTGGAAAAGATGGACCTTGTTCATACAGCGTACAGGCCTAGACCACTGCTGCTTAGATGCTATTAAGAGTTATGACCCTGGAACCTACGCAAGTTTCAGGGTTCCAGTGGCTTGAGGAGACACTAAGGCTCGAGGAATATGGGCCCTAGAAGAGACCATTTCATAACGGTCACTAGTGTGTGTGACAGAGGATCTGGGACCCACTGGGCTCTCATCTTGCTATCTGGGAACCTGTTCCCTGTACACGCCTTTCCTTGAGAAGCTGCCTGGACCACATCTTTGGCACAGCATGTGCTTGGACAGGAACAGGTTCGACTGTATTTGAACCAACTGCCAACGACTGGCTACTGACAGAGTCACATGGAGAAAAGCGAGAGCAGTTCATGTAAGGCCTCTGTTACCACTATCCATGTCTGCAAATCTCTGAAATTTCAAGCAGAGTGATGCTTCCCATTTCAAACCATTAACACAATTTACCCAATATAAAGTACAGGATGGGAGCAAGTCTATGTTTTTAATTTCTCCAAACTGTCCAGTATAGAAGGCGGCTGGGGGCTACTGCTCTCCCCTTAGTTTTATGATATTTTAAGATGGTTTAAAACATTTTTATCTTTAAAGTTACACTCATTTGGTGTGTGTATGTGTGTGTGTGTGTGTACATGTGTGTGTGCACATACATATTGTGCATATGCTGCAGTGTGGGGGGGTGTCAGAGGACAACTTTGGGAGTCTGTTCTCTCCTTCCAGCATGTAGGTCTTGGGGATCAAATTCAGGTCATCAGACTTGGCACCAAGTACCTTTAGTTACCGAGCGATCTTGCCACCCTGTAAGTTAGAAATTTGTTTGTTTGTTTGTTTGTTTGTTTTCAAGACAGGGTCTCACTATGTAGCCCTGGAGGGATGTCCTGGAAATCACTAAGGAGATTAGCCTTGAACTCATAGAGATCCACCTGCCTCTGCCTCCTAGACTGCTGAAATAAAGGATGTGTGTCTCCGTACCTGACTTTAAAGCCATCTAGGGTGACACAGTAATGTAAAACATTACCACCAAGTATCCCTGAAACATTTCCTAACACACAGTACATAACTGTGTTACTCTGTATCATAAAATGTCATAAATGGTTGCCATATATCTTGGGACCAGGGTGTGTGGAAATATATTTTGCTACCTTTTAAATTATTGACTCTTTTCCCGTGGAATGGACCTTAATCTCATCAGTTTAAACTGGCTTTGCTTTTTTAGAAACAGCCTCGAACTCACTATGTAGGGGAGTGTGACCTTGAACTTCTGACCCTGTCTCTACCCCAAGTTGGGATTATGGGTGTGTGCGGCCACCATGTCTATTCTAAGTGTGGTTGGAATCAAATGCGTGACTTTAACTCTACCAACTGAGTTTAAACGTCAGTCTGGTTTTACTGCTTTTAAATACATGCAATGCAACCAATTATTCAAATGCTCAAGCTGAAAGCATCATGCCCAGGGCTCTTTCCCCGTACCTTGGCCCCTGGGGACAGTGGGCTCTTGACTTCGGACTTCTGAGGCGAGCTGACTTTCTGGATTTTGGGGGATGCCAGTGACACCGAAACTTGAGTGGCAGACATCGTGGTGTTTGTGGTTGTGGCTGTGGTGGCTCCCACGGCCTCAGCAAGGTCTGGAGGGAGGTCATCTTCATCACTGTGGTTACTAAAAGCACATGAAGCTCTGCTCATTACAATAATACACAGGCTGTGAGGGGTTCCGGGAGGGGAGGGGAGGCCAAAGCAGAAGGACAAGGCTTTCCAAACTGATGTCAACTCAATGTCTAGCAAACAGGACCCAAGACTGAAACAATCTTGGGCTGGATTTTCTGCCACGTGTGTGTGTGTGTGTGTGTGTGTGTGTGTGTGTGTGTGTGTGTGTGTGTGATTGTGGTGGACACATGTTTATTACTTTAACCATTTATAAATGAATGATTCCATAGCATGACATCATCCACAGTTGTGTGGCCATCCTAGTTTACATCCCCTAGTCTTGCATCCATTGCTGATGTAAAAAAACAAAGTTTTTAGGGGCTCTGAGACTTTTCAAAACACCCATTTTTGAGAAAGTAGACAAATACAGAATGTGAGACCCTAAAGACACAGAGATGGCTGAAGTCAGACTCAGAGACTTTCCAGTCATCCCAAGGCTATGAGATCCCGCCTGTGCCTGACAAAAACAATGGCCCAGAGTAATCCTCAGAAAAAGCACAGAATATACTGACCGATGGCCACCTGCCCTCTAGAAACCCTAGATAGGGTCCTGACGCATGTCATAATTAGCTCATGCTCTAATCACCCAATTCTGAGAAACAAAACAAGGACAAAACCCCTCAAAGTATGGAAATATATAAGCAAGGTTCTGAAAATATAAAAACAAAGCTTTAGTGGACAGGTCAGGCTATACTGACCAAGCTGAGTTAAGACAAAACAAAAATGACTGCTTTAGGAACAGCTCCCCAACCCCTCCCTGTACTGAATTCCAAGGAGAATGCAAATTGTCAACAACCTCACTGCCAAAGTTTCTCCCCCCTTCCTCTCCTCTTTCTGAGAATTATACTGCTGACCAATGGTGAAATAGTGGTTCACCCTCTCACAAAAAGTATAGAAGATGTGTGCATTTTGAGTTTGGGGTTGACTCTCCCTTCGAGGATCATGTACATGGAATTATAAACCTCTTGTTATTACAGCGGTCTATTGTCTAATCGTGTTCTGTGGGTCTCGCTCCTGAGCTAAGTAAGACTCCTGGGGACTTACAACATTGTAACAAAACTGTTTGGTGACTGAACAGTGACTCACCGTGGGACCCTCCCATATCACCCAACAGCCTTTAGTCTGATCTTGTCCCATCTCCAGGATCTTGCCTATTCCCTCATGGTAGCATGGGATGTTTTTAAAGTCCAACAGTGTTGTGGTGTTTGTCAAAATGCTCTCTTCTCTTGCGTTGGGAAATGCTCCATTGCATGGCCAGTACCATACTTGCTTAGCTGTGTCTCTGCTAGTGGGCACTTGGCAGGACACTCGCATCCCAGTAAGTCACAGTTGTGGTGGAAGGACGCACACGTCTGTGGGGCCGCAGGCATCAAGCTCATGAGCCATCTCCCTGACGTTTTACTTTTTCAGACTTTTAAGTTTACCTTTTATTTGTTTGTGTGTATAAATGTGTGCATATGTGCACGTGTACCCACGGCTGGGGCCACGGGCTGTTGTGAACCACACGATACGGATGCTCCGACCCAAACCCCAGTCCTCTGCAAGAACAGTGTGTACTCTGAACTTGCAGGCCATCTGCTGAGCGTGGTTTTTTTTACTTTATTTTTTTAAAAAGTTAGTCACTCAGTGCGTGATGCAGAAGGGGTGAGGTGAGTGTTATCCTCACATAAAAAACACCTTAACCCTAAAAGCAGAGTCACTATTTGTTTTTACATAAAAAGACATTTTTAAAAACATAGCTCATTCACTTCTTACAATAGGAAGTCAACCCAGAGTGTCTAAAAATAGGAAAAGCTCCAAATTCTTCTCTCTAAAAGACTGATTTTTATTTTTTTAGTTCTCTGTATGTAGATGCCACGTGGTTGCAGTTACCCTCAGAGGCCAGAAGAGGGCACCAGATAAACCTCTTGGAGCTGGATAGACAGGCAGTTGAGAGCCCTCAGTGCGGGAGAGGGTGCTCTGAAAAAGCAGCAAGTTCTTTCAGTTCCTGAGCTCTCTCTCCAGCCACATATATATATTTTAAAACATATATTTAAACATTCATTTAATATAAAATATATGTATATATTAGATATTATAAAATTAATACATATTAAATACATATCTATTTTAAAATAGATCTTTTAAAGTCTTTTGCCTTAACTTAGAACTTACAGTAAGGAAGCATTTAAAATTCAGTAAGTCCCCAGCTTTACTTTAGTTTCTGAGGTAATTCGTGATAAATTCCTAAAACGCTGTTGCCTTACGGATGGAACCCAGGTCTTCGGTTTCCGGATAGATCCTCTAACTGTTGCCTGCCAAGTGCTGTGGTTACAGGCATGTGCCCCCACACCTGGCTTACAGGACACTTCGGTGAGTCTTTGTGAAAAACTGTGCCTTGAAACTCTTTTGTTGAGTGCAGCACAGCAGAGCGAAGGGGAGAAGACTTTCTTTTTTAAAAAACAAGAACCCACTTGGTGATTAAGTGAAATTTTCCCTTCCAGGCCATTTGGGATAGGCAATCCTACTAAATCATGACCAAATGGGTGTCAATAAGGTTTTGGATTTTGAAATGAAAGGAAACACAAACCCCGGCAGCTTGTCCTGGAGGAATGGGGGAGATTTTCATGGTTTAATTTGTTCCCCGGAGATCATTAGAGCTATTAATTATCTGAGTTCCAGCCATTCTGGCTTTCCTAGACACGCTGGTCTACACACCCCAAGGTTCTCATCCAGGCTAGTGAGGTGACGTGTGCCTGCTCTTCCGACCCCGTGAGCATGTGTCCTTCACCTTCCCACGAGGAGCTAATGGCAGTCTGTGCTGGCTGCTCGGGGACTGCCTCTGGCATAGCACCCCAACCTTTTACACTGCATCCTGAATCCATACTTTTTTTTTTCTTTTCAGAAACACAACCTTTGGCCAGACCCTTGCAAAATCCCTTAGAGCTAGGAGGTGGTATCCTTTCCTCGCAGCACTTGGGAGGCAGAGGCAGGCAGATCTCTGTGGATTCAGGCTGGTCTGCAGAGTGAGTTCCAGGACAGCCAGGGTTACACAGTGAAACCCTGTCTCAGAAAAACAAACCAACAACCCTTTACAGATGAAGGAAAAGCACTTGAAGCCAGGCCTGATGTCACAGACATGACATCCCAATTACTCGGGGGGGGGGGGCGGGGGCTGAAGCAAAATCAGACATTCAAAGTCTACAACACAGGGAGACATTATCTCCAAACAAAACATAAAGAGTGGATGAGAGATGGAACTCGGTGGTGTGGCACTTGCTTTCTGTTGGTGAAGTCACCAACACCTCGGTCTAAAGAAAGAAGTTCAAAAACAGAAAAGACGAGGAAAAGGAATGGAAGAGATGGCTCAGTGGTCGAAGCACTTGCAGTACAAGTCTGAGGATCAGAGTTTGGATCCCCACTAACCCACATGGATGACTGGCGGGCTTGGTGCCCTGCCCGTAATCCCCTCCTCCAAAAGGACATACAGGGGCCCCTGGAGCACGCTGCTTAGTGACCAGTCACGCTACTGAGCATTAGGCTTAGTTCAGAGATTTCACCTCAGTGAATAAGGTGGATTCTTGATATTCACACACACACACACACACACACACACCAGAGCCCCAGACTGCCCAGTTTCCATTGTGCCCACAGATTCCTCTGCAGCTCTCTGACAAACTTCACACCCAGCCACAGTGCCTGAGCCACAGCTGGATCCAAAAGGGAGAAGGCCCTCCAACCCGTGGCTGAGCCCAGCTGCCCTTCCTACGGGCCTCCGCTGTCTTGTTTGGGCTGTTGTTTACAAGTCTGTCTTTGCCTCCAGCACTTTCTGAGAGTACAAGCTGAGATGGCAGATGGGGATAGTCAAAGTCACTCGGCCAGTACCTGACAATGTCTGGAACCGTTGCCCAAAGAGTTTTGTTGAACTAAGTGGAAAAAAACCTGGGTGGGTCCTGACATCCTAGCTCTAGGCGTCCCCTCTGACTCTGTTGACTGATCCTGCCAAAGACTTTCTATCATGCCTCAGGCTGTGGAGGCAGATTCTCTTATAGCCGCTGGTGGTTTCTGTCTTAGTAATCCCCCTCTAGAGTGGGAACTGGACCTAGCAATGTGTTTCCAATAAAAGGAATATGGCAGAAACAATAGGGTATCTTTTCTGTGTGAGGCTATACAAGACCAACTTTCCTCTTGCCTCTCACATGCTTTCTGACAGAGAACCTTACAAGACAGTAGCACAGGGTAACTGGGGTTCAACAGTCCCCTTGGGCATGGTTTCTGCTAGCAACCGTGTGAAAGACCAAGGCCCTAACAGGACAATTGGTATCTTGTTGGAACCCAACAGAGATGCTCAGAGAGGCTGTGCCAAACTCTCAAACCTCAGCAACCGTGGAGTGGTGAGCACTGAATTTACTATGCCAGTCAATGAGAACAAATGTGTCCACTGTTGCCACCAAAATGAGAAGTAAATGGAGTTTGGGGGACGGCCATCTGAAAAGGTGCTTGGGGCAGGGCTAATGAGTTTATAACTAAATGTTCATATGTAATGCTCATGTATAGGGGTAGACAGGCGCAGAACTCACAAACTATACTGTCTTGTTAACCTCCTCACTCGGGGAGGCTTAATTTCCGGCTTCTCCACAGCTGGCTGGGCGGTTTCCACACGGATAGGAATGGGGCTTCTAGAGATTTAAGGGAAAAAAAAAAAAAAAAAACAGTTTTTTAAAGGTTGATGTTAGCCTTCTGAACTGCTTCTCAGGTCATACACAGCCTACTGATTCTGATGGTCAAGAAATCTGACTGCTCTTGACTTAGTGTTTTACTTAATAATGGAAATTATATTACTGAATTTATATAACTGAAAATATATAAAACGCAGAGAAGTCCAAAATAAAATAAACATTATAGAGACCAGAATAGAGTAGGGAATTAAATATAAACTGGGTGAGGTACCAGATTAAACTGCCTTGCTTCAAAAGCTCCCTACCTCGGTATGAGGGTTTGGTTCATAGCTAAGTCTTGCTGTGAAATAAAGAAAAACCCATAAGAAACCCAGCTTTAGTTCCCAAAAACTTGGTAGCTCACAATGGCTGTAACTTTAGAATATACTGAAGCACTATATACTGTATATAAGACAGTATATATATCTCTCTCTATATATATATATATCTTATATATACTTTATACATATATAGTGAAAATGTATAATAAAAAGAACTTTAGAACTCTCTCTAAAATATTCCAATACTATATATATATGAGAGGACGTCTTAAAAAAGAGAGACATGGCCCGGTGGTTAAGAATACTTTCTGCTCTTCCAAGGGACCTGAGCTAGATTTCCAGCACTTAAGCTAGTTGTCTTAAGCCTACCAATAATGCCTCCAGGGATCTGATGCCCTCTTCTAACCTCTTCGGGCACCTATACACCGGTGAGCACACACACACATAAGTAAAAGTAAAAAATATTAGGTTTCGAACCTGGGACCGAGGTGCCTGTTTAACATATTAAAGCAGATCTGGCTGCCCAAGCATCCCTCAGACCCTGTTACAGAATTTAGCTGGCACACCCCACCCTCTACCTTGAATTCTCCAGCTCTGGGAGGGTTGCCCTGCCTTACATAACCCAACCATTTTGTAAATCTGTTTTCTCTGTACCTTTGGTCTCCAGGTTGCTGTACCTGGCCCCTCCCCCCACTCCTCGCTCAAGGTTATGGTCCCCCTGGACTCTGCCTGGCTGTGCTCTCCTGCCGCAGCCAGAGCTAGGAGCAGTGATATCCGCTCTTTTCCTTTTTATTCCCCCTTTTAAATTCAAAAATATATTAAATTTTCCTTTTATTTCCCCCCAAGTCATTTATGGCACACAGGAGTCAGTTCTGCGCTGTGCATCTGAGACCTAAACTGAGGTTGTCGGCCTTGAAGGTGGGACTCACTTAAGCCATCTCGCCAACCCCAAAACAGTGATTTAAAAAAAACCTTTAATATATGTTATGGTCACAACTAATTTTTAATTTAAAAAGTCAGTTACTACTAACACCAGAGAGGCCTTGAGACCAGGTGGGGCCCTGAGCTTGGGACCTTGACAGATACTCTCCACTTCCATTTTCTCTCCTGTCATGTGGAGAGTGTGCAGTTGGTCCTTAGTAAATACGTGTTGAATAGACACAGAAAAGAATGAATAAGGAATTCAAGTCAGCGTGTTGGATTCATGGTTCCCTCAGACCAGAACCCCGGGGTAGCAGTGTATGGTGCCTGAAATGGTCCCACCTCCTAGGGTTCTCTGTCTCACACAAGCAAGACCCCCAGCGGGAGAGACAGCAGAGGTCTAGCTGAATGTAGGGTACCATCCCTACCACCATGACACGGAAGGGGCCCCAGCAGAAGGGTAAGGGGTAGGGAATGGCCTGTCAGGAGAGACCTCAGGCTGAGTTTACTCTAAAGGCAGTGACAGCCACTAAAGGTTTTAGTCTGCGGAGGGGCACCAGCAGATTTGTCTTGCAGAAAGGCCCTCAGAGTTATGAAGAATGTACTGGTGGGTAGGGTATTAATGGTCCAGAGTAAGAGACAAGGAAGGGTGGGGGAGGGCGGGGTTAAGGTCCTGAGTGGATTTTTTTTGAGATACTACAAAACTCAAATTGATGTGTTGCACTGGCCAATTAGGAGAGGGGATGAGGTGGGTGGGAGGGAACAAAGGGAGGAAGTGGAGACAGATGAGGAAGGCAGGTGGGCAGAGTGGAAAGGGGCTTTTGTTTGTCTGCTCTGCTTTTTTCCAGGACTGGGGGGTGAAACTTGGGCCCTTGGACATGTTAAACAAGGATTCTCCAACTGAGCTGGACCCCAGCCTGAATTAAGTCCCTGCAAAGTCCAGGAGGGACCCAGACAGGCTGTTATTAAGACGACATAGAGAAAGGCTAGCTTTCTACGACATAGCACCGGCTACAGCAACTCCCTAGGACACCCAGGCATTCACTAAGATGCTTCTTTCTGTCCCCTTCCATTCCCACTCCCCTCCCCCACCCAGGATCATCTGTTTTGTGTGGTTGGGGATCAGACCTTGAGCATGCTAAGGCAGGCTCTCTACTACTGAGCTAACCTCCCCAGCCAGGACCTGCGATTCTCAGTAAGAGACTCTGTCGTACATTTTAAAAAGGCACCCAAGGGAGCGCTCTGGGGAGAAAGTGATGGTAGCCCACCAAGATGGGGATCAGACCACCATGGTGACATGTTGTCAGTCACTTGGGCTGAGGTGGGATTCCCCTGGGGAATGGGGTGGGGGAGACAGTGGCTGAGAGGGTCAACGAAGCCATATCGTCCAAGTTCTGACAAAGCTCAGAAATGAGAATCGAAGGAAGAGCAGTGAGCAGAAGCCAGGCTGAGAAGGGTCCTCTTTCCTGTATTAGCAATGATGACACCACTCTGGGGACAGAGGTTGGACAGAGGTTGGAGCGTCTTTACCGGGGGCCATCAAGGTCAACTCTACATGCTCCAGAGGCCACTCAAGGAGGCTTCTTTACTAGCTCAGCAGGCAGCAATGTGAAGCAACAGGCAGTTTTTAAACTGGTTTCTTCTGGCCCCCATTCTCTCTGCTGTTTTCCCTCTCGACTTCTGTCACCAGAGTACCCTCCACCCCACCCTATCCCCTCACCCTACCCCCCACCCCTGGAGCAATACTTCTGACACAATGCAGATCACACACATCATCTCCCCACTCAAAACAAGAAGCAACAAACCTGACACTGGTATCCTGGAGACTCGATTTCTTATTGATATTTACAAATGAGGGTTCCTCTTTTCCAATCTGTTAAAGAAAACAGGTGAGTCAAATGTAAGAAGCATGGCGTGTAAAAATCCTCTTGGATTTGCATCCCAAGGACTGTAGCGATATGAAGGACCACAGAGGTAATTCATTAGGTGTTTAGTCCCAGCAAAATAACGGCAACAAAAAAGTTTCCTTGTGGCACTCCTGCTACTGAGGATTAAGGTGTGAAAACTGAAAATTCAATCAACGCTTGCCTTCATACTTTTATTGAGCACTTACTATGTGTCAGATCCTTGCCTGAATGTGCAAGGGAATGTGTGGGAAAAGCAACCCCACGGTTCGATCCCTTCCGGCACTCTATGCATCAAGAGCAAGAACAGGCTATAGGGTCTCGTAGCATTTACAGTTACATCTTCCAAAGAGATTTGGAATCCTGTACATCCGAGGAGCACTCCCGGAAGGAATGATGTCATTTGACTTTAATAAAGTCTTGTCTTCCTCCCTCTGGTGAGTCCCTGAGAATGACACCTACACAGCCAGCCGAGTAGCTCGTAACCAGGCAGTCAGTGGGGGAAATGTCCCGCCCACAGCCCTCATGCTCAGCTCCTGCTCTGTACGGATGTTCAGTCATGTCTTGGAGACTGGTGTGGAGGTCACAAGAGTCCACTCGTGGACTGAGTCTTTTCTAAAGCCAGCAACAAGACAACCTGTGGCTTCCTTTCCATACACCTGTGTTCTGTGCGGACCCCAGAGGGAACTAGTGCTTACCCCCCTGGCAAGATGCTGGCTGTATACAGCTTCCCACCACAAACTCTAGCCCCACTAACCGGGAGATTCCTATGGTAGTTCCCGGGAACACTCATTCTGTGGAGGAGAGCGGGGGCCATTCACAAAGTGCCCTGTGCCATTAAGGGAAGGAAAATAGAGCAGGCTTTCTTGAGGACCTTTGGAAATCTATACAAGGCTAATGCGCTGCTCTGGAGGGTAGGCAAATGGGTGGTTGCATCCTTTCTACCAGCACTCCTGGTTTTACTAATCTCACCCCTTCCTTTCTTCCCTTTCACTGCTTCCAGGGCCTTCCTCTTTATCTGAGGCAGCACACTTTTCTTTTTTGTTCTTTTTCTTATAAAGGACATTTAATTAGGGCTGGCTTACAGGTTCAGGGGTTCGATCTAGCATCATCAAGGTGTGAACAGGGCAGCATGTGGGCAGATATGGGGAAGAGAGAACTAAGAGCTACATCTTTATCTGGAGGCTGCTAATAAAAGACTCCTGTTTTTTTCTTTTCTTTGTGTCTATGCACTCTCCATTTGTACACTTTCCAAAATGAATTATTTTTTGTCACATATTACATCTTCATTATGGCAGGAACCTGGGTCCTCTACAGAGGCACTGTATAGCACGGGACCCCTGAGAACATGGCAGGCCTTCCCCCTATGCATAACATCAACGTTACAGGCTATGAAACATGTCGCGTTTCTGTTTGCCTGGTGACAGGAACAAAATAGCACAGACAGAAATTGCAGTGGGAGAGCAGGTCAGACGATCTGGTGTGATGTGACTGGAGACAGCTGAGGTTATTTTCTGATTACATGTATGTGTACGTGTGTGTGCTTGTGTGTGCACTTGCCCAGTACACACACGGAGGCTAAAGGACAACTTGGGGGTCCTGGTCCTGTCCTTCCACGGTGCAGTTGTTAGGGGTGGAGCTCTGCTCATCAGGGCTGGAACCCAGTGCCTTTATCCTCTGAGCCACCCCACAAGCCCTGCAACCTCTTGGTTTGAGGCGAGGCGTCAACCTGACTGTTCTGTAAAAAGTGTCACTGCTGTCACCCAGAGTAGTCAGTTAGTGTCCCCAACAATTCCCTAACCCTTATTCTGCGATTGTTCCTGTGTGTCCTGAGGTAATGTGAGACAATGGTCAGGATCACTGTGCTATCCTTTAATCATAACAGTTACTGAGGGAGTTGGTTCTTAGTTTGTTTTGTTTTGCTGGGTTTCTTTAATCTGTGTGTGTGTAACATGTATGGGTGTGTGGTGTATGTGTGTGAGTGTGGTCAGGTATGCAGGGCTAGAGAAAGGAGTCACATATTCTCCTTAATTCCTGTTCACCTTTGAGGGTTCCTTGCTGAACCTGGAGCTGGTGGCCGGTACCTAGCCAGCCCCAGCCACCCTGCCTCCACAATAAACCGGGGGTGACAGGCAGGGATGGGGGTCACACCTGGCTTCCATATGCATGCTGGGATCCATACAGAAGCTTGCAATCCTCAAGCTTGCAAAGAAAATGTCTTTAATCTCTGAGCTGTCTCTTCAGCCCCTTGAGGGGAAATCTTACTCCGTTGCCTCAAGCTGGTCTCCTGAGCTTAGAGACTTTCCTGTATCAGCTTCCCAAGTGCCTGGGGCTACAGGCGTATTCACCAGACCCAGTTGATCCCCGCTGTACAAAACAGCCGGGGCCCAGGGAAGTTAACAGACAAGTTTAAGATGACATTACTAAGTCACAGATCAAAACTCACCATAGCTAGTGCTTCTCAACCTGCAGGTTGTAATCCCCTTGGTGGTTAAATGACCCTTCCACAGGGGTCACACATCAGACCTCCTGCATGTCAGACATTTACATCGAAATTCATAAGAGTAGCAAAGTCACAGTTAGGAAATCGCAACAAAATAGTTTTATGCTTGGGGGTGGCCCCAGCGGAGGAAGAATTTTATTAAAGGGTCGCGGCGTTAGGAAGGTTGAGAAGTGCAGAACTCATAGTCCATACCTCCTGTTTACACCACAGGCTCCCAAATCATACAGACTGCTATGTATGAAGATAGGCAGTAGAGATATGACCAAGTGTGTGCTCTTTACAATGTCAGTATACATGCACAAGGACTGTCCATTCTTACGTACTGTTTTAATGAGCACTTGGACAACTGTAGCTAAAAAAAAAAACTCTTTACTGTGTGTGTGTGTGTGTGTGTGTGTGTGTGTGTGTGTGTGTGTGTGTGTGTGTGTGTGTAGGAACATGCTTACCATGGTGTACGTGGGAGATCAGAGAACAACTTTAAGGAGCTGGCCCTCTCTCCCTCCCTCCCCCACCCAACCGTATGGGTCCCAGGGATTGAACTGAGCCACCGAGTCATCCTGTCAGGCCAACCATGACTTATATGGCAGGAATGGCCGATGGGTTTCTCCTTGGATGCCACCTATGATTGGGGCTACTGCCTTACCACCCTCATTTAGGGTTGCAGAAAGAGTGTGATTAATGGCCATTATGGTGCCAGTGGTATGTGTTATGGTGCCCGTCAGAGGGCTTCCGCCTGTTACTACACCCTCCTCTCTGATCTCCAAATTCACCCCTCCTTCGTGGACAAGATGAGCAAACAAAATTTCCTTTGCCAACAGGGGGCGCTAGAAGGGAGGATTTTTCCCCCCAGCTTCATGTTCTGGGTTATCCCAGCCTGGCTTCTTTAACTACGGTACCCCATTCCTCCATTGGGGCATCTAAGTCAGGTTACAGTATTGCAGCCCCAGGGTGTTCTATATTACCCTGTTCATCACAGACACAGCATCAGCAGAATCCCTGCCCCTTTCCCCAGAGCGTGTGACCCTGTCACCCCAGGTGGGACCAAGCCACATGTAACTCATGAAATTAGATACAAGAGCAGGCCATGGGGACCTGAACTCAGGAGTCTAAGTCCCACCTGTGTGGGATTCTTCTGCCTGGCACTCAACTGTCCGTATTACAGAATCTTTGTTCCCTACGCTCCGGATGGAAAGCTTCAGGAGTTGCCACCTCCAGTTCCTTGGAGCAGTGTGAGTCAAAGTGTAGTTCAGGGAGCTGGTTCAACAAGCAGACAAGCAGATCTCTAGCCCCCACACTGACTTCCTGAACCCTCGGGGATGGGACGCAGCTCTGCTCAAGGCCCTTATGCAACTAGGATGTAAGAAGCGCTGTCTCTCATTTTCCCTCCGTCTCCCATTCACTTGCATGAATAATAATCACTCCTGTTAGTCATTTTCTGCATCAAAACCCAAGCTTCCCTGAGCCAGTGAGAAAGTTCAGCAGGAAAAAGTACCCAACAGACACCAAGGCTGATAACCAGAGTTCCATTCTCAGGATCCACGTGGCAAAAAAAAAGAGAACTGACTCCCGAAAGTGGTCCTCTGTCCCCCCTGAGCACCCCATGGCAGGAGCCCCTGCACCCCTCCTAACAAAGATATAAAATGAAACTACAACAACAATAATAATAATATCCAGGCTGTTATACCAAAAAGTGGCTTCTCTCCATACTAGACCTTGATGGTGCTGTGTCATTGTCCCCCTGTGTGGCACTGAGAAAATTCCTGTAACGTGAAATTGAAAGAGCATTTACCCCTCATACCTGGGCATTCACACGAGAGGCATTCTCCAACTGTGCTTTCAAAATGTTACATTTCACATGATCTGCCACCGGCGAAGGCAGCAGTGGGGTCTGAAGGGTCTTCTCCGAAATCTTCTTTTCCTCTGCCTGGGATAAAGCAAGATGTAGGTGACACATGTGGAGCAAACAGAAAACAACACATGATAACTTTCCCCAGCGGCCACAATGACAAGTATCACAGGGATCTGTGTGTATATGTGTGTGTGTGCCTGCCTGTGTGTGTGTGTGTGCATATGTGTTTATGCGGCTTGCGTGAGTGTCTGTGTGAGTGTGCATGTGTGCATGCGTGTGTGTGCCTGCTCATGCCCTGATACACTTTGTGCGTTCCTTCCGAATGCAGAGGCTTCCCACATATCACCCCACATCAGGTGTTAGGTGAAGGTTTAAGGGAAGGGGGACCCCATCAAAACAAGGCAACAGGAACCAATGACAGAAGCCACAGCGTCTCCTCCCCAGCCCTAGAACGATTCTCTCCACGCTACCTCAGAGATAGCAAGACATGCCAGCAATCTGCAGTATCAAGAAAAAGAGCACAAAATATTTGCTGATACCTGTTCAGAAAATCTTGCTGGAAACCGTGACTCTCAATAAGGAATTTGTATTTCTGTTACTTCATTAATTAATTTAATGCATATGCAGCAGATGGGACCCAGAGCCTCATGCTCTATCACAGAGCCACACTCCCAGCCCCTGTGTCGCACTGGACTTCGGGAATGAGATACTAATTTCACAATTTCTGCCATCTCCTAAGTATTTAAGTGAATATGTCCCTAATGTTCATGAGACACAGTTAAGGTAGATTACCCCGTGAAAACATATTTATATCTGAACCATATTCAAAGGAAAACATCTTTAAGATCAAAGGCTTTGTCCCTGTAATAGACATGGCATTGACATGGTGATTAAAATAAAAGTTAAGCATGTCGCCCTGAAATGACCTTAGATGGTATATGTGCCACTGTGGGGAGAAAATGTCTAATGGCTCGCCATATTGTAGGTCATGGTCTTTGCACGTCCCAGAACAATATAAATAATGCTTGACCCAGACTTGATGTCCAGTAAATACTTCATATAGACAATTAGGGTGGCATCCACTTACTATCGGAAGAGATATGTGCTCGATAAGAAACGTACAAGACCTCATGATTGCTAACGGAAATTCAGTGGTCTCAGAGGCAGTGTGGCCGCTCAGCCACCATGCCCAAAGGCGAGAAGGAAATGTTTTAAAATCCTCAACTTCTTCAGGTTCTGAAACTGTTGTTATTGCCACATTGAAAGCCCCACTGAAGTTAGGTTTGGTGGCACTTTTCTTCTGCTCCTGAATGCAGGAGGAGGACAGAAAAAGATGGTAAGTCCAAGGACAGTCTGGCCCATATACTGAGAAAAATCAAGAATCCCATTGACCATCTTGGTATTCACTATAGGAATATTATAGAAGACGTGGGACAAGTGGTTAGACAATGTAATTAATAAAATAGGGCACAGAGGGACGGCCCAATGAACAAGAACAACATGGGGAGAGAAGCAGACTCCAGCCATGACATTTAGTACCAAACAAATGTTCTAAAGTTAAATGTCAGTCCTTTCTCTCTAGGGTACCATCCAAAATAGATGATGATGACAAAGATCTTGGTAATGACCATGATGATGTTGGTGACAACCTCAATAGCAATGATGATAGAATGGTGGTGGTGTTTATGATGAGGATGAGGGATCAGAACAGTAATAATAGTGATGACTAAGAAAAACGCCAGTATCGGACAAGTTCAAGAGCTTATCCATGAGCCAGTCACTGTCCACACATTTCATGTGCATGGCTCACGGGAGGCCCATTTGTCCATCCTATTTGGAGCTAGGTATCTTTTACATATTTCTTAAGGCTTTCATTTATTCCTTTAGTGTGTGGGAGTGTGTGTGTGTGTGTGTGTGTGTGAGCGTGTGTGTGTGTGTGTGTGTGTGTGTGTGTGTAGCAAATCAGAAGGCAATGTCAGCTGTCTCCTTCCACAGTGGGACCCCAGTGTGAATGTTGACTTGGCAGCAATGTCTTCCCCACTCAGGCATCTTGCTAAGCTACGGCTGCTGGCTTCTTTTGCTGGTACCTTCATTATCTCCGTGCTAGCAGAAGGCAGACAACTGTGGGCTGTCGGTGCAGCTTGGTGGACTGCAACGTCCAATTCCACCAAAAGGGAAAGATTTACATGATCAGAAGAGAAAGCAGAGTATCATTTACCCCAGTTCGCAGATGAGAAAAAAACACAAAGCAGAGCCATGGGAAGCCATTTGCCAAGTGTCACATAGAGGGAGGCAGAAGGGCCAGGCTCTAAGAATGGAGATTCGGATGGAGTCTAAATCCAGAACTCACAACCACTCAACCACACTAGCTCCCTAGCCTCTCTACTGCCATTACCCGCTTCATAAGAACTCTAAGATGCTCAGTGAGAAAAAGAAAATTATAAATGGCTTTCTCACGCTAGATTCTATAGTTAGAAAAGAAAATACAGCAAGCTATGCCTGGGATGTGTGAAGGCTAGCGACAGTAAACCACCATGCTGGGCCTCAAAAACAGCACATCTGGCTGAATTCAGTATCCCAGGAGATGGAGGCTTCCTCCTTTAGGAAGATAAGTAACTTACAAATAACTTATTATCTGGAAACATCAGTTTCACAGTGTAAATTCTGGATAGCTTATTTTGTGCTTATAAATCTAGTTACATTAATTATTTCATAGTTGAGAGGATTTTTTCCCCCATACATATGTTAAGAGTTCATTTGTAGTTGGTTTCAATTTGGGGAGCCGGCATTTGGCAAATGGGAACTTAATTAGTTAGGAGCCCATTGGAGGGTTCTGA
The DNA here is from genome assembly GCF_963924665.1 of Micromys minutus. Taxonomy (NCBI): domain Eukaryota; kingdom Metazoa; phylum Chordata; class Mammalia; order Rodentia; family Muridae; genus Micromys; species Micromys minutus. Next base: position 19,774,076 of record NC_137963.1, on the reverse strand, counting down.
CAATGGCTTACAGGGAAGTGGTTTTTCTGACAATAATGAAGACCCACTTAACATGATGGAGTGCTGCTAAAATAAGAAAAGGATTCAGCAATGACACCTCCCCCCACCCCCAAGTTTAGCCAACCTAACCAGCTGTTTGGGACAGACAATTCAATCTGGGTTGCTCCTGTCTCAACCAGCCAAAGCAGCACTGCCCGGTACTGTTCAGCTACATGAAGCACCTCCAGTGAAGACTAATATGAAATCTGTAAACTTTTACATCTTTGTGTGCCTTTTGATTGAATGAAAGGCACCTCTGTTAGTGCTGGGTGGGGACTGTCTCACAGCTATAAGGACCTGAATATGGGCCTCCAGAAGCTACATAAAAAGCAGGGCAGGGAGGGTCTGTCATCTCACTAACGGCCATACAGGAGGTGGAGAGCCACAGATCTCTGGAAGCTCACAGGACCAGCTAGCCTGGTCTGTGCAGTGAAGTTCCAGGCCAGTGAGAGATCTAGTCTGAGATAAAGGCGGAAGGGGCCTGAGGACCCACACATCCATACATCCACACCCACACATGCACGCACCCTACACTCACGACCGCACACACGTGCACACGCACACGCACACAGAGGTGTTTCCAAGGGAGATTACAAGACCACAGTTCCAGCTCAGAGTATGGCCCCAATACTGTCATGCTATCTGGTTTTATTTTGCTTTTTGTTTGTTTCGTTTGGTGTTTCAGGACAGTTTCTCTGTGTTGCTCTGGCTGTCCTGGAACTCACTTTGTAGACTAAGCTAGCCTTGAACTCACAGAGATCCACCTGCCTCTGCCTCCTGAAAGCTAGGATTAAAGGCCCCACCATCACCCGGTATAATGTCTGCTTTTTAGAATCACCATATTTTATGTTAAGTTTGAACTTTGGAAAGAGACTGTATCATCCAACACGGACTTAATGATTCAACATACAATCCGACGGCAATGGGGTATTGGTGTCAGAACAGGGCATTTATTTGGGAATGTCATCTGGGGATAAGGACACAGTCAGATGTATATATAAACTGTTGATCCAGACAATTAACATGTGGGAAATCTGATGAGACTGAAATTCCTGCTGTTGTTTGGGGAACCACCTGGAAATTGGTAGTGAAAACCATTAAATTAAGAATAGGAGGTTACAAAAACCATACACAAATCAGAGGTGGCTCCATCCTTGAGGTGGGGAAAAAAAAAACATTCAAGCTAGTGGCTCCCATTTGAGGTGTCATGCTTACCGAGGGGATTGTTTACTAGTGGGTACAGGTGTGAGGTCAGAGGATAACTGGTATGAGCCAGTTCTCTCCTTTCATCCTGTGAAACCCAGGGATAGAACTCAGTCGACAGGCTTGGATGCAAGAGCCTTCACCTCCTCAGCAGCCTTTACCTGCTCAGCCAGCTCACTGGCCCAAGAACTGTGTCTTAAATAAAGAGTAACACGGGGGGCTGGAGCTGCAGCTCACTTGGCAGAATGCTTGTCTACTGCACACAAAGCCTGGAGTTTTAGTTCAGACACCACATGAACTGGATGTGGTGATGCATACCTATAACCCAGGCGATGGAGGAGAGGCAGGAGGAGCCGAGTTCGAGACCATCCTGGGGTACACAGCAAGTTCAAGACCAGCAACACTTTGGCAACATGACACATTGTCTCAAGAAGAGTTTTGTAAGCCAGTTGTGAGCCAAGCTTGTGACCTCTGTACTGGGGAGGTGGGCATGAGTGGATCCCTGGGGTTTGCCTGCCAGCCAGTCTAGACTAACAGGCAAGCTGCAGGCCACTGGGACACCCTATCTCAAAATAAGGTGCACCCAGGATTGTCCTCTGTCCTGAACACACACACACACACACTCACACACACACACCTATACATATACGCAAAAAATTAAAAATAAGGGTAACAGAATCTATGGAGTTGACCGCTGTTGCCATGTGAGGACAAGGTCAGTCACCTGTATAACGGAATTCCTGCTCCGTTGTGTTCACTGTGATTTTTCGATTTTTCCCCTGTGCTGATGATTAAAGCCACGCCCTACCCCCCCCCCCCCCCCGTGCATTTCCCTGAATGAGACAGAAAGGTGGGCAGAGGGAACTTGAGCTCCAGGTCAAGCCAGACACATGCCCTCAGGAGAGCAGCGTCTCAGTGTCCTTCCACAGCCATGGGTGCTGAATGCTGGGGAGTTCTCTGCCAGGAGACATGCCGCACTCCTGCAAAAGCGCTCAGATGCTGTGCAAGTATAAATTACTGAAACCAGCAACCGTGCGCACTGGACAAAGAGTTAAAGCGCAAGGAAAAGCAGAGCGATCCATGGGGCACAGGGTGGGCAGGGTGGCACGTGGTACTGCAGGCAGCTCACCCATCAAGAAGGCAAGGGAGGCTCTGTTACTGGAGTAGCCTAAGCAGGAAGGGCAGAAAAGCTGCAGTGGAGATGCCATTAAGGCACTCGTGCAAGCATGGGGAGCTGAGTTCAATCCCCTTAAAAAGGCCAGGCCTAGAGCTGGAGAGATGGCTCAGCAACTAAGACAGCTTGCTGCTCTTGCCAGGAACCAAAATTTGGTTCACACATCAGGCACAGAACTCCAGCTTTGACGACCCAACACATTCTTAAAGCCTTCAAAGGCACACACGCGTGCCTACTGACATAGGCACACACGTATACAAATAATTTTCTAAATCTTATTTTTAAAAAAAGCTGGGTGTGCTGGTTCCTGATGGCAGCAGAGACAGGAGAGTCCCTAAGGGCGGCAGGGGTGGGGTGCTGTGCGTCAGGCTTAGCCTACTTGGTGAGTTTGAGGCAGTAAGAGATGTTGCCTGCCAAAAAAAAGGTGAAAAACACCTGAGGTACAAACCTGAGATTGTCCTCTGACCTCACACAAGAGTATGCTCACACATGCAAACACACACACATATGTCCACACACACACACACACACGCACACACACACACACACACTCGAAGCTGGAGTAGAAACACCTGAGGTTCAGGCCCCTCTGTGAGGCAGCACGTTCCATGCAGAGCTGGCCCGGCACCTTGTTTATGTTGATATGCAGGGCCGGCCAGGGTCCCGCAGCCTTCACGGTCTCCAGCTCCAGTTTCTTCAGATGGGCAGCTGCTTCGCTGTACAGGGCAGGGGCTCCGGGACTCAGCTCTGCAGTGCGGCCAGGGGAAAGGAAAAAGTTCAAAGTCAGCTGGATACGGGGGGCCAGAGCCCCCTCAGGAGCCTGAGTCCAGATCCTTTTCTGCCCTTCTGGCTTATGCAGGAACATCCGACATCAAGATTTCATAACCTTACTCTTTTGGATATGGGCTGGGAGGCCCTGGGCATGACGTTTGACCCCTCTGAGCCTCTACGCCATTTAGAAATGAAAATAGAAATCACTTCTTATCTTGCAGGGTTTCTGGAGTACTGAGTGAGATTATTCTCATAAAAAGACTTACATGTGGAGAGGTCCTTTACACACTGAAAAGACAGACAAACATCCAGGCTGCTAGGCATGGTGAGGTGCCTCCAAGAGTCATGTTGAGTTTCTAAAAGTCCAAGCCACTGGCTTTTTGTACTGTGCAGTTTTTGTTTGTCACCATGCCCCGCCCCCAGCTTAGCTTTTACTCATTAACACATTGAACATCCACTAAATATTAAATATTCATTATCCAATAAGCATTGTGCTTTACCGCGTGTTAACAACTGGCTTCTGGGGAGTTGAAATAAACAAACAAGACATGATTGTAGTGAAAGTGGGGGGAAGCCGGTCTGTGTGAAAGCAGACGCAGGAAGTGTGCAGGGGGCACTGGTACCAGGCGAGCTGGCTGCCGGTACTAGGGGTCGCACTAGGGCTGAGGAAAAGCCTTGCAGGTGGAGGACCAGCAGACACAAAGGACAGGGCTGGGACTGTGAGGCACTTCGTGAAAGGACAGCCGTTCTGTAGCCGTTCTGTGCAGCTGGAGCGTGGGAAGGATGGGGAAGCCAAGACCGAAGGGAGAGGTTTTGGAGGTCTGTCACGTAACCGCGCTTGGTGTGGACTTATTCGGGGCAGGGAGGGACAGAAGGTCTTAGTTCTCCGTGGGGACTGCACTGCAGGAGGAACAGTGTCAGGAGGTGACACCAGTCACCTCCACGCAAACGGATGAGGTGAACGAGGGCAAGGGTAGCAGGGGCAGTGTGTAGATTCTTCTCCCTAAGCATGTTCCATTTAGCTAACCTCAAATGGCTCTTATAGTGTGCAGATGAGTTGGAGGAGCTCGGCCTATCTGGACAGCTCGAAGGGTCAGACTGGGTGGTTCCTAGATACTCCCTGCACATCCTCTCTCCTGCTCACAGAGGGACCAAAACGGGAGAACATCCTAGGCTGCTCAGTGAGAGCCAGTGTCCCAATCTCTGCTCAGCCCTGCCTCAGTGCACCTGAAGGGAGAGGAGCGGCTTGCATCCAAGTGGGAATAGGCATCCGGGGGAGAAGTGGGACAGAGAGAGAAGCAGGGGTGGGGGGAAGGTCAGCAAATAGAAATGATACCTGAAAAATATCATAATGAGATACAACACTGAATGCTAGTTAAAAACAGACTTAGATAAGCAGTAAAAGAATGATAAAGATAAAAATGTGTGGCAGCGGTACAGCCTTTATCCCATCACTTAGGGAGGCAGAGGCAGGGAGATCTTTGTGAGTTTATGGTCAGCCTGGTCTTTATGGTGAGAAAAAGAAAAAGAAAGGAAGAAAAAAAAAAGAAAGGAAGAAAGAGAAAAATAATGTATTGTTTGCCTCAGATCTCAAAGAAAAGAGATAAAAGGTGAGTTAGGAAATAATATAATATTCAAGATGGAAGTCCATTTCTTAATATAGTTAGCAGGGACCTAATGAGTCATATTGCCAAGTGCAGGCCTAAAACTGCTTACTTTATTATCAACATTGACAGGATAGACAATACCACAGGCTCACTGGACACCTGACGCCTCTTTGCTGCTGGAAGTCGGTATCACAAAGGAGCAGAGGCGAGTTTACCGTGACCAAGGCAGGAACCCCCAGCCACCATCTGACGCCCCACCTTTTCCACTGCTGGAGCCCAGGAGCCTGCACTGAGCCCTGAGAGGGCAGAAGTCTAAGCTAAGGGTCAGGAAGGAACGGCCATTTGTAACAATTGGAAACCGGAAACCACCAAGTCTAGATTACCCTGCCTCCAAGCACCAGACTCTACGAGCAAGCTGCCCACCCATCTAGTAGCCATGGCAACACCTCCCCCTCCCCCCCCTCCCCCCCCCCCCCCGTTCTGTCCCTGACTGGCCCTCTGCACCCCACCCTGCTCCTACACACTCACTGGTAAGGGCCTTGCTGGAGTTCGGGGACCTCAGCGGCGCCTCCTTATTCTCCAGGGTCAGCGAAAGGCCGTAGTTGGAATGGTGCTGATGCTGGTGGTGATGCCTTCCCGAAGCTTTGGGAGCAAACGGTGTGCCCCCGTTCTCCTCGAGGCCGAAAGGCAGCCTTTCTGTAGGACTGAGCGCTGGGGACGGGAGCGGGTAGCTGAGGCAGGCGACAAAAATCAGAGTTGAAAACAACGCAATGATTTGCTAACCTCTTAAGCCCCAAGACCAGGAGGCTCAAAGATCCCTACTTAAAATAGGGCACTGGGCCAAACGGTGTGCAAAGGAAATAAACCAAAGTGAAAATTAGTACAAGTTAGTGATTTGACATCTTTGAATCTTAAAAATGTCTTCACTTTGAAGTGGAATAAAATAGCTTGCATTAAAAAAAAAAAAAAAAAAACAAAACTAATTTTTCAGGGCTAGAGAGATGGTTCGGTGGTTAAGAGGCTACTCTTCTAAGGAAACTGGTTCCTGGCATCCACGTGGCAGCCCACATGCTCCTGTAACTCTAGTTCCGCAGGCTCTGCTGCCCTCTTCTGGCCTATACAAGCACTACGTGTGCATGATGGACACACAGGCAACACTCATACACAGAAAAATAACTTTTGAATAAGACATCTTCTAGATGCGATATGGAAGAAAGCAAAACAAGACATAATGCTTAAATGAGCATATGTTATAAACCAGAGTCTTTTCCATTCTACATGCAGAAACATCCTCATGTGACTGCTCTGATATTTCTTCTCAGGAATGGCCTTCTCAAGCATGCCCAGTCAGAATCTCCCACAATTCTGTTAAGAGGGATATGATCTAAATTAATTCACGTGCTCTAACTTTTAAGACCAGAGCACTCCAAGAGAGGGGTTCTCTTTCCAGGCTGCCTCTAATAATAATTGCCTCTAATTCCACTGCCCTCTTCTGGCCTCCTTGTGTACTGCACCCACGTGAACAGACCCACACAAAAAAAATAAAACCTTAAATTAAAACGTTTTTAAAAAATATTTTTCTTGGCAATGCTTATATAGTGCCTCAACATACTTTCTTCAACTAAATGTTTACTTTTTCCCTTGACTATAGAAGAAGCTAAAACATTATGAATTCATAAAGTCTTGTCATATCAGAGCACCATGTTTATAGTGTGCAATACGTAAGTCAGTTCTGGCCATCAGGGTATAAACAGAAGCTTCCTGTGACCATCTTTCCCAGACATGAAGTAGGTACATCCCTGATAAAACACAGAGGGAGAGAAGATACCACGGCTAAATCCATCAATAAGGTTCACAAAATGCACCGGTTTGTTGAATGATTGGTTGATTGATCAACTGAGGTAGTTCCAGGCCTAAGAAACAGTATGGCAAAGGTCAGGTGACCAGGGAGGGCAGAGTACACGGGGAGAAGAGAGTGAAAGGAAGCAGCAGAAAGTGCAGTTCAGATGACAAGCTGGACTAGCTTGAAGGGTGAAGCACTCAGGATTATCATCTGAGCAACAGGGGACCATGGGAGGGGTTTGAGCTGGCCCCTGGGATGCTCCTGACAGTGTGAGCGTCCTTGGAGGCACTGGGGAAGGAAGTGGAAATGGGCCTGGTTAGCAGAAGCAGAGCAGAGTCTAGAAGCAACGTGCCTGCCACCATCAGTGCAGGAGCTGGATCCTTCACCCTGACTGCTTTGTGGTGACTGGCTCAAGGGTACTCCGATAGGGTGTGCACCCGGAGCGGAGGTCCTCAACCTGTAGGTCACAACCCTCTCACAGAGGTTGCCTAAAACCACCAGAAAACACAGGTAGCAACAAAATGATTTTGTTGTTGGGTGGGGGGAGGGTCACAGCGTATGGAACTGTATTAATGGGTCACAGCATTAGGAAGGTTAGGAGCCACTGACCTGGAAGTAGAAGAAGGCATGGCTTGACCTCTGGAGATCTCCGCTCTTACCTCTGTCCCTTAGAAACAGTTGATGCTACCCACCTTCCTATTGGGGGCATTAACAAAGCACACCAAGTTGGAGCTGAATACTCTCTTTCCTGGGCCCAGCCACAGCCCTGCAGGGGACCCTTGACCAGTGTTCTGTAGAACATGTGGGTAGCAACTGCTGGACTCTTCCAAAGCTAAGAGGGTGAGTGGCTAGGATTCCAACATCTGCAGGTTGCAAAATCCAATGGCATCCTTTCTCACCCTTCAAATTTACTGAAGATATTTGCCCTAAAGGGGTGCAGTGGGGCCCTTGGAAGGGCAGCTGACCTTTGGCAGGGGCTGGTGATAGCTTCTCAGTCTGTGGTTGGCCTTCCTCTGCCCTGACCCCTACCATGGCTAACTTGCTCAGAGTCTGAATGGTATTAGGATTGTCCAGCCATGAGGACAGATCAGTGAGGGGGTGAGAGAGACAGAGACAGGGGAGAGCCACTGGCCGGAAGCAAGGCGAGATCATGGAGACATGGAGCGGCAAGGAAATGTCCGTCCATCATCGGAAAGGAAGGAGGGAGGGAGGCGCCGGTGAGCTTCAGATGAGTATGGGAACGAGCACCCGCAGGGAAACATGGCCAAGCGGGGGAGCTGGCAGGCCATCAGGCCTGAAAGAGGGGTTGGAGAGCTCTGAGGAATAGTTCCTGAAAGATGGACACCATGTCGGATGCCAGATCCGTCTTCACCCTCTGCCCAGAGTGTGAGAAATGTTCTGAGGTCGGGCCCAGCTCAGGGACGAAGTGCTGTGATTGGATGGGTGATGCCCATAGCAGTCTTGATGGGCCACAGTGGTATCACAAACTTGTCTCTACATGTACAAAGGGCATACTATTTTACTTCAAAACAAAAAAAAAAAAAAAAAAATCAAAACAAAACAGAACAAAAAAGCAGTGTGAAGAGTGAAAAGGTAAAAATGAACAAATCAACAAACAAACTAAAATCCACAAAAACAAAAAGCCCCAGGTGCATGCCGTGGGTGAGAAGTCACGTGATATCATGTCAAACAAAATACGCATTTGTGATCTCTCTTACAGCTACCTAAGGGGTGGGAGTGGGTTAGGAAAGTAAATGGGAAGAGAATGGACAAGGGTAAAAGAAACTACTTGGGCTAGAGCAAGAAGTCTAGTGCAGCTGAGGATCCTAGGAAGAATAACTGTTCCTAATGTGGGGCAATTCCCTCTGATATTAAAATTCAGGAGAAAAACAACTCATAAGTCTCAGTAAGTTCCTGAAACAAAACAAGCTTACAAGGTTCCTTCCTCCCCAAGATCACATAAGCAGCAAGGGCTGACGAGGAGAGGAAATGCCCCAGCCTGCTAAGCTGCCTGTAAGTCATTTGGAGAGCCACCAGAGTTCCAGCCTTTGAGAGCTGTCACCCCTGCTAAAGTGGGCTTTTAGTGAAGTGGCTGTCTTTGACTCATCTGAGCTCCTGTAAGTCACTCCAATAAATTCACTAGTTCACCAAGCTGGAGTTTGGTGGTGTTGTCACTTCCTGTTGTTGGATCTCTCTCTATCTGGGTAAGTAGACATTTGTTTATATCTCTCCAGGAGCAGTGTCACAGTGGAATGAGTTGGGAGTATTCTCTGCTCACACACAGGGACCATCCTGAAGATGCAAATAGAGAGCACTGGTGGGTTATGGATCTGTTAAGGATATTTCTTAAGGCCTCAGGTTCATGGGTCATCCTTGTGGGATTCTCGGAAGCAACATTAACATAGACTTTGAGGTAAATGGTATCCAGAAACAAAGTCAGACTCACAGTTCCAAAAAACATGCAGCAACACACAGTCTCAGGGACATTGGCCAAGGGTCAGGATAGTAGACCAGCTCCATGCTCACCGCTACTAGAGACTGAGGCTCGTGGGGTGCTTGAGAGTCTACAAAGTCACAGTACTTCTAGAATCTACTACCAGAATTGTTACCAGGATGGGGCAAGGAAAGGGGGGAGATGAACTCGGGGCTTTCTCTTGAGAAGGCCAAGAGAGGCTGCTCTTAAGGAGATAATCATAACCTTTGCAGTGTAGGCAAGTTTTGAATGACATGGGTCTGGGGGATCTAAGCTGGGTTAGAAAATCACAGAATCTAATAATGGAGCCCTCAGATACCCTCTAGATCTATAGGTTTAAACTCAAGCTGGATGTTAAGGTCACGAAGAAAACCCTCACATTCTACTAGAGAGAACATAAGATGGTTCATTCGGTTAAAAAAATATATAGCCTGGTGGATCCTCAAAGAGTTAAAGCTATCATTACACAGTCCATCAATCCACACCAAGATAAACACTCAAGGGGAAGGAAGGATCCATGAAAACCTTGTGCCTGAATGCTCATTAACAGCATTATTCATAATTATGCAAAGGCAGAAATGGCCAAGTTCATCAGTTAACAGATAATCAAAATGTGGTATATCAATACAGCAGAAAGTTACTAAGCCATGAAAAAGCAGTGAACTACAAACTCATGTTACAATTTAAATGAACCTTGAAAACATTATGCTATCTGGAAGAAGACAGACATAGCTTCTCATAGGACATGTGTGGAACAGATGGGGGGAAAGGTTAGGAGTTATTTAGGAGTAGGAAGGGTGGGAAGAATTGGGATTGAAAGACTATTGTTACTGAGTTTCTTCAGGAGGAATGAAACGTTCCTAAAAATAGCAAAATCCATGACCATACAACTTCATGAATATAACTGTGTATTTTGCTGAACTGTACACTATGTGGACAGATCCCGGGAAAGCTGGAGCTCTTTAGGACTATGGATGTTAGTTTTCTTCTAGACATGGTCACCTATCTCTAAATCCTGCAGCTGGCCTGGGAACTCCCACCTTTCTCCAACCTGCATCCAGCTCCTCTTGCATATGGGTTCACCATGGGAAGGGAGGTGAGCAGGTCACACAGCCGGAGACCAACAGCTGAGTCCGGGACACAATCCAGGCCTCCCACCTTTCCACTCAGTGCCCAAAGGGCTGCCCATCTGCTGTGTCTCACCATCTGCTCAGCTTCTATTTAAGGCACCACGAGTACTCATCAGGAGGATCCAAGTCCTCCTCAGAAGACTCTGGCTGAGACACCCGTATGTTCTCTACCATCCACTAAGCTCGGCAGGAACAGAAACTGCCATATGTATTTGTGTCCCATATTGTGCTGGAAGAAGGGCTGGTTCATGGGAGGCCATAAAAAAAAAGCTTCAGTTACCCAATAAATAGTCTGGGACCGGCTCTGCTGTCACTGTACCAGGCATGACAGTCAGTAGGGGAAGGACCTCAGTCCTGCCTGGAACATTAGAGGTTAGAGGAGACCTCCTGGGGTAGAGATGCTTCAAGTACGGAAGTCCTGACAGTTGTGCAAGCAAGGACAGGGGGCAGGGGGACACTGGACATTGCAGAGAAGGGTTCTTTAACTTCCGAGGCCTGGAGCTGACAAGGTACACTAGATGTCGGACATGGGGTCTTACACAACTTTCACGTGCACTTAAGGGTGGGTGCCCTGCTGTTTCTCTTCACGTCTCCCATTTGATGACGAACTCATGGGGATTAATGGGAAACTAACTTTTTTTTTTTCCTGAAATAAAGATCCACTTCAACCTCCTGAGAGGAGCAACCTGTGTCCGTTCAGGAAGCTGAGGTGCCCTCTTGGTTCCACTGGTCACTGAATGATTGTAGGCCCAGTGCCCACTTTCCCCCAATCCACTCCCAGGAGTTCAGTGCACTTCTGGTCCCCGCTGTGGCTTGTCCCCGTATCCCACCGATGCTTCAGCATCTGCCATGAGTGTAGCCCATCTCCCCTACTCTGGATTCCTGGGGCGCCACCACACTTCATCCCTTTGTTCTGGGGTGGTGAGCAGTTTCCAATTACTCTCATGTTGGAGCTGCTTCAGTGATAATTTGGTCCAGTTCTTCCGTCCTTTGTATAATCCAGTCCCTGTATTAAATTCCCTCTGTAGGAAATGGCTAGATTAGTTTCCATTTTCCTGATTTGCTCTCACCAGATACAAGGTTAACCTGCTTGGTTGGCATTACTCAAGCCTTTTCTCTCCACAGCACTGGACTGGACTGTTACTTTGTTTCTCTGATTTTCGTGTTGCCACACACCATAGCCTAAATCTTATTTCCTTTCTCACGCTGTTCTGTTTCTTACAAGTCAAATATGTCCTGGTTGCTCCCTTTCTTTAGCTTAGCTTTCAATTTCTTTCTCTTTGTTCTGTGAGCTTCTGCAGTTAGTCTGAAAGGGCAGGAAAAACAAACCAGAATTTGGATAGCTTCTGTGCTTTGCATACATGTATTTCTTTAGAATTCAAGCTTACTACCCAAACCTCCCATTGGCTGAGAGAATTAAATACTGTGGTTCAGAAGACCATATACATAAGGCACATCCTCCACTTATTAAGATGGTTTAAAATGTTCATTGGTCAGGATTTCATTTTATTTCTTTTTATTACAGTACAGGACTAATGTTATTAACTACAGTTCCAGTTTCATCACAATTTAAAATAACATCTCCTAATATCCTTTCCTTTCCTTCCCTTTCCTGCCTCTGTGTGAGTGTGCGTGCGTGTCCGCGTGTAGGTAATGCATGTCTGTGAATGCTGTATCTGTGATACATGCACATGCAAGTACAGCTGCCTGCAGCCATGCGTACACACGTGGTGCTCAGACCTGGGTTCTCCTCCATCACTCCCCACCTTACTCCCTGGACTGGAATTCTGCTCGCTCTTCCAGCTAGGCTGCTGGCCAGCAAGCTTTGGAATCCTACAGCCTCTAGAATTTCAAATGCTGGGACTACAGGCACATGCAGACATGCTTTCTCATTGCTTCTGGGGATCTGAACTCCAGTCGTCATGCTTGCAAAGTGAGTCCCCTTACCCACTGTCATCTCCCCAGCCCCCTTTCCCTCTCTCCCCCTCTCTTTCTGTCTCTGTCCCCCCCCACCCCCCATCCCCCACAAAGTTACTGAATTGGGACTCTTTCTGCTTCTGGCCTCTTATTAGCTGAAATTCACTGGGATTTTATGATACTCAGATGAATTGTGTCCATTCTTTCTAGTCTTCCATATTTTGTTATTTTAGCTTACTGCATTGGTTGATAATGTGTATCAGGAGGATGGGAGGCCTTCTGTCACCCTTGTCTTGGTTCTGGAGTTTATGGAAAAACTAATGTTCCAACATTAAATGCTGTTCCTGCAAAACTTCACACTTCAGGCTAGACTCTGACAGCCCTCCCTTCCACTTGGTTACTAAATCCCCTGAGTAGTGACTTCTCCCTGCCCTGAGGAGATCTGTGCTTTTCCACGGAAGGTACTGTTCCCGGAAGGTGCTTTAAAGAGATGGTGTTTGAATTCCCCACGGCATCACCATCCCGCTTCTCACCGGCTTTGGGAATCGATTTTCCCAGAAGCCGCACTACAGTGCCCGGTTCCTCTCCTGACATCTCTCCACGGTGGCTCCGACGTGCTGGATGCTGACGAAGCAGTGACAAAGGCTTCTGGGGGGCATCTTTTATTTTTAGCTTGAAGATTCAAACCGATCACGATACAGCCAATCCTGACCATTCTCTCTCTTTCACTTGCATGTCTACCCCTCTTCATTCTCCCTTCTGCTCTTAGTACATTCTAACCGGAAGAGAGGAGCAGAAGTCGGGTAGCTCTGTTCTTTTCCTCTAGCAGGGCCCCTCCCCCTTCAAAAATGGCCAGGGAAAATCTTCATCTCTTTGCTCCAAATTAGCCATGTAGTCCCTTACCAGTGTGATGATGGGGCTTGCTCTGGGGAGACTGAGGCAGGAGGATGATCATAAATCCCAGGCTAGCCTGGTCTATATAACAAGCCCCAGGTTAGCCACAAGTATGCAGCGAGAACCAGTTTTTAAACAAAACACGTCAAAGCAACCACCACCAAATACAAGTTAGTAAATTCTGTGTTCTTTTGTTTGAAACCATGCCCCACTTTCCTCCTCGTGTAAATCTTGTCTTAATTGTGAGTTTATCGGAGAGGCCACTGATACACTCCCCTTCCAGGTTGTCTGAGCTACTTTCACAGCCTCCGTGTTCCTTTTTTAGGCCATTCTTTTCTTTGACATTTCTTTGGGAATGCATAGAAAACACCAGAGGACTAAACCCCCACCCCCTCCTACTCTCCTATGCTAATCATTCCAAGACCTTGTCCCACATTCTAACTCTGTCTCCCCTGCTAAAAGAATGAACAGCAACCCCTGTGGCATTTCTTCCATTTTCCCAACACCTTACCATCAACCAAGCAGGCCAGGAAACCAAAACGATGCACGGCTTTTTAGAGTGTCTGAGTAGCTAAGGTGCCAGCCTGACCCGCTCTCTCAGACACACACAGAGCATGTTCTATTTATGCCCTGCCCCCACAGTACATCTGATCTAGGTTCCACAGGTTTTCATTGGCAATGATGCCGCATCTACATGCAGGGTTCACACCGGGGGTTCTCGACCTGTGGGTCGTGACCCCCTTGGAGAATCAAGCCACCTTTTCACAGCAACTGAATATCAGATATTTAGGATTCGTAGCAGTAGCAATACTGCAGTTCTAAAGTAGCAACAAAAATAATTTTATGACTTGGGGGGCGGGTGTCACCACAACATGAGGAATGCATTAAAGAGTGGTAGCATTAGGAAGGTTGAGAAGCACTCACTGGTCTATGTGGCACTCAAGTTACAACCATTTTCTACACCCTTTCTGGAGAAGCCTGGCTGGGACAAACCGGTTCCTGTTTTAGTTCTGAACTGATGTGGGTACACTGCAAATACTGCCTCAGAACTAACCCAGCCGGGCCCCGCAGATGGAGAGTGGTACCATTTCTCTTCCTTATCCCTGGGCTACATGGGCAGGGCCCAAGGGGTTCCAAGCCTCCAGCAGCCTTATCCACTATCTAGAGCATGTATTATAAATATGTCATTCTCTATATGTACCATGGGACACATGCTGGGAAATGCCATTCCTATCCATGTTCGGGTTCCTCCCCTGGAACTGTGCCTCACCCAAGCCTGGTGTTCTATGAGTCAGATGTCAGCCAGAAGTTCATCTCCTCACAAGAACTGAGGCATTTATTACACTCTTTAAATATAAAGGGATCCCTCCAGTTGATATCTTTTCCCAACATTTTACCACCTGCCAACCTATTTACTCTCTAACAATAACTTAAAGACTATCGATCCTTATTTTTTAGGTATGGAAGCAGGAACAGAAAGAGTATGTAACTGCCAGAGTCACAGCTACAGACTGTCTGAGCTGGGGTTTGGACAAGGCAACCTGACTCTTTAGAGACACCTTGCTCTGTAGGTGACAGGAGAGGCCTATGGGTAACAGAGGAAAGTGGACTGGCCCCCACTGTGTGTTTGCTGTGTGCTGTGAGTTCATAAAATTCAAGGCACCCATCAGGGTCTCAGACACATCCCTTTATGAAGAATTTCCAAACCAACTGCAGTGGAAACCCTGAACTTACATGTTCACTGTGTGTCCACCTGACAGCAGAAGGGACACGTGACCATCTTGGTTCCAAGGTACCGGTCACTTATTTCAGTTTCCACTTAGCAGAGACTAACCTGACCAGCACAGGCTTACAAGTTCTTACTGAATTCAGGGAAAGCTTACTCTTTGGCTGGGGTGAAACATACATTTGTAACATTGTACTTTTTATATAATTGTTTTAAAGAGAAAACTGTTTCTAAGTCTTTGTGATAGACACTTTACAAATGTTAGGAGTATTCATTAGTGTGATTTCCTAGAGAAACTTAGTTTCATTTGTTAAAGAAAAAAAAAAAGACTAGAGAGAAAGGTCACAGGTGTGTGTGCATGTGCGCACTCTGTGCATTTGTCTGTTGAATCTAGACGAGTGTTGGATGCCCTTGGAATAGGAGTTACAGATCTTTGTGACCCACCATTATGAATTTTGCGGACTGAATTTAGGACCTCTGCAAGAACAGACAGGACTCTACTCTGAACTGCCTCTATTCTAGTCATTATGGCTTCCTTCCTTCCTTCCTTCCCTCTTCTTCTTCTTCTTTTTTTTTTTTTTTTGAGACAAGAGTCTCAGTCTGTAAACCAGGTTGGTCTTAAAACTCACAGAGATCCACTTGCCTCTGTCTTCCAAGTTCTGAGGTTAAAGGGGTTGAGCTACCTCCTCCTCGTTTCATTTTAAAATGTGGTTTAGATTCCTTTATATAGACCCCCTCACTGGTAGAAAGGAATTTCCCCAAATTATTTCAAGAAAATTTCCAAATAATTGACTCTTCAAATTAATTCTATTAGCACGGTGATGTGTGACTCCATATTCGATGGGGGAGGGGGCTCTTAATTCAATTCATGTCTTAGCAGCCTGGAGTCAAATGTTGTTTCCGATATAGTGTCTGGGTAAGTGTAGACCTCTAGCAAATGCTTGTCTAATGAACTTGTTCCAATGCATTAGATTTTAATTTTCTTAGGCAATTTTCAAGATTTACTCGTAAAGGTCTTACTTTGCTTATGAGTTCCCTAGTTGCTTGTAACATTAACTTACTTTTGCAAATTGTAGAGTAGAATACCTCTCATTTTGGGGACAACCTAGAAGATTCCATGGCCTATATGATCCAGTGGAGGACAAGACACATTCACCTTTTAATTGATGACATTAACTATTACAACTGATCTCAACGAATGGCTTAAGGACTTGGTACTTGATATTTTTCTCTTAGCATGCCTTTTGTCCTGGTGTTATCCTTCCTAATATCTGGCTTCATGAGTGCCCATGTGTGCATGTGTGTGTGTGTGTGTGTGTGTGTGTTTGCATAATATGTATGTGCCCTTGCGAAAGTACACATGAGCCACTAAGGTGTTACAAAGCAGTGAGGAGGTGCTGCTTATGATTTTGTGAGACCTCATACGTTAGCAGTTTCAGATCCATTCCTGGTCTAGTCCAGAAAATGACCATTTCATGAATTTCCTTTTGCTCAGGACCCATAACTGAGAGTTGGTTCACTATTTTTGTTCTTAAAACGAAAGCTATGTGGGAGTTGCTCTGCATATAGCATTACTTCTAATGCATATGTAGTGGTCTGAAAGAAAATGGCCCTCATGTGTCCAATGAGAGTGGCACTATTTAGGAGGTGTGACCTTGTTAGAGCAGGAGTGTCCCTAGAAGGTGGGCTTTGAGGTGTCAGCTCATGTCTATGCTGTGTGCCACTTTATCCTCCCACTGCCTGCTGATCCAGACGTAGAACTCTCAGCTCCTTCTCCAGCCCATGTCTGCCTGATGCTGCCATGCTTCCTGCCATGACGATAATGGACTGAACCTCTGAAACCGGAAGCCATCCCCAAGTAGATGTTTTTCTTTATCAGAGTTACAGTGGCTATTTTTCTTTACAGCAATAAAACACTAAGAAGACATCCGAGAGTGGTTTTCCTTCTTGGTTTCTTTAGTCTTTTCTCTGCTTTCAACTCCTGTTTCTGTCTTGGCTCTTTGCTTTAAGTGACTCCTTCCTTCTGGAGGGCAGCAGCAGGAACATGCTTCCTCCCAATGGCTGCTTTAAGAGCTTCCATTACACAGCAGCCCTCAAGGGGGTACAATTAATCCCTGCCTGGGCTGATAGAGTGTAAATAAATAAACAAACAAACAAATATTCTCTAAATAGCTCACCTCTTATCATCCTATGATATGAGCTGGGAAGGATATTTTCCCAATGCTCAGACACCATCCAGTTCACTGAATGGATGAAATTAAAACATGATTCATTCCAAGTAAAGTTCAGGCTAGATGAATAAAATATACAGTGGATGGAGGGCAGGCTGTTGACACTGTAATTATGGGACACACCCCTGTGAATCGAAACCTGCATGTGTCTTTCCAAGGTGACATAAACGAGCATGAATCTGTTTTGGTGTTCGTTAGTGCACATAAATGTCGAAGAAAACCTCTGTTCCTTGCCCAGCCCTCACAGGCTCTTTGGCAATGTCTATATGAAGCATCCCTAGCCTTTGAGGCCAGACACTGGCTGGGCTTCAGGGCTTTTGGCTTAATTGCTTTTTATTACAGGCACAATGTTCATCATTCAGCCAGGGAAGGAGGCTGGCTGGGTCATTAGCGCAGTAACTCTGTCTGATGAGGTCTTAGCCACCAAGAAAGCCATCCCTTCAGGCAGGGAGTGATTAGGTGGGTTTCTGTAGGGTGTGACTCTAATTATTCTAACCCCTTTTAGTGGGTTGCCTAGACAACTATTGTGGTCTTTTTAAAAGCTGCAGTCTTCTCTCCATCCAAACCGCTCACAGCCCTAGGATGCACCTGCAATTTTGGATCAGATCTATCAGAAATATAATCAGAACCACAAGGAGGTCCTTCCTTAGTCAAATGCACAGGTAGGTCACTGCTTCTGAGTGTGCAGCAGTCTGAGTGGAAAGCTTTCAACAGAAACCTTAGCAGGAAAGGAAGCACAGACGCTAGAGTCAATTCCTAACCTCGGCTATTCTGATCTCGTTCCCCCTTCGGCTCTCCAGGGTGTTAGCATGCTGATGGTCATCTGAATGTCTGGAAATCAGTTTCAAGGAAGGTCTAGTGATGATCAACACCCCCCAACTTTCTTTTTTCTCATTATCAAAAGTGGTGAGAGGGCAGATTTAGTGTTGATTAAGCACCCCAAACTCGTGTGTGAGTACGTACTTGTGTGTGCACATGCATGTCTGCAAATGCACGTGTGCATGTGCTAGCTGGAGCATGTACCACCATGCTGGCCTCTTCTATATAAGTCTGGGAACCCAAACGTGGGTCTTTACGTGTACCTGGCAAACAACTTTGCAACTGCTCTTGATTAAAGAGCATGAAAGAAGAACAGATGATTCAGAGGATCACAGAAAATCAAGACACAAGTTCAAGGCCAGCCTAAGCTTGGGGAGTTTGAGGCTATCATTGGCTGTACAGTAAGACTAAACCTCAAAATAAGTAAAAAAACAAACAAACAAACAAACAAACAAAAAAAAACCAGTGAACTAGTCACAACCTCACTCACTGAGAAATACAATAAAGACAGACATCCTGGCTTTATCCACTGGACTGACAAAAATGGTTGAAAGCCAGCAACGGCTCTGTGAGCATGCTTCCCTCTGGTGTCACACCTGTGTGTAGAGGGTACAAACACATGACATCTTAGGGGGAAGAGCGTCATAAAAGTGCTCAAATTATAATGCACACACCTTTTGGCACAGCAAGTCTACTCCCTGGGGATTCATCCTGTAGAGTTCATTTGTTCAAGTGCACACACCGAATGCCTAGCATGCAACTATCGTCGGCAGTCGATGCAGCCTGTGTGTCTACCAGTGCTGACTGGCTAAGTAAACACACGTAAGACCGGCCGGAGACTGACAAGAGATTCTGCTCAGAAAGCCGAGGAAGAAGAAGTCACTTGAATGTTCTGTGTGTCTTTGTGCTATGCACGGATGTAACACGGCGCCTGTGTGGAGGTTAGAGGACAATCTTGGGTCAGTTTACACCTTCTGCCTTGAGAAGGGGTCACATTCGTTTCTGTGGCATACAAAAGGTTAGTCAGTACGCTTCTGTGGATCCCCCATCTCTGCCTCCCACCTTGACTTAGGAATACAGGAATTACGTATGTATGCTACTGAATTTGGCTTTTTATGGCTCTGAGGAGCAAAACTGAAGTCCTTAGCATTTTTATCCACTGAACCATCACCCTAATCACTAAGTTTTTCCCAAACATTGTGTATTTGACTGTTTAAAAAAAAAATAGCACAATGGTTCTCTTTATTACCAAGTTTGTGTGTGTGTATATGTGTGTGTGTGAATGCTGTATGTACAAGTGTGTGAAAGCCAGAGGTCAATGTTGGGTGTCTGCCTCAGTTGCTCTCCACCTTTTTGTGTCTTTCACTGACCCTGGAGCTCACTGATAACAGCCAGGCTGGCTGGACAGTGACTGTTCCAGAATCCTCCTCCTCCCACCCCCAGCACTTGGTTACAGACAGATCCCACTGAGCTCTGCTTTACATGGGTACACAGGATCCTACCGCAACTTTACCAACTGAACCATCTCCTCAGCTCCCTTATGTCTCTGTTCAGTATACCAGCAGGGCAAAACTCTGTCTTGTCTGAGACAAAACCCCCAAACTACATAACTTGGGAACTACACAGATACTTTAAATGCCAACTTTTCAAGAGCTCACCTACCCCCTTACCCTTTGTCAACTTTGCCACTGACAACAGCATTGTTGGCAAACACTGTGCCTGGCTGTTATCTCCCAGGACTTGCAGACAGAAATATCAATTCTATTTCCCCTTTTATCCCTACTCAAAAGATCCCCATGGTATTTCTGGCTGTTTCAAAGTGAGGTGTCCTTCTGCATCGTGAACTGTCTTTCATTTTATCTTTCCTCTATAACCAGGCATCCCTCTCTGTTGCTAAACTTAGAACACACAGCTTCCCCTTTGGCCCAAGAGACACACCATTTCTTCTGCTAGACACTATCTTTGTTCTTTTTCTGTTCACATGGACCGCCAAAGTGTTCCTGTTCAAAACCCACTGAAAAATGCAAGCAGACAGCTTTAGACACTGTGCACAACACCTTGATGAAATATTATTTGTGTGTGCTGTGTGTGTGGGCGAAGATATCAGAGGTGTTATAAATGTATGCTTGCGAGTGTTGAGGCCAAAGGTAAAGAGCAGAAGCCATCTATTGTATCCTGACCTTGTTTCTGGAGACATGCTTTCTCTCTGAACTTGAGCTCACCAGTTCAACTGGCTGTACAATGAGCCACAAATATCTGTCTCTGCCCTGCCCCCACCCCAGGACTGCTACAGATTTGCACCACATCCAGCTTTCTACAAACAAGGTGTATTATATTGGTAAACTGTCCTGTGTCATTTGAGGTCACTAACTAAAGCTAGTTCTGGAAATAAGGCGCCCCCTCCCATCCCAGACCTGAACGTGTTTGTCTTAAAGTGTCCTCTGAGGCACCTTGTCAAGGAATGGGCTGCACGTCCCTTGACTCTGTAACAGGGAGCAAAGAGAACAGCAAAAACCTCCCAAGAGTAAAGACACGGTGTCCTTGAGAAAAGCTAGAAGACAAATTACGTCCAAAAGATGTTACTATTCTTGGTCCCATGATATAAAAGATGCCTACCGTGGAAAAAGAGAAGCCAGGAGTTGTGCGGTAGGGAGTTCACCAAGGGGAAGCTCCATCAGCAGCCCAGCTGTCTGAATTTCCCTAAGCATCCTCATGATACTACCTGGATCTGGAGGTGATGACTGCCAGCTGGCTGCCTTAGGTGGCTTCCCCAGTTGGTTTGTATTAAATGTTTGTATGCCCTTGGTGTGATACTTTTCTGCTGTTTGTTCTTTCCTGGAAGCCTCACTGGAGGACACAATTAGGATTTCCAGCTGCTTGTCTCAGGGAGGCTTCCCCAGTCAGTTCTGCTGGGTGGTGTAGCCCCAGAGTTTTTATTTCACCCCCTTTGTTGTTTCTACCTTTCGGTCACTTGTTACTTATTGTTTCCCTTTTCAGTGCTGCCTGCCCAATAAACTCACTCACTTGAAATGCAAAGAATGGCAGGCCATGAACATGGGTGGGCACCATCCAACCAAACCGGGGTCAAGCTTGGGAAACAGCACTTTACTGACTCAGCCATCTCCCCAGAACCGATTTGAGACCCTTAACAAAATATTGTATTTCTTTTTGGAATGAGGAAAATCAGACAAATTGGAAAAATTGGCAAAGGTTGCATGGCTGGTGGCAAAGCTGAGGTTCAGAGCATGTGACTCCAAAGTTCCCACATTTTACCTCTCCAGAGCCCTGTAAGCCCATGTCCCCAGGACAACCAGAACGTCACACTGTGGGTCTCTAGTTTGTCCTGCATGCCCTGTCAAGTTTCTATGATCTTGCACCTGTTTCCAAAAATGGGCTTTCATTCTAAGATGGGTCCTCAGATAGGTGTGGTCACCCTTGTCTAGTGGTTGGGTATCAGCAGGACCCAGGAGACTCTGGAGGAGGGAAGAACAATGACCAGGAAATGGTCTGACAGATGGTGGTGGTGAAATTAAAGCTACAACACACATAACCAGGCAGATTCAGCTACTTTCTGAAGTGCTTAGGATTCTACCCAGATCCTTGACCTAATTAGACAAGTGCTCAACTAAAGATACACATCCCAGGGACCCACTCACTTACTCTTTAGCATTATGTCTACTTGCATTTAAAATATATATTCTCCCTTTGCCACTAACATAAGTTAAAGTTGAACCGCCAAACCAAGAGAAGCTTCCATCCCCCACACCTCACTGCCACCCCTTCCCCAGTTCACCCTGGTGATGGCTGTGCTGCATGTCTTTAATCCCAGCACCAGGAAGCAGAGGCAGGTGGATCTCTATGAGTTTGAAGCTAGCCTGGTCTACATGGAGTTCCAGGACAGTTTATGTAGAAAAAGTCTTATCTTTAAATTGAAAAAAAAAATCTTACCAGCAACTATTTAAA
Organism: Micromys minutus; assembly: GCF_963924665.1. Classification (NCBI taxonomy): domain Eukaryota; kingdom Metazoa; phylum Chordata; class Mammalia; order Rodentia; family Muridae; genus Micromys; species Micromys minutus. Next base: position 19,752,286 of record NC_137963.1, on the reverse strand, counting down.
TAGAGCCCAGCATTTTAAGTTTTGTTTTGGTAAGCACGTTTTAATGCCATGTCAGCGCAGGTACCCATGGAGACCAGAACCAGGCACTGGATCCTTTGGAACTGGTGTGTTACAGGCCGTTGGAAGCTGCTCAAGGTAGGTGCTGGGAACCAAATCTGGGTTCTCTGAAAAGCAGCAAGAATTCTTAACCGCTGGGCCATCTCTGTAGGCCACTCAACACTTGTGAATAAACTGTCTGAACTATTGCTTGGTTCCTGGTTTGAGAAGTAGGCCTGTTTGCAGAATTATTGATTTCCTCTGGCCTAGGCTCAGCTGAGTGCCAGTTTGTTTGCCCTTTAGACACCCCAGGGGCTCCTTAAAATGTGCCAGTTTTCCTTAACAACAGCAGGCTTTTCTCTGTCTGAGACCCACCCCAGACCCCATGGTCTGTGCCCGCTCACTGCCTCCTGGTAGGAGATGTAGAAGCCAGTCATCCTGGGCCAATTTATGGTATTTACCTGAGCACTTGGGAAACTTGGCCAGTCAGGGAATTGACTTAGAGCTTGGTTTGAGGACTATTGATCTGAAAAGATCAATATGGCTGCCCAGAGAGTTCTCTGATGAACTCAGATTTTAAAGAACTGGGTAAAAGCTGCAAAGTCAAGGGTTTTGTGTTATCTGTCGCGTCCCAAGCTGGACCCAGAAGGCTGGAGTCACTCACCTGGAGGGACATCGGAGGGTTTTAACAGGCAAAAGAATCAGAAGGGACCCCCCCCCCCCCAGCCCTGTCCTCACTCCACCTTTGCTACTAGAGAGGCATCTTCTGTGGGAAGCACACAAGACAGTTCTGAATGCAGGATAGAACCAAGCGGCAGACTTCCAAGACCCCTGTAACGAGCACGAGCTACAGCGGCTCACTGTTAGATGATCCGAGGGTCCAGGGAGCCGGGAAGAATACTTATATGGAGAATGAGCTGAGCTAAGGAGATGGAGATGGACTACGGGAGCAGATTGGGATGAGGGGTGGAGGGTTACAGTGGTCCTGGTTATAGATAGACTCATAGCCGCGGGTGGGTGACAGGGCTGGTAGTGAGAGGAAAGGGATGACTGTGTGGTGCCACCAGGCTTCTGCCTAGAAACGCCGCTCTCTGGTCAGCTGCTAGACCGCAATGTGGTGAACTGCACTACAGCCTAACAGTGTCACCGAGATGTGCATCAACAGGGTGAGGACAGCCATGAGGCACGCGATCCCAAAGGCTGGCACTTACCTGCTGTATAACAGTAGGTACTGCTTGCCTGAAACCCACCAGTAAAACACGCTATCACCCACCTTTCAGAGTGGCCAGGAAGATGAAGCGACACACGTGAAGCGCGGAATTGTCTATTAACCCCTCTGTGTGACTGTAGTTCACTATCCACCTAATGGGGTTTCTGGTCCGTTGCCCTGCTCACTGTTACACCAATGCTCCAAATGAGACACGCTGGATAATGTGCACACGATCAAGTTGGATCCATGAATGACATGGTGGCCCACGTACTACTCAAAATGTGATGCTTTAGACTGAATGTGGTACCTCAGAACCTTCCAGACCAGCCTGTTACCTGGTTAGAAATTCCCTTTCAAATGAACCCATTCTCTGAGCAGACATCCATTGAGCACCTGCTATCCGTCAGGCGCCGGGAACAAAGGCAAAGCTTATATTAAGGAGTCTAAGGCTCCAAGACAAGATGAACAAAAGAGGCTGTTTCAATACAAAGTTTTGAGTACAATGTTCCCGTGTCTGGGGGCGGAAGGGGAGGCAGTGGTAGAACACAGAACACAGAAATTAACCCAATTTGCAGAGGTGGGGACTGTCAAGAGAGTCCCCAGAGAAGATGACGTCTGAGCAGAGGCTCAGAGGCTAAGCAGAAGTTGGGAGTGACAGGATTCTAGGTGGAAGGAACAGCATTTGCGAGGTACAGTTATGAGGTGTGACGGGAACAGTTTGCTGTTACAGCTTCAACAGACAGCAGAGGTGTCGGGATGGACTACGCTAAAGCGAAGAGACAGAGGCACAGTGCCCAGCCCTGCCCGGAATGACACTTCAGATATGGCTGCAGAAAGACAAGGACAAGCTTGGCAAGGGCTGTGGCGATCAGAGAGCACAGCTCTGAGATAGAGACATTCCTGTAAGACAGTGTTGGGAGAAATCACGAAGGAAGCAAAGTGGAGCAGACAGTGTGCAGGGGGGTTGTAGCTGATATCCGTACATGCTCTCACCCTCAGCAAGAGGGAACTCGGGAGGGAAGGGAAGCTGTGCATTCTGGGAATGGTGGTCAGAGATAAATCTGACTTCTGGTCACGTGGAGTTTGACCCCTGAGCAGCACCGATACCCAACAGGAACAGAAAAGCAAGGCTGCAAGAACAGTCGCTAAGCAGTAGGTAAAGGTCACCGAGACGAAGAACAGAAAGCAGCCACGCCACAGCCAGAATGCCCCGTCAGCAGCTAACCAAATCCACTCAGCAGCAGCCGAAGCAGAAGGCTTTTACTGAGGGCACGGAATCATCTTTAAGAGGCCACAGACATAGCCAGGAAGAGGTAAAGCAACCAAGAGAACGTGTACCCTTGACCTTAGGACTGTTACCTGAAACACTCAGGTTCCTCTCTGCTCTGCTTACGCCTGGAGACAGGAGTGCACCAGGGAAATCACCCCAGTCACTACACCTACAGGAGCCTCAGTGAAGGATGGTTTTTGTCCCAACCACATAACCGAAAGTTCACCTTTGGATAGCTGGAGTCAACTATACCACGAGTGGGGGGTTTCTATGCAGAAGAATCAATGAAATGGAGTCCAAAAAACAAAAACAAACAAACTAACACCCCCCCAAAAAAAATCCAAAGGTAGGAATGATCTTTATTACCGGGAGACATATTGTAAAAAATGTTATCAATAACTGAAGAGAGCCAGAACACGTTTATTCCGATGCTGCACACACACCGGGGATCAGAACACCTGCTGAAACGAACACACCCGTAAACACGAATCTTGTGGGGAATTTTCAGGTAGGTGGCCTACTCTTCTGTGTAAGTGTGTAGATGACTGATCCTAGAGACTTTCACAGAACTAAAAAAAACAGATTTTAGCAAGAGAAGATGTTATTAACACATGCCCAAGGGCTTAAAAGGACCAAATTATAATCACATATATCAAAGTGACATAAAATTAACTGACTGCACAGAAACACAAACACATCCTGGGACTGCATGTTAAGACATAAAGGGGTTAGAGGCACTACTTGAATTGGGGTAAATAAATACTTAGGTACAAGTTTCACCCTAAAAGACAACATGTTGCTTTGGGGTCCTACAGAAGGAAGGGGCCATAAGCACCCCTCTGTGCAACACAATGCTTTGGCCCGACCTGCAGAAGCCTGGCAGGCTCTCCTGTGCGCCCCCACTTCATCTCGACTGCATGCTGCTGTTCAAGGGAGTCAAGTCTAAGATGGGATCCAGCCTCTACTCTGACAGCAGTCACAGTGGTGTCTTCTGAAATCACACAGGTTAGCAGCACCAACCACTGAGGCATTACAAATCATCTTTATGTTAGAGAAGTAAACTCTAGCGAAACTCGCTAAGTAGCTGGTGATCGGCATCAAGGCTCAATTCCACACTGGCCAACCCTCTTAAAGATGGAAAACTCCAAGCCTCCCTGTATTGATGGAAAACCTAGTGAGTAATCTTTATTGAACTTCTGTTACAGAAGGGGTATTATAGTTGCCCTTACGGGGAATTAGTCTGGATTCATGTTCCCGGCCCAAATGATAGGTCACAGAATAGAAAGAACCTTGGAGCTCACTTAGCCCAGCCCATTATTTCAGGGAGGAAATGAAACCAAAGAAAGGGGAATGATCTAGCTAAAGTCACACAGCAAGGGATGCTGGTTCATCTTCATTCCTACAACAGTATTATGTGCTAAGCTATTTTCCCAAGCTTTTGGTTTTGTCCGTTTGCTTTATGTGGTCCCCACTGGTTAAATGACAAAACCATCAGGTAAGTAGCATGATGACAGAGATTTTTACTTCAGTTTTAAAATCAGCATATCGAAACGATTCCTGAGCCTTTAGCTACCTTCATTATTGAGAATGCAGTCCACAGTAAATCATGGTTACCTATGGGAGTTATCTTCAAATGTTTACACAGACACTAGAGGCACTAATGAACGACACTTGTACAAAAACATCTACGTGATGCCAGGAAGCTTCTCGGGGAATGCAATGGCACCAAGATGGTGACCGGAAGAGGCTTCAGTCTCTCAGAGTGCGGTCATGAGTTTGTCCCGGTACGTGACACTGTACGCCCCTCCTAAGTTCCTCTGGTTCTGGTCGTGCACATAGTCAAAGTGGCTGTCATCTCCACTGGCTGAGGCCTTCCAGTGTGGCCTGTCATCCTGAAAAGATGGCTTGTTTTGTTTGCAGATGGAATGGTTACTGGGAGAATGGAAGACAATTCAGAAATGAGCGACGTCAAGCATGTACACACAAAGGAAACGAGGATGGGGGGGAGGAGCGAGTGGGATGCCTGACACACAAGTGGCCTGGTGACTTCAGAAGGTTGGAAAACCCCAGGGTGATCGTCTACCGGCTTCGAAGCTGATAGAAGCCGTTTCTGGCAAAGTAAGGGGTGTTCAGTGGTCAGATCAGTCTAGAGAAAACTAGGTGAGGGGATGCCCCCGTCAATCCGGTATGCCTGGGTTCCACTACAGAAGGTCTGGCATGGGGCTGAGTCATGGTTCTCAGAGGGCACTAAATCCTGGCATCAGCATGGCCATCAGGGAACCTGCTGCCTGCAGGTGAAGAGTAGGTGAGGGACTGCCACAGAGGAAAACACGTAACACAACAGGCAACACTGGGGATGAAATCTGGTTAAACCATGGCAACAAGATGACACCTCTTCTGAGCCCCATGAGTACGTGTCATGTCTGAAAAACAAACTACCTCTGTCTGAGCCACACTAAGATTTAGAATTATCACTCCACTCACCTAATCTGCCCTGAAATGCTACATGAATATCGAAGTGTTAATACTGGAAGACTACACTGCTGTGTCACATGATCCCCGCCCCCAAGCACACAAGCTTTTGCCTAACTTGCTCAAGCCACATTTGTTTCTCCTCCTCCTTCTCAGAAGCAAAGGCTCGGATCCTCCTCGGTACAGCCTGAAGTCCCCAACTATGCTTCTAAAATAGCTGGACACATAAATGCCAATCAAGACTCATAAAAAATGCAAATCTTAAGGACACATCTTCTCCCCAGGGGTGATGCTGACTCCAGATAGCCTGGCAGGTGCCAGGTCACTCTTAGGGCAGTGGCAGGGACACTGACATCCCTCTAGCCAAATCCTACTTATTTCAAATTGAGTTTCACTGGAATATAGTCATGTGTTCTCATGCAAATCTTCACTGCTTGTTATCTTCAGACAATAACCACAGAGCTGAAAATAGAGGCTCTCCTTTGCTGAACATTGTCACCAAAGAAAACAATGCCCTCATTCCTAAGAGGTAAAAATCCTTAAAAAAAAGAAAGGAAGGAAGGAAGAAAGAAAAAAGGAAAGAAGGAAGAAAAAAGAAAGAAAGGAAGGAAGAAAGGAAGGAAGAAAAAAGAAAGGGAGGAAGAAAGGAAGGAAGGAAGGAAGGAAGGAAGGAAAAAAGAAAGAAAGGAAGGAAGGAAGGGGGGAGGGAGGGAGTGAGGAAGGAAGGAAGGAAGGAAGGAAGAAAGACCCATAATTGCCACACTTTAGTCACATTCCAAGAACATAAATTCTTAGAATAAGAAAATCTTGGAAATCTTAAGCAATAATCTCTGACATAAAACCAAACCAAAATATTTGTGGTTAGAATTGAAAGGGGGGAAAAAACCTGTTACTTCACAGACTGGTCACTTGCTTCCTTTGCTGTGAAAAACAACTGTTCCTGTCACCCTGAGGAGTTGTTCCTTCGGAGTAAGGCCTTTCAGGTGACAGGAAAACTTCCCAAAGCAGGATTCCATAAGCTCGCAAACTCACCTGACATTTGGAGAGTGAGGACGCCACCGGGGCTGGCTGGGGTGGACATTAGGATGGTACTGAGGCTGGAAAGGAAACACCAAACCTGATTACTCCGTGACCTTTGGATTTCAATGGTCTTCTCCTTGTTTGCTTTCTCCTGCAATGGCACCCACCTCAGAAGCTGAGGGGGCTGTGAACAGGAAGCTGTAACCGAGCTCTGGAGGGGGAGGGGCAGCTGGACCTTTCCCAGGATGATCTTGTTTCTTCACTAACAAAGGCTGGGGAGTGGGGGCTGGAACCTCATGTTTGGGTCACCAAATACTATCCACAGAGAAGAGGCTGGGGGGTGAGGTGCCACAGCTGACCCAAGGGAGTCTATCCAGCATGCCCTGGCCAGACAACACTCCTCTCACAAAGAAGATGGGGTGAGTGGCTTCTCTCTTCTGAAGCCACATCTGTTGTTTTTGAGATGATGACAGACATGTGTGCGTGACAGCCTAGTTACAGCTTGGCACACACACAGGGCTGGAAGGACAGGGTAGTGAAAGAAATAGTGTTATATGTGCACGAACAGTAAAATCATCAGGAGAACCTGTTATTTTGATGAGGCTGAAGAGACAGGCGGACTGAAGGAAGGAGGGTGGGAAGCTGTTCCCCAAAGATGAAAATTAGATGGACCTAGTAGGGTAGCTGATTGTCATTCCACTTCTTACCTGCAGAGGGCAGCACCCTGGACACTGTCAGAAGCCATGGGGTGTTTTAAGGCTCAACTCCCTATGGGGTAAAATTTGTTTCCCCTGACCTGAAAGTCACTTCAATTGTGCCACCATTAATCTTCTAATTATTTCTTTCCTTCCTCCTCTTTGCCCCTGCTGCTGTGGTTAATAAGCAGTGGCCTGCTTTCTGTTACAAAAATTCTCAGCAATTCGTTCATCCAGTTTCCATGGCCCCGAAAGGCTCTCAAGCTGCCTATTCGGCATTCCAGAGGCCTTTCTTTCCTCCTTCAAAGCGCTTGTCAGCAAGCCGAGGCTGCACCCTCAGAGGACATGGTGCAGAGGGTGGAATCTGTAGGGGGACATCTGCAGGAGGACCTCAGTCCTGACCTGGTGCCACCTCCTCTTTGTCTCTTTTGGGGATCCCCAAATATGGTAGTCAGCCCAAAGTCAGTCATTCCCAGGCCCCACACGCCAAGGCTCCAACAAGAGAGAAGACTAGCCTGCAGCCGGGCACGCCAGTCTTTTCTGCTTTTAAACACACCCAGATGCACCAGAGAGAGGGGTAGAAACGTCATCTGCAGACTTGGGGGTGGGGGGAGGAGATTCCAGAACCTCCCTTGGTATATCTCCTACTAAACTCGGTCCTCTGTCCACAGTGAGGAATGTGTGTGTGTCTCTGCTTGTCACAATAACAGAAAAGAGATGCCAAGTTTACTGAAAATTCGGGGACAATAAACAACTGTCCCACCTCAAATGACAGGTGTCCTCATTGAGAACCAGACTATCTACCCTCGACAGCTGGCCGACTCTGCGGCTCCAAGATGGAACAAGGCTCCTGTGCCATCCCCTTCCTAACAACCGTTCATGGAATCACGATACGTCCAGTCCACTTATATCCAAATTCTGGTTGACAACGCAGGGCTGCTAATACTGACCAAGTACAAGGGGCTCCTGGCAACACTGTGGGGAGATCTATGTCTAGAGTACCGGCAGATCTGCCATGAACAAGCATGTTCTGTCTGGATGTTCACATGGAGCACAATGTAAGGGGAGGCAGAAGAGGGCGGGGTCATGGCAGGTGGGGCTGTTTTGCTTTATTTTCATTCTCTGTCCTCCAAGGGCTGCTCACCCATCAACAGCTCCTTTCCCTACAATGCTCCAGTCACACCAGCTCTCCCTGAACAGAAAGCAGTCTGTGAAGAAGACCCTGAGGAAAACGAGAGGGGAAAATGATATTCCTTCCATCAAGCTCACAGAAGTTCTTTAGAAACAACCTGGAACCTCCTAAGGTGGCAACCAACGGCAACCTGGTCATCTACGGAAATGACAGGCCAGGGAACGAAGTTTAACACTGAAACCAATTATGGGACAGTACTATGATTTTGTGACATTCACCGGCAGACACAACCAGGACAAGGTTTCACACATTTGAGGTTGGTCAACAATGTGGTGCTGTTCGAGGTGACTGGGTCTTCAGCGGTCTTCAGAGGGATCGTGGTGTACTGGGCCCCCCATCTCACAATGTGATCTCTCCCTTCACACACTCATATGCCACAAATCCCTTACCAGAGCTGAGCCAGGGTCAGCTACTCTTGAACCACCAGAGCTACGAATTAAGTGAACTTATTTTACTTTACAAAGTAGATGTTACTGAGTATTTTGTCACAGCAGTGGGGGTGGAATAAGGGAATGATATTAGACTGCAAGTTAGGAGTCACCTTTAAGCACAAACAAAGGAACATCTGGGAAGCAAGGCACATAACATTCACCCAGAAGGATCTCTGAAGTCTACGATGCCAAATTCCTACTCAAGTGTGTTAGGATAAGGTGGCATTCTATTAATGCTAGCCACACGGTTTTAACACAAAAAGCTGAATCCCATCAGAACTGGGAACTTCCAACTTAAAAAGAAAATGAGGAGGGGGAGGGGTTACCAATGTGGAAGACACTGTAGCAGGCAGAGGTCCAGAAGGGGAAAGTGGCCCTAACAGGAACCTAAGGACAACTACTCTACAACTGCTGGGAGCTGAACACAGGGCTGGTGACAGCAGTGGGGACAGATGTAGGGAGTCAGGGCTGGCTGTGGAAGGCCAGAGAGGGGCTGGCCTACTACAGTGTAGACTATGGAGGGCTTCAGCAGTGGTGGGTGGGTAGGTGGAAGGCACAGACCCTGGTTGGTACCGCCTTGAAGGAACACAACACGGCATGGAAACAGAATGCCATGGGCCTGGCGTTTGACAAAATGGGCTCTAGAGATAGATGATGCCTCCTCTGGTGTGAGTGGGCATAAAAGGGGGCCCGAAGAAGGACCAACAAAAACAACCACAAAAACAAAACAAAACCACCTCTGGGCAGGGTGGCCTGCGCCCTTTAATCCTAGCACTTAAGAGGCAGAGGCAGGTGGATCTCTGTGAGTTAAAGACTAGAACTCACGAGTCTACACAGTGAGTTCCACAGAGCCAGATCCTGTCCCAGACAAACCTTCTTTCCTGCCGGGTTTCTCAGGACTTTTGCACCCCACCAGGCCCAGTCGTGCCCAAGAAGGCAAATGAAGGAAGAAGTGGAGTCTACCAAATACTTGACCAAAATCTCCCCGTGGATGCTTGTGCTCACTGGGACCACAGCACACTTTCACAAAGGCATGCACTTGAATGTTGCTAAGAGGTTTCGCCTGACCAACCAGAAACATAATAACTCCATGTCCCTGGCACTCGCAGGGTAACAAGATTAAAAACAGGCACTTCAGATGACTGGGAGGGAGCAAGGGTCTGGACAGAAGGATTTGTCTTTTGAGAGTTTTGTGGAAAACAACAGGAAGAATAAACCAAGCATATATTGTTCCTAAATATTGTTTGTCACACCAAATTCAGAAGCTTTACGAAACATCTCAAACATGGCATCTCACCTGGTAGCTATGGACTTCAGGATTTGTTTTTGAGCTAAAAAAGGAAAAAAAAAAAGACATTATTTTAAAAGTAAGGAGGCACAGCTTGATTTGACAGCTACAGCAAACTCTAAAGGCTTCTTACTCCATCAGGAAATCGGCATACCATTTCCGTTCCGGGTTATACATAAGTGTACAACCAAGGAAACCACAAATGCCAACTTTCACTCCCCACTTTAAGGCTCATCAGCGTAAACACCCCTGTAATATGCCAAAGTGCAGCCGTGACACATGAGGGGTTCCACTGCAGATGTGAACCAAGGAGCTTCCGCTCCTATCGCGAGCTGTGCCTGGCACTGCCCCAGAGGATGCAGCTTCTCGAAGCTGGGGGGAGAGGTACCAGCTTCAAGACACATACCACAAACACTGTGGTAGGGCTCACACACGGCCCCATGCACATAATGACCCTGCTGCTGCTCTGGGCACTGGTGTTGCACGTTTGTGCATCCAAGCCACGCCTCTATCCTGTTATTATTTAAACAGAATGATGGCAAACATAATGTTTCCAACCACCTCAATTCACAGACACAGAAACGGTTGCCTAAGAAAGACTGAGAAAACTTACTAAGGATCACTGGCCAGTCAGCGGCTGAGCCAGGGTTGATTCAACATCTGCTCGGACCCAAAGCCTATTTTCTTCCCACCAACTTCATAAGCAAGAAGTACTGCAGCTTGCAATCCCCCGGGAATTAAAAGCAATCTGAGGGTCTGTGGAAAAGCTCAGAGCTCAAGTGTGATCTAATCTGATTAGAATCTTAATTAGAACTAGCCTGGCAAATATATATGCATTTATACATACATAAATGTGTGTGTGTGGAATATACAATGTATGTATACGCAGAGAGACACACACACACACACAGAGAGAAACAGAATTTGTTGCATAAGAAACAAACTCAGCACCTATCAGAAACCTCACAAGAGCAGAACTGAATAGTCACTGTTGCTAGGGTGGCTGCCTGGAATGGGGTTTACTGCCTCTCTAACAATGGGAGGGAGGCACCTTTGTTCAGAGTCTCACACCAGTCTGCATTTAGTTTTCAGAGAGGACTGGTGGCAGAGCCAGGCTCTGATCCAGACCTCCTGGGCGGGACCTCAGCAGGTGGCTAACATGATCTACAAGGTGCTGTTTTTCCAGCAGAACCTCTGCAGCCCCAGCACCACTTTATGGCCCACCCCACAGCGACTCTACTTGCCAGGATCCCACAGGCTGGAAGGAGCAATTAAACAGCTGCAAACAGCAGTTATTAGCTCATTCGTTCCTACGGGTATATTTACCGACAATTTTGTGTGTTTGTGTGTGTGGCGATTTTTTTTTTTAATGTTTGTTTTCATTCTTCATATATAATCTCCCCTAGATTCTAACAGAAAAATGTCACTTTATCAGGAAAATACAAACAAAAAAGTCATCTAAGAAAGCAAGAAGCACTTTAGCTTGCAATCCCAAGAACTTAGTGTAAGACCTGACTTAAAAAAAAAAAAAAATGTCAGTAGTTTTCAGCGTACTACCTACAGAGACCCTAACTGTTAGAGACCCGAGACATAGAGCACACACGTGCACATGTTTTCATAGGGTCCAGAGGTTTCCTGCCCAACGGGATCATCATCAGGGAATTCCAGACACAGGCAGGTGAGGAGCAGCTGTGCTAGAGAAGCAGTAGCTAATCCCACCCATGGCTCAACTATGGCGGACTGGTACTTAAGAATAAAGCTTTATTAACATCCATACTTACCTGTTTACATACTGTCTACAGCTGCTTCCATGTTGCTACAGCAGCACTGAAGTTTAGTCAGAGATGTCACGGCCTAGAATTCAAATATTTCCTACCTGTCCCCTGATAAGAAGCCTGCAAAGTCCCGCACCAGAGACTTTCAGTCTTGTGACACATTGTTTTCCTGCAGAAACTCTGGACATGGTTTATTTATTGCTTATAATCATGTCTATGTGCATGGTGTGTTTGTAGGCCGTGATGCATGTGTGGAGGTCAGTTCTCTCGTTCCACCTTTACATGGCTTTCAGGATTGAATATGAGTCCCAAGGTTTGTATAGCAAGTGCCTCTACCCACTCAGGCATCTCGCCAGCCCACCAGTGGTGGTCAGGGTCTCCTAACACCTACTAGTCACTGGACCAAACAGCACCTGCTGCCAGGGAGCCATTGCTCAGGAGCGTGGTCTTCGGTCCCCACCTTAGCCTGCCACATCATTACTGCATGCGTGCCTGCCACCTTACCACTGAGACAACAATCAGAGCGTCATGCTACTCAAGCAAAGCAGCTGTTTTGCAACAAGAAAGCCTTGGAACATTCTGTTGTGTGCTTATTGACAGCGGGGAGGGCCGTGTAACCAGGCAGCAGAAAAGGGAGAAAAGAGTTATCAGGTGAGTCACCTGGGTTTAATTGTATTAAGGAAAAAGTCAACATTACAAACAAATATGGCAATTAGATGGGGGAGCTGTGCCGGGGTGTCTGGGGTACTTACCAGAGTTGAGCAGCAATCACTGGGTTGCTTGCTGTAAAGGAAGGATAGAAAGTTATGCAGAACTTTAAAGCATTCGCTGCACAACACGCAGAAAATAATTATACAGGGACATCTCTCTCAGAGGGCTGTCCTTATCTTAAGCCAGGCCCTGAACTCAGCTACTTCTTCCCTGAGGACTTGAACAGCCCTCTCTCTAACTCATGTCTCTAGACAACTCCCAGAGCAGGCTCCCAAGGCTGGGTGTGCTGGCAGCCGGTGCACCAGAGGCAACCACAGGTCAGTGGCTGCTCCTGAGAAGAATTCGGTCTGGGATAAAAAAGCAGAACAATACGATGAAGGATGAAACACCAGCCGGCATTTATGCAAGGACTCAGAGCAGGCATTTTTAATGAGGCAGAGGCGGAGCTTTGCACGAAAGGAGCACGTATTTATTCAGCTATACTTCAACTCACATTCTTTTCTTTTTGTGTGAGGCTGGGAATTGAACTCACAGCCTGGCCACTGAGTTACATCCCCAACTCCCCCCATTCCCTCCACACACATTTTTCTTTTCTTCTGACAGGAGCAGAGTTTCATATTGCTCAGGCCGCCCACAAGTACTATGTGGCTGAGGATGACCTTCAACTTCTGACCCTAACCTCCCAAGTGTTGAGATTATAGGTTTTTACAAAACTGGGGGACTGAATCCATGGTTTCATCTGAGCTAGGCAAGCTATACATCGGCTCTCCTTACTTCCTTTCAAGAACGGCATGCCAAAGGCATTCAAAGCTTCATAAAGAAAATACCAGGACTCTAGGTTTAAAAAAATTAAGGGCAGAGAAAGGAAGGAGGGAAGGAAGGAAGGAAGGCAGGAAAGAAGGAAGGAGGGAGGGAGGAAAGGAAGGAAGAAGGGAGGGAGGGAGGGAGGGAGGGAAGAAAGAAAGAAAGAAAGAAAGAAGGCAGGGAGGGAGGGAGGGAGGGAGGGAGGGAGGGAAAAGAAAAAAAAAGGTCAATAAAATAAATGAAGAAAAAGGATCTAGAGGCCGGGAAAGAGGTGAGAAGGGATCTTCTATGGGTCCTTCCATTTGCTCCATTCTAGGTCGGCTTCACCCGATGCTTCCTCCGCTTGTGCAAGCACACATTGTGCAAGCACACACTCGTGGAGACTGGTGCTTACAAACTATATCAAAACAGTACTTTTCCTTTAGAAAGTTGTTCCCAGGACTATTCTGTTTCTAGGTGCCTGTAACTCAATGGGCAACGTCCCCTAGCCACACCCCACCCACCCCTAAGTTCTGCTAATGGTGGCAAAGGCTCTGCATGATTCTCAACCCTTCCTGTTCCCTTACACACTGCCTAATACTGTCTGCGGTCACCCTTCATCTGAACGTGTTCACACTCCCTGGCCTTTCTTAAAGACACATTTTCTGGACTCTGAGCTTTTCTCCTCCGCTAAAGCAGCCAAGGATGACTTAAGATCTATAGACTGTCATGCTACTAAGCTGTTAGCTCATAAGAGAGGGGAACAGGGTGAAGGAAGACAAAGGCTGAAGACTCTGGGAGGCACAAGTATAAAAGCAAGGCTCTACAGAGACCCATTAAATCCTGAGCTGTGCAAGGAAAAGTGTCCAGTATAGTCATAACAAGTATAGAAGGGTAGCAGAGGCTGTATGTGATGGTCTTGTAAAAAATGTGTCGGATGGAGGAGCAATCCATGCAGAGAAAAGAGCTATGCAGAGCTCCAAACTAAGATTATGAAGCGCTGGTTTCAGGACCCACACAGGTGTTAGCCACCTCAGTAAGGGACAGTAGGCTCAGAGAATTCTGAACAGGAGAACAGGGGTAGCCCAGAGTACACCTGTATCCGTGGATGAGTATGTCTGGACCAGCTATGGGGGGCCTGAGCTGTGTCCCTGCAGGTTGGGCATCCATTCTTCTTTGGCCACAATTCTGTTTAGCATGTGCCCATGTCCCCACCAGGAATGGCAAGGCAGCGGAGCGGAGACATTGAATGCAGTGCCTTCTATGGGCAAAGGTCTGGGCATAAAATAAGCAGAGAGGCACATCTGCAGGAAGCCAGACAAGAGGAGGCAAAGGAACACATGGAGCAGGAGGAAGATGGAAGGCTGGAGGGCCACAAAGACTCATTCTTTTTCAGCAGCTTTGGAACACCAGGAAGTAATAGTGGTAGGTTCTTCTCCTAGCTAGTCGACCCACAAAACCTGCTGCAAGATGTCAGTAAAGAAGGAACGCTGTACAACCTTTGAATGTGGAATGTCGCCGGGATGGGTAACGTTTGCTAGGCTTCCTCTCAAAGGTGCTGGTTCTTCGCAATCTGGAGCCGTGTGTAGCTTGGTATTCTGTCCGTCCACTGGGAAGAAAATATTTGGTTGCACATTAACACCAACAGCAGCTCTCAGGCATACCTTAGCCATTGCAAACGACTTTTTTCTTTCCAAGAGTTCCAATGTGTGTTTCAACTTAGCATGGAGTTGTTTGGGAAAGGCAGGCTAAGTTTAAAGCTTTTATTTGGGAATACAGTCTCCTTTGCCAAGCCAGGCACAGGGGCAAGAATCTCTTTCTATCAAAGGAAAAAAAAAAACCTGCAACTTAAGTACCAGGCACTTGGTTTCTCAAACCAAGTAGGTCTGAGTTCTTGGATCATTTGGTGAAGAAAGCATGGATTACACACAGAATAACCTTTCAGGGAACACCATAGAGATATTTAGTGCTCAATACCTTCTCCCAGGCTAACCTAAAACTTAGCTTCCCTTGCTATGCGCCAAAGGAAAATTCTCTAACTTTATAAAGGCTTTCCAGATTTGACCACTGTGAAGGCAGCTGCAGCTCCCAGGAGGGGAGCTGTGTTTTGTCGAGCCACCCGTCACTGTTCCAGTCCAGTTGCTCTTGGCTGGTGGTTTCTCAAAAGGAAGGAGCCAAACGCTACCTGCTCCAGATGCCTCTAAGGGGCAACCTCATCTCCAAGCTTCCCTTTGTCTCTCATGTCTCCTTGAGGAACAAAAGTCACTATGTCTGAGCCAACTGGAACCTTTCTCCCCAGTAGGGAAACGCCTGCTTACTTTGGCTATTTCCCGGACTGCCCTCTCCACCCAACTCCAAATCCACACAGCTATGGGCAGACCGCAGGGGCTCTGTGAGCCTCTGCAAGCTGACATTTCCATCCTCCGGGGGGCCTTGTGATTCGAATCTTTTTCCTCAAGGACCCGGTCTTCTTTTCCCCTTCCTTGGAGCATTTCAAAAATATAGTCAAACAAAGACCACTCTTTAAGCAGAAACACACAGCCGTTCCCTTGCACAGCAGCTAAATTTAAAGCGAGCAACACGTCTGGTATTTTAAAGAGCTCAGGACTTGTCCTGCATGGGCAGAGGTTATGAACCCAAGTGAAGTTTTCTATCATGTAACTCTTCTCAGACTCTAGAGTATATCTAAAACGTACACTGTAGGCTGGAGAGATAGCTAAGCAGGTAAGATTATTGGCTGCTCTTCCAGAGAGCGCAGGTTTGACTCCCAGCGTTCACTTGGCAGCGCTCCAGTTTGAGGACATCTGACACATTCTCTGGCCTCTTCAGACACCCGGTGCACACATAGTACACAAATACACATGTAGACAAAACACTCATACACATAAGTAAATGGAATTTTAAGAAAAATCAAAATGCGCATTCCACAGGCTCACACACACACACACACACACACACACACACACACACACACACACACACACACACGTGTGTGTGTACATTCACAGATTCTGACTACAGAGCCTGCATGTTTTCATTTTTCACAGATGCCCCAAAAGTGATCATGCACTCATCTTACACTCAAAAGCAAAAATATGTGAGAATAAGTTATTTCTTCGGGCTCTTTTCAGATCCAACACACACACACACACACACACACACACACACACACAGCTCAGTACCAAATCTTTTAACACTGGCATGTGAAAGAAGACAGCTATGCTGAGAAATTGAAGAGCCAGGGCTGGTAAGATGGCTCATTCAGTGAAGTCCTGGCACAAGCATGAAGGTCTGAGTTCAGATCCCCTGCACCCGTATACTCAGCAAGGTGTTGTTCGCAATCTGTCATCCTAGCACAGGAGGTAGAGACAGCAGTAGATCTTTGGATGCTTCCAGCCTATCTCAATCAGCAAGGTCCAGGATCAGTAAGAGACCCTGGCTCAAAACCAAAGATGGAGAGCACCTGAGGAAGACACCTCTATGTTGATCTCAGGCATCTACAGACACATCCGTGTGTGTGTGTGTGTGTGTGTGTGTGTGTGTGTGTATACACCCACTGGAAGATATGCAAACAGCACCACACACATACACACCCTCTTGCACGAAAAGAAAGAGAAGCACCAAGGCCAGGTGTGTGGGACACACTTAAAATCCATTTGGGAGGCAGAGACAGGAGGATCACAAGTTCTACATGGGCCTAGGAGAAGACAGAAGAAGAGGGGGGAAATGAAGAACTCACAAAGCCAGACTGGCTGGTGCTACTCTCCTGTTTACCAGCTGTCTGAGAGTCTGAGCCCAGCATAGCTTGTAAAAACAGGCACACATGATCTGCCTCAGTAAGGCTGCCTTTAGGATTAAGAGTGGGTTGTGAGTTCTGGTGCAGCACAAGCCAACCAAACCTGTGCTGTATCCGCTCTACTCCTATAGACGATCACTACCTCATGTGGCCGCTGAACACCTATGTGGCTGGATGAGACCAAGGAACTAGAGTTTTCAGTGTATCGAAGTCTTTCTCTTCTACAGCTTCACGTAACCAATGGCCGCCGCACTGGACGGCACAGCCCCAGCCGTCGGTCAGATCCTGGCGACTTTGTTATTAGATTGATGAACACACTTCACCCATAAATCCAAAGCATTCAGGGCCCCAGGCTCAAATATTTGCAACATCAAGTATCAAATCTGCAAACATGTCCAAACTGAGAAAAACATCAGCATTTCAAACACTCCCAGCACCAAGCACTTCTTAGATAATAGGCTTCTCACCCCCAAGTCAGTTCCATTTCATCAGTAAAGTTATGGAAACCAACAGAGAACATAAAGGTCCTCAGCAAGGAGTCGGGGAGGGGTGTGCCAAACAACCCTAATGGACGGACACAAACCCACTGCTGCGCTCATACACAAAAAAAGGAGCTGTCATTCTCTAAAACACACGGTCCACGTCATAAAGCGATTGCCAACCTGAACCGGAAGCGGGAACCCAGCCGGATGAAGTCGGATCTGGTGGACTTGCTGTTGCTGGGTGTGCGCAGACGGAAGAAGGCGTGGTGCTCCACAGCACACTTCCACAGGTGCTTGCAGGTGCGCGCACTGTCCAGCCGGAACACGAAGGTGTGCTCTTGCTCACGCCCCTGAGGGAGGAAGCAAAGGTCCTCGTGGGGGCGAGAGTCACAGAGATGCCGGGGAGTGGCAGCAAGAAGGACACTGGAGAGCAAGACCTACCTGGTCATCATCCTCCACTACTACGAGGGTCAGTTTGCTCTTTTTAAAGTCCATTTTGGTGATCTTAGGCCTGGTCAGAGAGAAAGCATTTTAAAAAGGGCAGTTTACAGCCAAACTGTCTACACATCAAACAGCTTCCTTTCTACTTATAAAAGCTTAGATTGGCTAAGAGAAGAAAATCATCATTCATTCATTTAAATACGATTATCTAGAAGTTCAGTGCACTGTTCACACCCCCACAATGACAACAGGATGCTGTGATTTTTTTTTTTTTATAAAGCAAATCTGGTGTTGCAAATACCCCTCAAAATCATCCATCACATAAACTTTCCAACACAAAATAGGAAAAGACATTTTTAATATTAGACAAAACTAAATTACCAAAAGAATAAGCCTATTTTGTTAGCTCCTTCAAAGATTAATATGCCTGTCGGGGTCAGTCCAAGAGAATATTCACAGCCATCTCTTCCCTACAAACAAACGAAGTGACAGTCGGTAGAAGGTTCTAACAGGTCGTCACAGAGAAGAACGTAAAAACAATTTCCTCACCAAAATTTACTTTGTTGGCACGCTATACATTTTTTTCCCCAGAAACAGCGAAATAAAATGAAACAAAACACACACAGTTCTTACCCTGACAACATGCATGTCCACCCCATACATTTCCAGCCACTTCGCTTTGTTCAGATAGGAGAGTTCCGCCTGGGCAGGGCTCTTTCCCCTTAGAAAAACCAAGGGAGACACATGTAAACTGGGCCTCACTCACAGGCAGGGATGTGAAGGGCCCGCTGTGAGGTGGAGTGAGTCCCTCAGTAGTTACAGCAACAGAGGGTGCGAGTTTGTAAGGCTGGGAAACTATCTCCAAGAACCCTTAGGATAACCTAAGAAAACAAGAGCAGGGCCTAAGGCAAAGGGGGGGCTTGTTGCTCCTGCCCTTCCTCTGGGAGAAAGCAGGATGCATGTGGGGGCGTGGGTGGGCGGGACACGCTGACTGTACCTCTGCACACTTCCCTATCACGGGACGAGAACGCATCAAGCCGTCTTCTATTTTAAAAGTCACCACAGGACTGAGGGACGAGAAAAGGTCACGCTAAGTGCCAGGTCCAAGCGTAATTATTAATGGGTGGTTTGTGGCGTGTGTGCATGTGGGAATCATTGGGAAACTTCCTTATTGGTCCAGGCTAAACAAAAATAAATTCATTAGGTGAGGGTGGTGGTAGTAGAATGCCATGAGATGTGGCTCTCAGTGTGCTGGGCACACTTCTGGATTGTATGTCACATGGTCTCAATGATGAGTATTCTTTCACCACAGGTGCCAGGCCAAGTGTGAGACCAAAAATGCCTCCCCCCACCAGACTTTCAAATACTAGTGTGAACACTATGAGATACCCGGGAGAGACCCAACTCTGAACATGAAAGTCATTTATGCCACATTAACGAGAGGTCCTTGAGGTGACTTCACACATATCCTATGACTGGATTTCATGCCTGCTGCAGGAAGCCAGGAGTTGGCCTTTCAAATGTGTCACCAGGTTGGGGTTGAAAAGCTTGGGTGGCAGGGATGCTCCCCCTAGATTTCTAAAAGGTCTGCTCCAGAA
This sequence comes from Micromys minutus, assembly GCF_963924665.1. Classification (NCBI taxonomy): domain Eukaryota; kingdom Metazoa; phylum Chordata; class Mammalia; order Rodentia; family Muridae; genus Micromys; species Micromys minutus. The sequence continues at coordinate 19,733,086 of NC_137963.1, read as the reverse complement.
CAGTGGTTCTCAACCCACGGGTTGCAACCCCTTAAGCAGTCAAACAACTCTTCACCGGGGCCACCTAAGGCCATCAGAAAATACAGGCATTCATATCATGATTCACAACAGTAGCAAAATTAGTTACGAAGTAACAACAAAAAGAATTTTATGGCTGGGGGTCACCACAACATGAGGGACTGTATTAAGGGGTCCCAGCATTGGGAAGGCTGAGAAGCACTGTTCTAGAAAGTTTTGTTTGGGAATAAGATAGGACTTCTAAGTGCAGCGTCTCCTCATTATCCACACTTGGGGTGTTACTAGTAAGCAATGATCAAAATCAGACAGAAGCTGTATGTACTTCAAAGACAAAAATACATCATGGCTTGACCTTTGCACACTTCTCAGGGAAAAAAAGGTGACACACAGGTCTTTGGGAAACAGGACAGGAGAGAGGCTATCACCCAGAGCTGTGGCCTTCTGGTCATTAACTGAGCGCCTCTGTGTGAGGCAGTGGACACACTACACTTCGGAAGGCATGCAATAGTTTGTCAGAGGGTCTGACGGACACACAGCACGGAATAAGCAGTTCAGACCACGAGAGAGGTGCATTAAGGTACCTGTACTCTTTCCATCTCTGGAAGATATCGAACTCCATGGCTTCTGTCTGATTTGGGATGAACCGAAACTCAGACACAAGCTCTGGTGTGTGTTCCGGGAGCTCACACTCTCCCAGCTCCGCTGTGCAGTTCATAAAAGGGAGGAAAACAGGAGACATTGAACACTTTGTGTTATGGCTGCAACCGAGTCCAAAGGCATTCTTTCTGATCGGAAAGCACGGGCGCCCCCGATGTACAACCCTTTCATTATCAGGTTCCCTCGGAGTCCCTGAGAGTCATTCTAACACCCTCCTGACAGAGAAGTACACCGCCATCTTAATCACCACTCTTTCTCTTCAATGCTTCTCCCTCCTACGGAGGCCTGGCTCACATTTCCCCAGGAAGTGGAGATTTGCAATAAAAGGCAATTGCAGGCAATGAGGATATGCCCGTGAGCACCTTTTGCACAGGGCTCTCGTTAAGCATAGGTCGGAGCAACACTTTAGTGTTTTCGGGGCTGGGAAGGGTGGATCAAGAATTTGGTGCACACAGAATGCAGGTGAGGGGTAAAGGAGCATCGAGGGAGGGTGAGCAGGCTGCAGGAGCAACTGTGGCAAGTCAAGCAGATTGGAGAAGGGAGAAGGGGAGAAAGGGAGAGGGCTGGGCCAGAGAGGGAGAGCAACAGGAGCCTGCCCGGGAAAGGGTCCAATGTGCACTGCATGATTCTTCTTGCCAGGACACGAAACAGAGGGTCCCAAGGACATGGTGGCCCCTATCTCTCTGGAGCACTGTCTCTACCTCAACCTGTCAGAACTCAGAATAAAAGGAACCTCCCAGTTTCCTCTATAAGCTGATTACAGTAAGTGTGGGCTTCAGGATAGCAGGTATAGATGATGCCCTCAAGGCCTGGATCACCATGCGGACTTGCATGTTCATCCAGAAAAGCCCAGTCTATTCTACAAGATCCTCGGGAACTGGTACGATTTCCTAGGAAAGGCCCCGCCCCACAACAATTGTTTTTGAACGTGGCGTGCAGAAGAATCATTTGGTGGACTCGTTAAAACATGACATCACTGTGTCCCATACCCAGAGTGGTTGGTCTCCATGAGCACCCAGGCCCAGAATTGAATGTAACCGTCAGTGACCTTCAACTTCTGACCCTCCCTCCTATCTCTCTGGAGTGCAGCACTGTGCCTCATTTTGTGTGGTGCTGGGGATGAAACTCAGGGCTTCATACATGCTAGGTAAGCGTGATACCCATTGGGCTGCACCTCCAGCTCACCGAATTTGCACTGCTAACAAATCCACATGTGATACTGGCATAGCTAGCCTAGGAATGAGAGAAAACCTGGAACCTGAGGTCTCAAGACATCGAATCTACCAGTGGATGGAACCCACACATGCCCAGGAGCCCGGGGAACAGCAGCAGCTCACTACTTATCTAATATCTTCTCGTCACCCTATTGGGCCGCCGTGCATGGCCAACATTTGGCTTCTGAGGACCAAAATCTCACAGTCCAACTTTCAGGAAAGGGACTCCATCTGAATGGCAAAATAAAATGTCCCTGTGACCAAGTGTGGTATGTAAGTAACATCCTGAAATCTCAGCAATGAGGTGGGCTATGGTTGGTAGTGAGAAACCCAGCCTCAAAACACGAAACAAGTCAGTTCCATTCCTGCACAGGAGGGAATGAGATCAAACCCAAGAAGACGGAGCCTTTACAAGACAGTGTCTGGCAGAGCGGTGGTCTGATAAATACTTCGTTGGAATGCCAACTTCCATATTGCTGAGTCCCACACACAGAAGTCTGGGTCAAAGAATGTGGCAGTCTTATACCCTGGGCAAGGTGACACATGTGAAGTCTTGTTCTAGAAATAATGGATAGCCAGAGACTGGGTGTACCCAAACTGGAGACCACCACTGGCCTTGGCCCAAGAGGTCACGGTGGAATGGTCCTGACAAGCCCTGAGCTTTGTATAGTCGAGAAAGAGATTCCTTTGGTATTTCCTGTACCCAAAGGCAAGCATGACTCAACTGGACCCTGCGTTTACTGGTGTCCTAAATTGGCAGGATAAAGTATGCCAAGCACACCAGTGAGAAAGAAAGCAGTGTACCCTCCAGCCTTTGTTGTACTGGAGCAGGCCTGAGGACACCCTGGTCACCACTCTGCCTTCCAAGAACAAGCTGAAAGAGCTTGGCACTCCAAGGATCTCCTAATTCTGCAGCCAGGCTCTGGTTCCCTGAAGGCCGTAGAAGGCGAAGGAAATAGCTCGAATGTAAGAGACTAAACTCCAGCAGCTGTCTGCGTGCCCCAGGCAAACCTCAGAGCTGTTCCAGCCCAAGATCTCCACTCGAAACATGGGAGTGGTCATGGGAACAAACAAAAACACTGAACTCAAACGTTCCTTTCGCCCTTCGCTTGGATAAACTTTCAAATCTACGGCCATGTATTCCCCAGAGAGCACATCCTCCGTGGAAGGCCACAGCATCTCAACTCAGGGACACGATTAACTCAAGAACAACGCTAAGATATGCCTGAAAGGCTCAACCACCAGATGGAACGCTGCCCTTTATTTTCTTCACACCACAGAGTGAAGCTAGTGTTCACTCGGGAAGGGGGGGGGGGGGGGAGGAGCAGCTCCCGGCTTGGCCAGAGGACAGCATAGGGCGAGTTGACAACCTGAGAAGGGCTTCCCCATGTGTCCCTCAGTCTTCCAAGTATTTATTCACACTTGGCATAATGATCACTACTAAATTATATCACAGATGTGACAGGCTCACAGACGATTTCTGCAGGTGGACCAGTGAGGGCAGGGATATGCCTCCTCCTCAAGTCACTCGGGACAAGACAAGCTTACAACACTGCCAGCGGCCTCAGGAGAAAGCTTCCGCAATGATTAATGGCCCAGGGCCTGACGCGGGTGCTTGGGTGCTTTCCTTTCATTAACACCACCTTGGCAGAGCCTTAGGGGCTGCCAAGCCTGACTAGGCCTCTTGCAGCTCAGGAACCAGTGGACATGAAGGCTACTGTCTGTGCTGGTAAAATTTGCATGTAACCAACCAAAGAAGCCAGGAGCACTGCCATGATCCCAACTCTGCCTACATTGTGGTGCTCACCAGATCAGCTGCATCAGACTGCACGGGGAGAGAAAGCTTGTAGGTCTGTGTTTGACACCGTTAGTATTGGAACAAACTTCTGTTACTGTTACCACCAGGGCTCTTGAACTACACTGAGGGTCTCTCCAAGCTCATTCCTCTATTCCTTCTACACTTACTGAGCATCTGGTTAAGAGGTGACTAAGGACCAGAAGTATTCAGGAATGGCAAAATGCATATTGTCAACAAAACATCTTCACATATATAACTGTGACGGCATACAGTGACTAGATATAGGAAGTAGGGCCAGTCCTATGCCTCGGCAGGTGAAGGTGCTTGCCACCAAGCCCCAAGACTGAGTCCAAGCCCCATGACCCACATGTAGAAGAGAAGGGACTCCTGCAAGTAGTCCTCTGCATACACACTAAATTAAAATATAACAAGAAACCACACACAAAAACAATCTGTACTATCCTCATCTGAGTTACATTTCTTACAAAAAAGAAAAGTCTAAACTCATTAACAGATGTGGGTGCTGGCGAGCGGCAGGCTGGGACGCCATGTCCTTCCTTTGACCTGCCTGACTGCTGTGCCGTCCTACCTGGAGTCTGTAATCAGTGTGATCTGATCTTGTGATACCTCTCAGATCAGCTCTTCTTAAATTAGTAAACTGTGAGCTGGTGAGATGGCCCGGCAGGTCAAGGCACTTGCACTGAGCCTGAAGGCCTCAGCTGGATGTCCAGAACCCACAGAAAGGAAGAACACACTCCACACACACACACACACACACACACACACACACACACACACACACACACACACACACACACGATCGCTTTTATGATGTTCACAAATACCATACTCCAGGGAAGCACACGCTCATGAAATCCCGTTCTCTTAGGTAGCTCTGGAGACTTAAGTATTTCTTGTGTATTTTAACTGAAGACCCACCAGCCCCTCCCACAGACAGTCAGTCAGTGCGGATGGCGCTGCAGGCAGACCTCCTGCCGACCAGATCCCACTTGCATGCTGGTGACTTCTTGGCCAAGGCCCACACAGCCACTTCTCCACAGGAGCCTCCTTCTTCTCTGCTCACTCACAAATGCCACCACCTACCCTCAGCAGCAGCCTGAGTCATCCCACCCTTTCCTCACCTGAAGGCTCCTGGGAGAATCCAGCTCCTGGCACTGCAGTGGTGGCTGCATTCATCGTGTGAACACCCACCAGCCCTGCTCAGGTTTTTACTATGTCTATTACAGTGACAGCCTTCACTCTGCCCGGACCGAGCCCCACTCCAGTACTTTCTCTTCACACAGCCGTTCCAAAATACACACCACCCAGGCGTGCCGCCTCAAGAACGTGAAAGGAACTGCTGCTGACCCCATGGAGTTTATATTCTTCAAGAGGGACCAGAGGCTGTTCGCCAGTTCACACTATGCCTACACACTTGTCCCTATGACTTCCATTATTGTTTGTTTGCTGGATTTGGGGGGGGGGGTTGTTTGTTTGTCTGCTTGTTTTTTCTCTGGGATGGGGTTCTTATGTAGCCCAGTCTAGACCCAAACTTGTATCCAGTTAAGGATGACTTTGAATTTCTGATTCCCCTACCTCCTTGTGAGTGCTGAGGAGTAAACTCAGCCGAGTTATGTCTCTATCAGCCCCTTATTATAAAACCCCGTGAGTGAGGTACTAGGCATGGAACCCCAGGGCTCTGTGCACACCAAGCATGAGCTGAATCCCTGCTCCTCTTTGTACTTACACCCTGGCTCTTCCAGTCACCTTCCCCCCACTTCCCCCATGGCCCTCCCTCTCCCAAGCCTCCTGTGCGACTCTGCTGCTAGGGAACTGCTGTAGTCTCCGTGTGCATTCCTCAGCAGAGGGCAAGCTCCTGGAGACTGCGACCACGTCCGTGTGCCCTTACATCCTGGGAGAAAGCAAACCTAGCACACAGCACATTCTCACTTAGGAAATGAAAGCAGTGACTTCAAGATGCTAACTGTCACAAAGGAGGAGTGTACCTTGCAGACAGAGGGCAGCTAGCTCCACGGCTGTTTCATAGGGGCACTTCAGTCTGGGGGAAAAAAAGAAAAGAAATTAATACTAAGCAGGAAGGTTACATTTGTAACCATGTAACACATGTCAGTAAAAGTCAGCAGTATCTATGAACAGGTTCTGACTTCGGACACTAGTCTTTTACATTTTTAGTGTCTACATTAAAGAACACAAACTAACACGGCAGTTCTCGACCTGTCAACCCAAGAATCTGTTTTATCAACCACGAAGGGCTCCCCGTGAGTATGGAAAGAACCTGGGATGTTCAGGAACATTTGCAATAGCGTGAGAACCTCACCTTTGTAACACTACCCTAAGTTTACTTTCTCTCGATACAGCCACTGTCTTTTCAAGCTGCCTTTGATCTTCCTTAAAACAACGTCCAGGTGGTAAACACAGCACTGTACACACTACTCCCCGAACCTCCAGATGTCCTCAGTATCTACTGGGTCCAACTGAGGCAGAACTACTGAGGCTACACTGCAAGCACAGTGATTTTACTCAGTCGACTCTCAGGTGAAGCCAGCGCCCTGCTCCCCATTTCCTTCTCCGGATGAGAGAGTGGGGCTTCAGTATCGCGGCTGAGATCGTGCAGCTGACAGGAGGCAGCGCTGGGCTCAGAACTGTCTCGGTTCCACGCTAACTAGTCGGGTGGGAGTGGAGACACACTGAAGCACTAGACACAGACGAAGTACCACCCTCAGCGTTTTTTACAAACGGAAGACAAGTTCTAGAGTTACGAGGCCTTGAGTATGATGAGCACGGAATGGACAGAGATTAAAAGCGCACACACACTCAGCACACAGCTACCAGGAATTACCGCATGGCTGAGTCAGGCCAATGTGTGCACCATACAGTCTACCCATTCCATTACCGCTCAGCAACTGAAATGCTCAGAGTGAATTTTCTACCAAGAATTTACAAACACATAAATTACATTTTAACTCAAATTTTACTTATTTACATAATTCGTTTATATCTGGATTTGTTGTTTGAGACTGGGTCTTACTGTGTAGCTTTGGCTGGCCTAGAACTCACTAGGTGGACCAGACTAGTCTCAGACTCAATGAGACCCTCCTGCCTCTACTTCCCTAGCTTTGCAATAGGAGGAGTGGGCCACCATAACTGGCAAAAATTATCTACTCCATTTCCCTCAGATAACATTTAAAATCAGCACATATTCCTGTTGGTAATATCAGGCACTGCTTCTTAGTCTTAATATAGCCTCAGGGTTTTTTTAATATAACAAAATATTTAATAACTCTTGCTGGGCAATGACAAAAGCTAATTTAAAAAATCCTTCTTTACATTTATTTATTCATATAGATGGTGTGTGTGTGTGTGTGTGTGTGTGCTGGGGTAGGGGCATGCACATGTATGGAGCACAGAGGACAACTTTCAGGTCCCAGGGATTGAACTCAGGTCTTTAGGCTTGGCTGCAGGATCCTTTACCCACTGAGCCATTTTGTCAGCCTTCTTTCTCTAAAACCTCAAAACCAGCCACTTCAGTGATGATGTGTTTGCACTTCATGCTCGCTACGAGCCTAATGCTTCGAGTTTAAAGAGCATCAGTGAGATGAGAAACCCACAGCTCCTTACAGGTCAGACCAGGACCTCTCTACATTGCTGCAGTGTGATGGGGAGGAGTGAGACTGTGTGATCTGCACAAACACTTGTCCATGTACACGTGCTGACGGCATGTGCTGCTTGCAAATAGGACAGAAACCTGCGTGAATGGGGCAGTGATATGGCAGGGAGAAGGTGGTTCCCAAATACACATCACTCAAGATCCTCGGGGCCCTTGGAAATGCTCCAAGCCATATAGGATTCGCTGGAAACGGGGCAGCTGACAACAGTGCAAACATCTGACTCGCCTGACAGGACCTGGTGCACTGCTCTGCATTTGGTAAAGGGAACGAGGGTAAAAGTTAACGGTGAATTACTTATACCCTGCTCTATACCGGGTTAAGAGTTACAACAAAAGCATACTTACTTTCCAGAAAGAATGTCATGCCTGAGTTGTAAAACAAACAGGTACCTGACAAACATATACAAAAGTCAGCAGAGGGGAACCCTCCCCTTCCCCAGCCGCCTCCGGTCCCCAGCCACCCATCACTAATACCCCTGCACAAGCCCTGGGTTTCTGCACTGTCAGAAGGGGAGTCCAAAGCAAATGAGGAGGGAGGGAGCCTCCCTCTGAGCCTGTGGAAAGGCAACCCTGGTCTCAGTGGGCTGGGAATGCACGTGGGAGTTTGCACGATGCTTGTAGAATGGGGTACAAATGCCGTCTGATAGGACCTGCAGGATGGCTTTGGTGCAGGAGAGTCTAGCCCAACAGGCACGGAGAACTCACTGCATAGGCATTCAATGCATCCAAGAAAATGGGCTGGGTGGAACCACTGAGGTGGCAGCTGGCCAGCTATACCTAGCAGATCCAAGGACTTTTCAGAAAGTCTGCACCAGACTACAGAGTCTGCTAGAGACTACTTGACTTCCTGGAGCAGGTTAACTGCTGACTGTCTTTAAAACAAACACTCATGGAAACCATGTAACTAACTAACACACAGTCTCTGTCTCTCTCCCCCCTCCTCCCCCAACCCTATCTCTCCTAGAATTACACTACAAAAATTTACAGGGATAATAAGAAATAAACAAACAAACAAAAAGAGTCAGAAAGCATAAAGAGGGCTTACCGAGTTAAAAATAGATGCATGGGTCTTAAAAAATCTTTCATTTCTAGGATGATGTGGCCACCTATACCACTTTGTATCAACCAAAGATTCCTACACTCTAGGCCTACAGAATCAGGATCCTACACTTGAGAGTAGTCTCGGGCTGGAGAGATGGCTCAGTGGTTAAGAGCTGATTGCTCTTCCAGAGGTCCTGAGTTCAAATCCCAGCAACCACATGGTGGCTCACAACCATCTGTAATGAGATCTGATGCCCTCTTCTGGTGTGTCTGAAGCTACAGTGTACTCATATACAATAAATAAATAAATAAATCTTAAAGGGGGGGGGCTTGCCCCTAGGAATCCAGTTTGGTTTTGACTCACATACCCCCCATCTTTAAAATGACCTACTGTGGTGACAGCTTGGGGCAACCTGTTTTATAAAGACCTCCAAAGAGAAATACTGAAGTTGCTTGATGAGTTGCACCTTGGAAGTCAGGAAGAAGAAGTTCCTTTTCTGTAGAATGGCTTCAGGAGACTTTGGATGATCCAGAAATCAAAGTGGGCAGGAAGGCTGAAGGTTCTACCTCATTTCAGAAGGTTCTGCTTCCCAGCAGGGCCTAATTATAATTGAACTTACGCTTCTCAAATTTAGAACATTAACATGTATAGTGCACCAACTACAGCATGGTGTCCATGTGGCCAGACGTTCTGAATCCCATAGAGAAACCCCGGAGGAAAAGCCCCAAAGGCCCCTGTCATGGGCATGAGTAATGACTTTCAAATGTCACTTAGGTAGTCCTCTCCAAGCTGCTGACCACCAACGTAGGCCACCCATGTGGTACAAGTCACCACTCCAATGCATCTCACAAAAAATCGGTGACAAGGACACTCTGGGGATATCAAGAACTCCATACCGCATTCCATAGATGGAAAGGAAGCTCCGTATCCCAATCCCTCCCTCCCTGCTCACATCCTCCCTTTCTTCTATACTGATTCTGAAATTTAAGACATAAACACAGGCACCCACGACATAAAAATATCCAGTGGGGCTGAGAGATATATGTGGGTCCTAACAAAATCTTTGGTGACTGAGCTGCTTGTGTGAAGTGAGGGGTTCCTTTAATTTCAACAGTCAGAATGTTTTGCAACACATAAAAACAAAAACAAAAAACAAAAACAAGGAAGAGGAGGAAGGAAGGAGGAGGAGGAGGAGGAGGGAAGAAGGAGGAGGAGGAGGAGGAGGAGGAGGAGGAGGAGGAGGGAAGGAGGAGGAGGGAAGGAGGAGGAGGAGGAGGGAAGGAGGAGGAGGAGGGAAGGAGGAGGAGGAGGGAAGGAGGAGGAGGAGGGAAGGAGGAGGAGGAGGAGGAGGAGGAAGAGGAGGAGGAGGAGGAGGGAAGGAGGAGGAGGAGGAGGAGGAGGAAGAGGAGGAGGAGGAGGAGGGAAGGAGGAGAAGGAGGAGGAGACAATTTCTGACTAAGAAACCTTCTTCCAACATCTGCTTTGGTTGTTTGTAATGGAGACAAAGACAACTTGGCAAAGATAAGCCTACTACTTCCCAAGGGCCAAGAAAACCCATCTAATTTGATTCAGATGAAAAATACCAAATTAAGCAGACTTGTGGGTTTCTTAACAGGGTGTAGGAGCCCAGGGAAAGTGCTAGTAACTTCTGCTTAGAAACACAGGACTGAAAGGGACTCAAGCCCCTGGCTGAGTAGATTCCCCCATGCTGGCTGAGTCGGGGCTACTGGACAGAGTCCTGTCTGCGGTGGCCTACCTTGTAAATTCCTCTCGAAGGTTGTTTGGTTCTGAAGAATAGTATTTGACTCGGAAGTGCAAAGCATAGGCAGGTCCAACTAAATGTTCAGAGACAGAAAGGTAAAGACGTTTGTCCCCATCAGACAAAAGGAAACACATCCCACTGACAACTAGCTCACTGCTCCATCTGGAGTTGGCTGCCTAGAAAGATTTAGCTGGGAACCTCTCAGGCAGGAAACCCTGCCTGGGTGAGTTACAAAGAGCTGCCATCTCCCTTTCGTCTCTGATGGGGTTACTCCAGACTGGCACCCACATTTCACAAAACGCAAAGCGGGCTGGAGGCTAGTGACATAAATAGGGCAAGGTGTTCTGTGTGTAGAGACACCGCCAAAAAATAAAAATAAATAAAATAAAATAATAAAAGGATTTAAGAGGATATGATCTCCCAGTGATCTGAGAGTAAAGGGCATTAGAAACCCATGGCTAGCACACCTGTGCGGTTGGGCTGGAGCTTTCCTGTTGCCTCCTCCTGAATCTGCCTTGAAACTTACTTGGCAGCGAGGAGAGGACGTGACAGGTTTCTGAATAGAACATTAGTCAGTTCTCATTGGCAGGGGTGTCTCATGTGAAATGAGAGCACAGGTGGGTTTTAATATCTACCCAAAATACTCACTCAATTTTAAAGCTCTGCTTTTTGGCCGGTTTACACGAAGTAAAAACCACTCATTTAACACTGGATCTATTTACCAATCAAAAGATCTCAAAATCCTGACAAAGCAGTTTACTGTTAGATTTTTTTAAAAAGGAAAAAAAAATAGACATTAAAAAAAAAAAAAAAAAAGACATGAATAGACCGGAGTCTGTGTCTTACCTTTCATCTGTTTCCTTATGGGTTTCGAGTGATCCAGCCAGTGCTGAAAGAAAGACAGCGTTTCTTTAGGAACCAGGTATGCACCCCTAGAGTTCCCCTTCTCTACAGGCCTGGGTGCACTCACAAAGATCTGAGACTGAGTCAGATCTTGAATTTCTCACTGGAGTTCTGCAAATTGCTGTCTAGGACACCGAAAAATCCTATGCTCGGGTTCAGCAGCCAGGAACCCAGGCTGAGTTCTCAGCACCCACGTGGCAGCACTACCTCGCCACCTTCTAGGGGGGATCTGATGCTCTCCTCTGGATTCTTTAGGTATCCGGCACATACTACATGTAGTGCACATACATACATGCAGGCAAATACTCATACATACAAAAGTAAAAGAAATACTTTCTAAAAGTCTTTGCTCACCAATGACTGGCCCAACTTTTAAGACCCATCCTATGGGCAAGAATCAATCCCTGAAGCTATTAATGATACTGTTACCCTTGCAGACAGAAGCCTAGCATAACTGTTTTCTGAGAGGCTCCACCCAGCAGCTGACCAAAACTGATGCAGAAACATAAAGCCAAGCATTCGATGGAACTCAGGAAGTCTTATAGAAGAGATAAGGGAAGGACTGAGGAACCCGGGGCAGACGGAGACTCTACAAAAAGACCAACAGAGTCAACTAACCTGGACCTAGAGACTAAACCACCAACCAAAGAACATACAAGGGCCTAGTCCCACCCACCTACCCCCACATATGTAGCACATGTGCAGCTTGGTCTTCATGCAGGTCCCCCAACAACTGGAGCAGGGACCGTCTCTGATTCTGTTGCCTGCCTGTGGATCCTGTTTCCCTAACTGGGCTGCTTTGTGTGGTCTCAGTGGGGAAGGATGTGCCTAGTCCTGCAGTGACTTGATGTGCCAAGCTGGGTTGGTACCCAGCAGGTACTGCCTCCTTCTCAGAGGACAAGGGGAGGCTGCGATCAGGATGTAAAGTGAATAAATAAATGAACGGGGGAAAGTCTTTGCTCAGGTTGGGGAGAGTGTTCCATGTGTAGTTAGCACTTGCCTTGCATTGAGGCTTAAGAGAGAGCTCATCAAGTAAGAACACTGGCTGCTTTTCCTGAGAACCCAAATTCAATTCTCAGCACCCACATGGGTTAATCATCTGTAACTCCAATTCCAGGGGGATCCAATAACCTCTTCTGACCTCGGTGGATGGTGTACTTACACGGTGTATGACATACATATTCAGGCAAAACACAACACACATCAAATGAAAATGACATTTAAAGTGTTTGCTCTAGGGATCCGAGTTTGGATCCCCAGAACCTATAGAAAAGCCATGGAGGTGTAATTCCAGTTTAGGAAGACAGAGAGAAGATTCCCGGAATGAGGTCACTGATGAGATTACCAGTATCGGTGAGCTCTGGGTTTGACTGAGAGACCCTGCCTCAGTGAGTGAGGTATCAAAGCAATATCAACCGCCTGTATGTGTACCCACATATATGCAAACACACACACACACACACACACACACACACCACCACCACCACCACACGTAAATAGAAAAAACGGAAAACTAATAATTAGCTTGTGCATGTAAGTGTGTTTTTTTATTAGCCAAAGTTTCCCTAAGCTTTTTAAAGTGGTCAGAAAGCCTTTGAGACCCCCTAAGAAACTGATTTGTAAAGTGCCTTCGAAAAAGACTGCGTTCCTGGTGTTATAATCGTCCTTCCCCAGTAATTCCAGGTCTCCACTAATCTAGCTAAAATTACAAACTCCATGCTAAACTCTGATTACATACTGGCCCGTGGTTCTAACACCCTCAAGTCTGACATCAGGAAAACAATGTCCCTAGCCTCCTTCCTCCTTCAACACTCCTAGGCCTCCTCCACTGATACGAAGAGGCAGATGGTTGAGCTGGGGCCAGGGAGGAAATGTCAGCTGCTCCTCTTATTTACCAGAAAACCTACTTCAGTTTTATCTGCCTAAGGAGGTTGCGAAGCCATTTCTCTCATATAAATATTTACGTCAAAATAGTCGACATGCTCAGTAGTGTAACTTCTATAGGAAGCTGCATATAAGAACACTATAGATACATCACCCAGATAATCCATCTGAGACAGAAAACACTGTAAATTAAAGATGCATTTAATCCCTCTGACCTGCACATCAGGCCTGACTACACAGCAGACCACAGGGTGTTAGTTATTTAAGCCTGTGATGACGTGGTTATCCCTGGGATCTTACGGCTGAAAAGCACCAGTAATCAACAACCCAGGAAAGGTCAAAAATCACAATCTGAAGTCTGGTCTCTACTGAATTCTTATTGTTTTTGTAGCACCATAAAGATGAGCTTTCATGAATTGGGGGCTCTCTGTACTGTGAGTCTTTTAGAGCAAACTCTAATGGGGAAGGGAGGTGTGGCCGATGGCTTCTGCTTTCTGGGAGAGGGACCATCCAGGTGTGGCACTTAGCATGTTCTTCCTGGATTGAGAAGTAAGTGTGACTTTCAGAAAATTTTCTTGTGTATGCATGGGTATTCTGCTTGCACTTACGTCTGTGAACCCAGTGTGTGCTTGGTCCCCAAGGAGGCAAGAAGAGGCTGTGGGATCCCCTGGAACTGAGGCTACACTGGTCATGTGGTGCCAGGGACTGAAGTCCTCTGAAAAGGGAACCAGTGCCCTTAATTTCGAGCCATCTCCCCAGACCCAGAGTGGAAACCGTTTCTTAAAAAGGGAGATAGACATGTTCACTATCACCATAACTAACAATGCATACTGGAGCTTCACTGTTCTGAAAAGGAATGGAATGAAACCGGCAAAGTAGGTTTCTCTCCAGCTATGCTGAAACAGAGGCTAATTCCGCTGACTACCGGGGACTTGCAGAAGCAATCTACACGGTGCACATGTTACTGATGAGAAAGGGCGGGGCCGAATGAGCACAGTGTACTCCACACCTAACCACAAAGCCTAAGAGGACTGTGTGGGAGGAGGGGGTGTGAAAACACACACACATACAAAAAAAAAAAAAAAAAAAAAAAAAAACCACACATAACAGATGAATCAGAATACAATGAGCATGCACAGGGTGCTAAGGTAAGGAGGACGTGGGCTCTGTCATCTCTGCCTAGGCTGGGGAACAAAAGCGGATCGCCACAGCAGGGCGCCCACCTCAAAGGCACACTGGCTGGGGTGCTACATCTCATTGTTGATAGCTTCGAATTGGCAATGACCTAAATGTCCATCAACAAAGACGGTTTCAAAAATGGCTCATCTGTATAGCGCATTACTATTTTAAAAGGATGCAGGCTGGTATTTACTGGTGTGGCGAGAGATACACAGCATAATGTTACGGTAGGAATAAGAAATCGGGTAAGATCCTACTTACAGAGAATTATTATTTTCTATCAAGGTATGCTCAGAAAGACTTGTATGTTTTTATTTTTTTATTTTTTGATGGGGGAGGGGTGTCAGGGACTGTGGGAATGTGAATGTCATTTTCTACTTTTCTGAACAGCCTTTTATATTAATGAGATTATTACTTAGTATGGGAGGGTCATCCTTTTCGGATTTACTCACTGTTTGCCTACTAGGCATGTTTATATTATATTCTAAGACAGGGTGTCATGTCCCTATGTAGCCAAGGATGGCCTCCAACTCCCTATGTAGCCAAGGATGGCCACGAACTTGTGGTCATCTTACTCCCGTCTCCTGAGTGCTAGCAATGCAGGTACGCACAACCACACCCAGCCTATGGGAGTGTCCAGCCCAGAGCTTCCAGCAGCCTAGATAACCAGGCCAACACCCGTGCTACATCCTCAGCTCCCGGCTAGGCAATTTCGATTAGGAATTTGCAGGTAAGAATTAGATCTCACCCTTAACCATTCGAGGTGGGGGGGGAGAGCAAAAACAGAGAGGATAGATGCATACTTTGTTTCTGCCAAGCACCACGATAATGTCTATGACCAAACCTGTACTTAATGAATTCACCATTCCCAGGCACACCAAGTTCTCCTGTAGTCAGATTTCTAGTCTAAGTAGTTCCAGACACCCACAGCTTAAAGGAACCCGTTCCTTTCTTTCTCTGGTCTCCTTACCCTTAGTCTGAATAGATCAAATGCAAGTCCATCCTTCATCTCCCCCCCCACTCTCCCTCCCCCTCCCTCTGATGTTAAGCTCCTGCCTTGGTCCAAGTCTAACTTGTGTGATTTCGTTGGCCTGAGTTTCAGCTCTGACTGCACCTCACAGTGCTGGAAGAACTAAATGGATGAAGCTGATACCCAGGGCTCACTCTAGCCCCATCTGAAAGCATCAGGTTCACAGACATTCCTAGTGTGCTGCTCAGTTTTAACCACTCACTCTTCCACATTCTCCTCTATAGAAAGATAACCTATGGGTCTTCAAATGTTGTTAGCTCTATGTGAGCTCTATAAAATCTCAAGCAATCCCAGGGTTTATGGGCTAGTCCAAGAGGTGAGATGGCCAAATGTCCACACCCGGGGCTACTGTATGAGGAGACAGTTGCCAGATGCTTATATGGGCAGCAGCCAGCTCCACGCTGGGTCCACGCTGGTAATGGGGTTCCCGTTATCTATCTTCATGGAAGCTTTTATCCTTCGTATCTGAAGTGGGGCTTGCCAAGACAGAGTTCATAAATATCTGAAGCTCAGAAAGGAGTCAAAAGTGAAATCAGTATTCTGAAGCTCCTTGGCCCCATGGGATTTTCTAGAACAAGGGCTGGTAGCTCCATCAGAGGTGACAAGAAATCTATCTGTGATCCCAAAGCAGAGATGATAAATCTTATCTTGTACCCAAGCAGCTCAAAATGACCTGGCTTTCTTCACAGCTACAAAGGCTTAGCAGGTGCTGATAGCTGGTACCACATCCCACAAGAATCCCTCTCCCTGTGACTTGAATACTAGAGCAACAAAAGGCCTGGCATCTATGAAGTTTTATGTCATGAACATCTTTGCTACTGTATCCAGCAGTAGCAAGACCTGTCTGGAGTGTTCACCTGCATCTTCCCTAAATAAAGCAGACCATCCATCAGTGAAGGCTAAGGCATTCAGCCCCTAAGCCCCTCCACAGACCATTAAACCAGTCACCGCAGGCAGACTGATGCATGCTTTGAGTTCAAATGGACACCGGACTCAGCTCTCTGGTGGGCGTTAGAGGGGTGATTTCTCCTCTGTCTCCCTAGTCCATCTGGCAAAGCCCTTTCCATAGATCAAGATGTGGAATGTGATCCTGGCAGAGCCCATCTGTTCTGGTAGAACATGAGTCTGGAAGGACGGCCAGCATAGGCTGGCTGCAGAACTTAATGGCCCGAGCCCTCGTGGGGAGCGCTGAAGCTGAGGTTAAAGAGAGTCTAAAGTCTCCGCCCATTGCTATGTAGGCTAAATTATAAGACTCAAGATCTAGTACCTAGAAATCTCCTAGGCTTATAAGGAATATGTGATTTGCCTGAACATTAGAGCCAGAAAGGATCTGAAGAGGCATAAAGGAAAGAACACTTGAGATTCGGGTCTGGGGATAGGAGGGTAAAAAGGCTGTGGTGGGATTCAAACTCACCGTTGTTAATGTCAGTGTCCCCAACCCAAGGCTCATCACAGCCAAAACTGATGCCAAGCACCCTACCTACATGCCAGGGGGTCACCCTTCTTCTTCATCCAGAATGGAGCCCAGAAAACTCACAGCAATGACTAAGAGGTTTCCTTAGGGATTGACTTAAGTCTCTCCCACAACAGCTTTAAATTACGCACTGGTCACCTGTTTACCTGCCCCTCGAGGCTGATATTCACGGATGGGCCCCTGTTGTACTCCCTCAGTCCACACGACACCTCTCTGTTCTCCACTGAAGGAGGCAGAAGGCCAGAGCTCCTTTCCTGCTCTGCAACCTTCTGGTATCTGGCCACAAGTGTTTCTCACCACGTGCTGGCCCCTAATATGTCTGCAGGGTGGATGGTTGTCTGCAATAGATACACAGATAGCCACAGACCACATTTATACAGGACCACTTCTTTCTTCTTTCCTAAATGTTAGGGCTCAAATCCTTGCACACGTTGGGCAGGTTCTTTACCCCTGGGTTCCAGCCAGCCCTGCTCCTTTCTCTTCCAATCACATCTGAAGCACAGGTGCAGGTAATGACCTTCTGAGGCACGGCTGGCAGGAAGCCAGGGGCACTGCAGTATCTCCGCCACAACTGTGTGTTAACTGCTGCACAGACCTGACTCACCTGCCAGACTCAAAGCCAGAAAGAACAGGAAAAATAACACATGGCCTGTCTCGAAGGAAAGGACAAAAATCTCGGCTTCCCTGAATCTCAAGCTGTAAAACATACTGCCATAAAAATGCCTCTATTCCTGTTGGGAAGGAATGAGTGAAGGAGACTCCAAGGCCACATGTGTCCTATACACACCTGCCCCTTGTAAAGGAAGGGAGACATCTTCTATGAAGACTTTTGTTAGGAGTCCTGTCCTAATGCCCTGCCTTCCCCCCTCGTATTCTGATGATATCAATGTGCATGTGTACACCACCCCCACACACTCTCTTCTGTGAGCCTGGCCACCCTCTGATGGAGAACTGACCACACTGTACTTACTCCATGGGAAATGTCCGTCCGTCTCCCCAATCCGAATACAGTGTCTATCTAGCTGATGTCTGCAACCAAAGAGCTTGGCCCTGGTATGACCAAGTTTGGCAAACGTTCTCTTTTCCTGTGTGTGTGTATGTGTGTGTGTGTGTGTGTGTGTGTGTGTGTGTGTGTGTTTGCTGTGTATACAGCAAATACTTGTATAGTCCGGTGGAAAGTACAGGACTTTGGAGTAAGATCCAATTTTGGATCCTGACTTTGTCCTTACTTTATTGTGTACAAAGTCTCCAATTTCTCTGAGCCTTAGACTAATCCTCCTGTAAGGCGTCTGCTTTGTGGCGGCTTCACTGATGGATGATGAGTGCTGAAGCCTTCAGCTGAACGCTAGCTCAGAGGGGCTATCACCTACCATGACCAGGTAGCACAAAGGCCTGGAGGGTGGAGGGGGAGAGGGGGAGTCAGGCCAGAGGCCCCAGCTCTCTGCAGAAAGCTTCATTATGTAACCTCACTCCCAAACTCAGCCCTAAGCTGATCCCAAGTGCAGATCCGCAGTGGGTCCCTGGGTGGCCTGCCTTTACGATGAAGGGAAGCAGGAGGTCCCAGCTCCAACTGCTAAAAATAGGTGATGCCAACAGGGTTTGACAGTTGCTTCAGGGCTGGGCAGGGTACCATGGAAACCAGGCTTGGCTCTTTTTAAGGAGCTGGAGATATAAGCTTGGTATACACAGAACTGTGCCAAAGCCTTACCACCACAACCCTTGGCTGCTCATGCCAGAGGCTGTGTGGGGATGTGGATATTTGGGGGAGACTCTAATGTGTGTGGGGGGGTAAGCTAATGAATCATTTCTTCCCAGCATCCCATCTGTTGCTCCTAAAATACCTCCCACGGCATCTGACCACCTCCCAGACCCTGTGAGCACCAGTAACACCCAGCAGCTATCTCAGTAGACTCTCTAAAGGGCTGTTTACATCCACTGAGCGCTCTCACAGGCATCACAGGCTTGTGGCTTCCAATGGGCTGTGTCTTCTCACCTCGATGACTTTGTGTCCCACCCCCACCCTGCCCCACTAGAGGGAAGAGACTGCTATGATCTGAAGAAAGTTGGTTCTCAAGGCTTGTGCCCCCAGTGTGATAGTGCTGAGGTACCTGAACCCTTAAGGTGTGGGGCAGGGCCCAATGGAAAGAAATTAGGTCGCGCACGTGCACGCGCGCGCGCACACACACACACACACACACACACACACACACACACACACACACACACTTTACCGACAAGAACGCCCAAAGCACAAGAGCACAGTGTACAAGGACAGGAGCATATACAGATATTCATAAAACTAAAAACTTGGGTTGGAGCCTAAGTTGTGCTATTAAATGATTCACCAAGGTCTAAAGGCTTTCCATCAGATGGAAAGAGATCTAAGAACCTCTCCTATGATGGCTGCTAGTGGGTATGTGCCTTGCTCCCAAGTAAAGGAGAAGCAGTCATGCGTCTCAGAATGTAGTCAGACAGATCTATTTAACTTTTTAAAATGCATTTCTCTTATGTGTGTGGTGAATGACCGGATATATCATAAGCAGCACATGAGGTGTCCATGGTGTACCACAGACCAGAAGAGGACACTGAATCTTCTAGAACTGAAGTTACAGGTGGTGGTGAGCTACACTGCCATGTGGGTGCCAGGTCCAAACCCTGGTCCGCTGAAAGAGCAGAAGTGTTCTTAACTGCTGGGCCGTGTCCCCAGCGATATTTGTTTATATCTACAAATACAAAACCCAAGGATGTGTAATAAGGCTCCAGCAAAGGCAAATAAGCCCCAAGGTTTACATAGAGGAAAAACACTCAGGGAGCTCAGGACGTATTTGAAGAACCATGAGTAGGTCTGTGGAGTTGATGTAGAGAGACGTCCGGAAATTAAAACGGGGTGAGACATGCCAGTCGGGGGATGGACACCATCAGGACCAGCCTATGACAGAATCCGCTGAAAAAGCAAAGGTCAAAGGGCGGGCCGTGGAGGCAGCAGCCCATCTCTTACATCCTTGGACTTGAAAACAGATGGGGATCCCACACTTGCCTTATGTCTGTAGAGTAAGATGCTGAAAAGACTTCAGAATACCCATAGATGTCTAGTCTGTGCAGGACACCCGGGACCTGCTGTGAACATCTCTCCTGCTACATGGTGACAGGGTACCATAATGGGAATGCCTGCCAGCCAAGTCAGCAGGGCTTAATGGCAAAGCCTTTCCAAACAGTCACATCCAAAGCTTTCCAGGGAGCTAAAAGGTTACGGAGGGGTCCCCTGAGGACTCGGACTTGATGATAGGCCAACAAGCCCTTGGTACTAAAGACAAAAATGATAGATTCCTAGCTGAAGGAGACCCTGGAGCACCTGCACACACTGGTCATTGACCGTGAAGACTGAGGGTTCTTAGGCTTGAGACCCAAACTTCTCTTTACGGGTGAGGAAATGGAGGCCAAGAGAGAAGAGACGGATTATCTGAAGGCCACCAGACATGTCAGAACCAGGACCAGGGTCAAGGACCGATTCCAGTTCCACGGCTAATAAAAAGCACTATCCACCTGAGTCGGGACGGAGCTTGGGTGAAGTGAAAGGCTCAAGAGTGCCAGAGGCTGAGGTGCTCAGAGAATACTGAGCACAGAGAAACTCTGAGCATCATCAGAGAGGAGAGAGTCTCAATTGAGAAAATGCCTCCATAGATCTTGCCGTAAGGATCAGTCAGGGGGTCCAGCCCTCTGTGAGTAGTCCTGGATTCTATAAGGAAGCAGGATGAACAAGCCATGAGAGCTTCCTGGTGCTCATCACAGCAATAGTAACCCTTATGTGGTAGTTTGAATACGCTTGGCCCAGGGAGTGGTATAATTAGAAGGTGAGGCCTTGTTGGAGTAGGTGTGGCCTTGATGGAGTAGGTATGGCCTTGTTGGAGTGGGTGTGGTCTTATTGGAGTAGGTGTGGCCTTGTTGGAGTAGGTGTGGCCTTATTGGAGTAGGTGTGGCCTTGTTGGAGTAGGTGTGGCCTTGTTGGAGTAGGTGTGGCCTTGTTGGAGGAAGTGTGTCACTGTGGAATGGCTTTGAGACCTTCCATCTAGCTGCCTTGGAAACAGTCTCCTGACTGCACTCAGATCAAGACATAGAACACTCAGCCCCTTCCCCAGCACTATGTCTGCCTGGATACCACCATGCTTCCTGCCTTCTACAGGTAACAGAACCTCTGAACCTGTAAACTAGCCCCAATTAAATATCGTAAGAGTTGCCTTGGTCCTGGTGTCTGTTCACAGCAATGAAACCCAAACTAAGACAGAGGTTGGTACCAAGGACTAGGGTATGGCTGTGACAGGCCTGACCATGTTTTTGTCTGGAGGAATGTAGACTTGAGGACTTTGGATTTGGGAAGTAGTAGAAGGCTTTAAGTGAGCTTTATGGGCCATCCTAGTAGGAATATGGAAGACATTGGTGCTAAGGATAATTTGAACTGTTGAAACCTGGCTCTAGAGGTTTCGGAAAATAATTTTAGTATGTGGCTAGAGACTGTTCTTGTGATATTTTGGTGAAGAATGTGGCAAATGAAGGAAACCACTGGAAAACAGGAAGCTGGTAATGATGTAATAGAAAAGCAAGCCACGTTCCATCCCCAATAAGCACCAGGACTAGGCAGCTTCAGCCATGTGCTCTGGCTTTAAGGGAAAGCGTAGACGGGGTTACTGGGACAAACGGTCCTAGTCAGCTGGAGCTAAGAAATTAGCAGTGATTAAGAAGCAGCCAGCACCACTCAAGTGAAATCTTCTGGGAACTGTTTTCTGAAGTACAAAGGGGATCCTGTGTTCCATAGATAACCAAGGTTGTACCTCATGCTGCAGCTGGACTTGGGAATGTGTGAGAGTCACTCAGGTGCTACTGGTTTTGAAGGTATGAGGGGGTTTTGGAGAACAGCTGAGGCTTGGAATTGTGAGAGGTCAAGAAAGGCCATTGGTGAAGGTGCAGCCTCAGCTGTAGTCGGTGGCCCAGGACTGACAGGGTCATGCAAAGGAGTTGAAGCTTGGCACCATAGAGGGAGCCTAAAGAGGTTACTGGTGAAGCCGAGTTGTAGCAGAAGATCCAGTGAATTGGAGATGCCAGTACCACAGAATGACCACCAGAAACGGCAGCAGCAGTGGAGTGGAGTCAACCAGACCCTGGACTGCTACAGGGGGCAGAGCTGGAGAAGTGACCCAAGCCCTTTGGAAGAGTCTAGAAGATCATGTGTGGATCCCAGACATTTGAACAAGAAGCTGTAATGCTGATGTTGCCTTGGAAACTCCCAAGACGTTCGAGATGCCAAAGCCATTGGATACCCGCTGAGGAAAGCTGCTAACAGGGAGTGGAAACGGCCAAAGAGAAAGAATTGTGCTGCAGTTAATAAAGCAGAAAGGAATTGGACATTAGACATGAGATGCAGAGTTTGGAGTTTGCCCAGCTGGCTTTTGTTCTTGCTTTTGCCCCGGATTTCCTCATTATGTCATTTTGGAATGGTTAATGTATATCCTGTGTGATGTTAGAGGTATGTCATCTGCTTTTTAATTTTAATCATATAGGTGATTACAGTTAAGTGACGGGGTAAATCTCAGAAGAGACCCTGAGCTTTAGACTTTTAAACATTGTTGAGCGTGTGATAGACCATGGGAACCTCTGAAGTTGGACTAAATGTATTTTGCATTAGGCTATGACTAGGTATGGCCCCCATAGACTCATGCATTTGAATAAGCCTCTGGGGGGCAAGGAGTGGAATGTGATGGTTTGAATATACTTGGCCCAGGAAATGTCACCATTAGGAGTGTGGCCTTGCTGGAGAAGTGCATCACTGTGGGTATGGGCTTTGTTTCCTAGCTGTCTAGGAAACAGTCTTCTGACTGCCTTCAGATCAAGATGTAGAACTGTAGCATCATGCCTGGACTCTGCCATGCGTCTTGATAACAAACTGAACCTGTGAGCCAGCCACGATTAATGCTTTTCTTTATAAGAGTTGTCTTGGTCATGGCTTCTCTTCACAGCAATAAAACCCAAACTACAACAACAGTGGAATAAACCCTTTCCTCCCCAGGTTGCTTTTGGTCTGATGTTTCATCACAGCAATAGTAACCCTAACTAAGCCAGTGGTTTTCAGGAAGCAACTGGAAAGGAACTGTGGGCTGTGCTGCAGAAGAAAGATGCAGAGGCAGGCCGATTGCTTTACTCGAGGATGGAGTAAGGATAAACAAATAAGAGAGGCTAGAAGGTGCAGGGCAAGAAGCACAGGAGTTTGGAGCAGATGGCCTCGGTCTTCTCTGCAGATAGAGAGCTGTTAGACAGGATTCATGCGGATTTGACTAGAGGTCTGTGGTAGAAACCAAAAAAAAAGAACCCAGGGGCATCCAGGCACCAGTGAGAAGCTCCCACTCCTGAGGTGCAGCCTGGAGGACTGGACTTGGCTGAACCTGTGATCTCTGCTGCCAACAAGTGATACAGGCTCTCGTCTCCAGCATCGTTTGGCAGCCTAGGAAAAGCCACAGAGAAAACAGATGAGCCTGGTTGCCAAGGGGAGGCCAGAGAACAGTTGTAGTGGCTGAGAACCAAAGGCTGAGTGTGGACCAAAGCCTATTTCCTCTAAGGCAGGAAAGAAGGAAAGAAAAAGAGGAGACTGTGGGATAGATGGGTCAGAGGTATGGAAGTAAGGGAATTTGAGATTAGCTTAAATGAGAGGAAACAGTGCCCAGAATATGGTCAGGGCCAGCGACATGAATTCTAAGTTAATCCAGGAAAAGAAAAGAAAACAGACACAGAGATGGCTTCGATGGATGTGACGCTCAGAGGCCATGGGGGCAGAGCTCAGCTTTAAAGCAGACTGGGCTAGAGAGGGAGAAGTTGGGAGGCCTCCCTAACACTACGGTAAAGGAAGTCTCTAGCTGAGAAACAAGGAACCAAGATCAGTCAAGGAAGCAAGAGCTGTTGCAAGGTAAGGAATTTAGAGCAAGTCCTAAGGTACAGAGGGAAGTGGTGGGATCACCCAAAAGATGTCCCCCTCAGGAGGATGTAGCCAGGAGCACCAACAGTCAGATTCTATCACCTCAGGGCTCAACATCTCCCTGATAGTAAACCCAAGTACCAGACAGCACTTTTGAGCAGCTATATCTTATATCCCCAGGGGATATCTGGTAAGTGTCTCCCACATATAAAGAGCTTCAGATTTCCAGGTTCTCAGAATACCCGGTTTCCAAAACATGGTCTCACCCAGCACCCTATTCCTCCTGTCCCATGCTTCTTCTAATTAGTCAGTGTGGTAGGTATGTGTCTATGCATATGCACATATGTGCATGCAGGTATGCGTGTAGTGGCTACGCACTCCTCAACCATTCCACACCTTATTTTTTGAAACAGGTTTTTAATCACTGGGCCTGGAGCTCACAGATTAGCAAGGTTAAATGACTAGCAAGCTCTAGGCTACAACTCTCCCCACTTACCCTAGGGATGGGGATGGAACTTTGCTGGCTGGGGTAGCAGACATGGCTGAGGGGATCGGGAACTTGGGTCCTCAGATTTGCACTGCTGAGTGATCTCCCTGTATCTACCTGTCACGCTGGCTCTATCTTCTGTATCCACCACCTTCTCTTCGATGCTTAGAATAGAGCCTGGTGTACAACAACCACTTGGAAAACACATTCGGAATGCTGAAGCCCAAAGGCACAGCTGGTGGGGAAGAAGGACTAGGAAGTCACTCCTGCTCTCAGAAACGGAAGCGCTAGGACTGGATGGCTCGATGGTTAGGGGCACTGGCTGCTCTTTCAGAGAACCTGGGTTTCATACCAGGAACCACATGGTCGAGCCCAACTGTATGAAACTCCATTCCCAGGGGATCCAAATCCCTCTCTGGCTTTGGGCACCGCATGCACAGGGCACATGGACACAAGACACAGGTAAACACCCATGTGATAGAAGTAATTAATTTGAAAGGAAATATACGCACTGAGCTTTGTGGAGGTCATTCATCCTAGCATCTGTCTCCAGAAAGATGAGGCGAGTCTGTTCTGACTTATCGTTGGCGGTGACCGCCCCGAGACCCTCCCCCATTTCAGCTGTGCTCACAGCACCTGCTTACTTCTCGCCCTGGTTCTGCAAGGTAATGGATCCCCTAGACCTATCACCAAAAAGATGTCTACAGAAGGGTTTCCTCTTCCTCCCCCTACATTAGCAAGGTTCCCATCACAGACCCCTGTGTTCAGCCATGTTCCCAGAAGGTATTCTGTGCACGAAGCCTCCTGGTCAGTGGTTACCTCAAGAGGGAGAGAGTCTGACAGGCGTTCTGCATGCATTTCATTCAGGCACCCGCACTACCTGCCAAGCCTATTACTGGGACAATATCTCAATTTTTCTCTTTTCTCTATCAATGCCTCGGTCTCCATAATTAGCACAAAGAGCCATCGATTTTTAAATGAATCACTGCAAGACATACCGTGACCTGGGCGGAGTCGAGGAACTGCAGACCAAAATAATCTGTTTCCACCAGATCCAAGTGGTACACAATCTGGTCGAACAAATCCTGGCCTTTGGCATGTTTCTGGAAGACAAAGAGGGACATGGAAATTGAGGGGATGATAAATGGAAGCAAAAAAAAATTTTTTTATAAATCCATTTCTCTCTATAAACAGCATGCAGGCATACAAATTTGTAAATTTTTAATTGGTTTTATTTAAGTGAAGTAAGAATTGGTAATTAAAGATAATTCCAATACCAAGTTACCCTGTGGAGTCAGAGGCCCAGCTGAACACTGTCAAATCTCTCCTTCCCTTTCAAGAAGGAAGCTTTTTGGCAGAATGACTTTAGGCAATGCTAAGTTCTGCCCAGGCCAGGCCCTCTGTAAAGTGCTGTGATGAGACCCTGGGCTGGCTGTCAAGGCAGGCCACCTTAGCAAACCCGCTAATTCTTATGACCTGTCTTGTCCAGCCTCCTGATTTTACAGTGCACCTAACCAAAGCCCAGGAAAAAGTCTGCCACAGAGCACAGCGACCTAGCAAGGACTCAAACCCAAATCCCGGGTCTGCTCCAGGGTTCTCTGTGGTCTTCAGATGGAGCACGAATACAGGAAAGAGTCAGATGCAGCAACCACACGCGCTCCTTAGAAATGAGCACAACCTTGGACAAGCCGCCTCTCCTGCTTCCCCTGCTGCTGTGCAAACAGGCTGCTGTCAGGTGCCTTTCCCCAGCTCCTTCTCAGAAAACAGACACCTCAAAAAGGAAGCTACTGCAAGACAACTCAGACTTCTGACTAGGAGGCTTACTGGTACCCACTGAAGCAAAATGCTGATAAAATCGACACCATAGCAAAGACATTTCAACTCGGTGTCAAAGAAAACTTGACAAAGAAGCAAACAGCAACTTCACACGTGCCCGGAGAACCCACTTCTTACTACAAACACCAGCAATCAACAGGAAAGCTGGCATCACACAACCTTCCCGGTACTGAAAAGTAGGTTGCAGCAAACAGGCAAATTAACTGAAGATGGAGTGGGTCTCGGTGGAAGAGAGACAACTGTGAACCTCCCTGCACGGCATGATGCTTTGTGAGCTTGGGTTGGGCAGTGCTTGATGAAAGCCGTCGACAACAGCATAAGCTAAGTAACAAAAGGAGCAGTGAACTATATATCTAAGAATGAAACTTCTGTGCTTCAAAAGCACTGAGACGTCAAAAAAAAAGCAAATCATATATAGCCGACACTCCAGCCTGTGGGGAAACGTTCCAGCGCCAGTCAAGAAGACCAAAATGCGAAGATGCTCAAATCCCTCATACGCACGGCAAATAAATTCTGCACAGCCTCTCACGTGACTTCAATCCTCTAGCGAACTCTCGGCACCTCAGACAACAGCTGTTATGCAAAGACTTGTTCTTACTTCACAGAGCTGTTTAGGGAATGACCAAGGAAGAGTCTATACGTGTTCGGTAAGGACACGGTTTGTTTTTTTTTTTTTTTCCAGTAGTTTTGATCCAGATAGTTGATGTCAAGAGCCAACTGTGTCTGATGAGACTTTTATCCAAAATAAACAAAAGAACTATTATAATTCAATAATGAAAAGACAAGCATCTAATTAAGAACCAGTAAAGAGAGCAGGCCGTGACCTGAAGATCTGCAAGGGTTCGATAAGCACCTGGCAACGTGACCAGCATCAGCAGCCAAGGGACCTGTAAACTATGACAACAATCAGACCCCACTTCATGCTCAATCAGATGGTTGGGATGGAAAAGCCCTAACAAGTGCTGGAGGCACTGGAATCCTCACACGCTGCTGGCAAAATAACGGAATGCAGCCATACTCTATCAGCTCCCAAAATGGTTAAGAACAGATCAGCACACAGCCTGGAAGTCTATCTGGAGGTACGAACGAATGAAAGAATGAAAATTCATGCTCACGAAAATGTTGCACATGGATGTGTTCAGCAACCCTATGCATCATACTCAAAAGGGAGAAACACCAAAAGAAAAACAAACAAACAAAAAAACCCATCAACTGATGATCAAAATACAAAATACTCATTTGGTGAACAATTATTCACCATATAAAGGACTGGTGGGGTTGGAGAGATGGTTCAGTGGTTAAGAGCACTGATTGCTCTTCCACAGGTCCCGAGTTCAATTCCCAGCAACCACATGGTGGCTCACAACCACAGCAATGGGATCTGATGCCCTCTTCTGTTGTGTCTGGGGAGAGTGATGGTATACTCCCATACATAAAACAAATTTAAAAAAAAAGACTGGAATATTGATGTATGTTACCATGGGGATAAAATAAGAAAACCCTAGGCTTCAGTCAAAGAAACTGGTCACAAAGCACCACACCTGTATGACCCTACATCATAAGAAATGTTAGAGCAGACAAACTCTAGAGACAGAAGTTAGTCTGTGGTTACTCAGGATTGAGGGAATTGGGAGGTGACAGCTAGGCTGATGTTTGACCAATAAAATGTCCTAAAATTGACCATGTAGACAGATGCAGAATTCAGCATATGCAGAAAGCCCCTAGACTGGACCCCGCAGAAGGTGACATGTGAACCACAGTAAGCTACTACACACTTGAGTTGTCTTTGTTGAAGAGTCCCAATATGTAAATTAATTAGGAACAAGAAAGTTGCAACATCAACACCTCACAGCCTGAATGGCAGCACTCTGGCAACGCCTACCCTGTGAGGTAGCCAGCGAGCATCCGTTACAGAGTACCCCACCTCCTCCGTCACAATTGCTTTCAAGTCTCCACAAGATCCAGCCTAGGAAAAACTCTAGAAACCCCATAATGCCAACTCTCCAGTTTCCAGTATAGAAAGAAGAGACAAGGTGGAGAGAGGCAACTTTGGGTTCAAAGACTCTTCAGACAGACAAAATCAAACCACAATGACTAGGACAGATGGACAGAAACACACACACACACACACCACTGACAGACCATCTAGGAAGCACACTTGGGTGAAGAAACTTGTAATGACCACACTCAAGTCAGGGTAGCTGCTACTCACGAGGGAGAA
This sequence comes from Micromys minutus, assembly GCF_963924665.1. Taxonomy (NCBI): domain Eukaryota; kingdom Metazoa; phylum Chordata; class Mammalia; order Rodentia; family Muridae; genus Micromys; species Micromys minutus. The sequence goes on along the minus strand of NC_137963.1, from coordinate 19,704,935 downwards.
CCCAGAAGGTGGTTGGACATGCCTGAGCATGCAAGTTTTACCGCAGGAGACAGGATGCTGCATTCCAGTTACTCTTCAAACTATCCCTTGGTTTTATCTGCACATCTCTCTAGGAAATGTACAAAGGGTAGGGATGAAGGGCAAGAACATCAAAAGGTCCTGGCTTCAAGCCTCAGTATCTACCACTAGACTTCAGACTGATGACTCTTTCTGGACCAGCTCCTCCAAAGCAACAACAGATGCAGAGGGTTATATGTACAATGAGGCAGGGGCATGGATAGCTGTACCTCAAGGTGATCTTATGTAAAGTTATAGGCATGTAACAATGAGATTAAGAGGAAGGAGGGTAAACCTTGCTCCGTGTGCTGAGAAGCCTGACAGTACAGGTAAACTGAGTCATCTGGAGCCTCTTTAGGTTGGAGAACCGACTTTGCAGGACAGGAGAGCTGAGGGTGGACTCTGGTACAGTGGCTTCCACCCACCCCCCATCTTCATCTTTCTAGTCTCCCTCTGGGTTTCTGCTTTGAGGGCCCCTGGAACCTACCCTTCATTTCACCTCTGTCCCTGAAGCTGCTAGGGCCACTGGGGATACACTGTTCCAACAGAAGATACAGTAAGGCACAGCTGGTGACATGTTTACAGATGCTCAGGAGACAGTCTTGAGTCCACCAAGGGAGGCTCTGGCATGGCAGAAGGAAGGATCCCTTCCCTATGGAAAAGTCCCTTCCCTGCCTCTACCCAAAGGATAGAGGCAGAACAGTGCCTGGAATGACGCATAGTGGGCCGTGTGCACTGACCCTGTTCACTTCCCATTATCAGTTAGTAATCTGGGATTGGGCCCCATTCATTCAGGGCACCGTGTGAAACCTACGGGGCAAGCCTGGGTTGGAGACGGGTTTAGGGGAACTATGAACTGCTTAGGGTCACAGTGGGTAGTCCGGCTGGTTCCAGGACACAGGCTCTGGCTTCCTCCCAGCCTAGGTCTTCTGCCATGTCCTGCTGCTAAAGCCTTTCTTAACTAGTTCTGTCCCACTAGGAAACTGTTTAATGAAGCACCAGCTCCACAATAGCAGGTGTTGCCTGGGCTGGCTGCACTGGAGAGCAACCGGGAACATATCCGGAGGATTGGTTGTTATGGAAAAGAAGACAGCTCCAGAATTAGGATTTTTTTTTTTCTCCCTCCCAAATTGTATTTGTTGTCTGACAACTGTCCAAAGGTCAGTTTTAAAGAGATGTTTAAAAGAAAACACCCACAGTTTTCCATTTGAATATGCATGTCTATTTTCGTCTCAACAAATATGCTGATTTTATAAAGCAGTCCACGATATATAATACATATGTTTTAACATTTTATTATTGTATGTGCCCAATGCATGTGGCAGGGGGAGGGGCTATATGTAGCACGGTGCATGTGCAGAAGCCAGAGGCCGATTCTACGGAGATGATTCTTTCTTCCCACCTTTACACGTAATTGCAAAGATCCAACTCAGGTGGTCAGGTTTGCATGGCAAGTGTCTTGACCACTGAGCCATCTTGCCAGTCCTGCGATGCATAAACTTTCATGTAGTTGGACTCAAAGTTCATCTGCTTCTTTACACTTCTGCCTCCCTCTCTGTAACTATACTCTCTACTTGCACAATCTCACTGCTCCTGGGCGAGCACTCTCGAGGGCAGGGTCTACCATGCTCACCTGAGTAACCACACCTCTGTGGCTCCATCTTCAAAGCACAGAGCCTAACACATGTGGACCTAGGTAGGTGGTGTATAGGTAGATAATCAGGGAGACATATGGTAGGTTCTGGGGCAAGAAGGAGATGCAGCGGACGGGCTGTCCTATGGCAGTAACCACAGACTGCAGGCGGTGTAGGCACGGGAATGTGTTTACTGCTGTATTTTCAAACCATGAATTCACAAGCAGCACCTAGGGAACCAACTGTACTTCCAAGGCCATTTACCCAAACACAATTTGGTTGTTATTATGTGAAGAGCAGTCTAATGGTTACCATAGGAGATAAGTTACTGCGAAAGTCATCCTTGATGCTTTAAAATAAACGAAGTCTCCCCATCTGTGCCACATTTGTCATTCGGTCATTTAACGAGTATGTGCTGAATGTTCATCGACTTCCAGCCACCATTCCATTCCATGTCCTGCACATGTAACGGGGTTAAGCTTTCGGGGAGTGCAGTGGGACATATCTGTATCCCAACCCTGAGTGCTGGAGGCAGGTGGGTCAAGAGTTCAAAGCCATGTTCCTCTGAGACCTCTAGGCCTCAAAAACAAAACAAAACAAAAACAAGCAAAGAAACAAACAAACAAAAAGGCATAGTGGTGAATGCCTTTCATTCTAATATCTGGGAGATCTCTGAGCTAGAGACCAGCCTGGTCTACAGAGCAAGTTCCACACCAGCCAGGGCTACATAGCAAGACCCTTTCCCAAAATAAAATTTAAGAATTAAAAAGCCTGGGTTGGAGACATGGTTCAGAAAGTGGCATTCGGTTGTTCACAGCACCTGCGTTAGGTGGCTTCCATGTATCTGTAACTCCCGAGGATCCGATGCCCTCATCTATCCTCCAAGGACAATGCACATACACGTGCAAACCTACGCTCACACACACATAAACGAATAATAAGAAATGAAAATGGAACTTTCTTTTAAAGCTTAAATAAATAGTCTGAAACGTGGATAGCTATGTTTGCTCACTGCAGGACGTCCTAGGTGAATGAGCTCTCGCTGAGAAGCTAAGTTGTACAAAGCAGCTTAGGACACACGGCACGTACCTCCCGCCCACTGAGGCCACATGTCCTGAAAGGGAGGCCACAGCCAGGCCTGCGGTTCTTATCGACAGATTTATATGCCAAGCTGTCCCCAGATACCGCAGACTCTACCTTGAGTGCTTGCAACCCTAATTCTTAGGCCTCCCGTCTCAACAATATTGTTTTCCCAAGAACCAGCAGCTTTGATCAGGATGTAGCTCCTTCTGATCTGACAAGACCTGACTGAAATAGCAAGCTCATTAAAATCTGTGTAAGAGTCCACAGTTGCCAACCTTGGTTGGGTTGGGAGGCAGGCAGACAGACAGCTACTAGGGAAAGGCAGGGGACTCTGTGCAGTCGCTGCTGGCCAGCCAAGAGGTTATGTGCTGACTCACTGGTTCCCAGCCATGTTTTTGATAAGGAAGAGAGACTCCTGGACAGCAAGTGTCTTCGCTGCATGTCTTAAATGAAAAAACCACACGACCTTAGATAAGACACTGTTAGAAATGTCTTACTGCAACCTGCCCCAGCTTTGAGGCACATAGGTCAAATCTAGTTGTGGAGCAAAGATGACAGAAACCAACTGTCCAAATCTCATTTCATCTCCAAAGTGGAAACTGCCAGGCATCCCAGGTGGACTTCAAAGGAAAGCATAGGCTAAGCTGGCGCATGCTCAGTGAATAAGTGTGTATGTTCTAGGTGTGAGCTACACTGGGAAGAGATAGCGTCCAAACCATGTAAGCAACTTCAGGGGCCCTCTCAACACACCAGCAACACATCCTCCCCATGCTGTGAGCCTGTGTCCCCATGCTCCCTTCCACCTCCTCAGGAATATGTCATACCCAGACAACAGCCATGGCCCTGAATGACTCTGAAACCTAGAGTTTTGTGTCTGCCCACTACCACCCTTCCCTGTGTCTCTAAGAGGAACTGTCATCCGAGGCACCCTTCTCTGCTCGAAAACACCTACTAAGAGAAGCAAGTTTTTCTTGTGGGTACCTTGCAGCCTGATCGGAATCCTAACAAGTTCTGCCTCTCCCTAGGGTCCTCTGAGTACCCTGAACCCCAGGTCGAGCTCTGAAGCCTGATGCCCTCCAGATACAACATGATGCCACCTTCCATTCCTACGACTGCCGTTTGACTGTGTCCTTTCCTTTGCCTATGATGCTCCTCCCAACCCCGTCCCTCTCCTTACCTACAGCAAGCTCAACTCTAGGCTCAGCACCCTTCCTGGTTCATCTTTTTGCTTTACTGCCATCTGGTGTTTGGAGGTTGACGTAAGCATCAGCGCTGATAGATTAAGAAGAATCCTCTGTCCCCCCAAAAAGTTTTCACATGACTCACTGTTTCAGAAGTCTGATCTCCCCGTTCCAATTCTGTTAGGAATTCTCATAGCCAGCTGAGACTTGAGACAAAACTCTAGTATAACCATGACCCACCCAGACCCCCTTGTCAGCTCTAACACACACGATTACTGGCGTTTTAGAAATCATACCCCACTGTGGCCTCTTTAAGGCTTATACAAATCTATTTATATATTTCTTGTTTATTTATCTGGTTTCTAGTGCTGAACTGAGGGTCAAATCCAGGGCCTTATACATGCTAGGAAATGCTTTCTTTTATTTAAACAAGGGCTTTTATTTCTGTGAAGAGACTCTTTAAAAGGAAAATGTTTAATTTGGGCTGGCTTACAGTTGAGAGGTTTAGTCCATCATTGTCATGACAGGAAGCATGGTGGCACACGGGCAGACATGGTGCTGGAGAGGTAGCTAAGAGTTCTACATATGGATCTACAAGCAGCAGGAAGAGACTGGGAGCCATTAATCTTGGTTTTGAGCTTCTGAAATCTCAAAGCCTGACTTTTAGTGCTATACTTCCTTCACCAAGACCACACCTACTCAACAAGACCACACCTACCCCAACAGAACCACACCCACTCCAACAAGACCACACCTACCCCAACAGAACCACACCTACTCCAACAAGACCAAACCTACTCAACAGGGCCACACCCACTCCAACAAGACCACACCTACTCAACAGGGCCACACCTACTCCAAGACCACACCTACCCCAACAGAACCACACCTACTCCAACAGGGCCACACCTACTCCAACAGGCCACACCTACTCCAACAGGGCCACACCTCCTAATAGTGCCACTCCCCACCGATTTAAATTTACAGGGCCATTTTTATTCAAAGCATCACACTAGGGAGTACAGGCTGGGACTACAGTGCTGACATTACAGGCATGTGTCACCTTGTTCTGTTTTGTTTTTTAAAATAAACTTCAGAATCCCATGCAAGAGTTTAAAAAAAAAAAAAGAATTAAAAGAAAAAACACTTTTTGAAGTGCTGAATATCAAACCCAGGGCCTTGAACAAACGAAGCAAGCTGTCTACTGAGCTGTATCCTGTCTACTATGCTCATGACCTCTGAAGAGAACAGCTGGTTATTTTATGTTTGTTTTCAATTTTGCTCCCATTAAGTTTCACCGTCCCTAAACTGGCCAGAGCTCTACTACACGGTAAGTACATTCTGGTCTCTCACTCCATCTCTGCTATCCGTCTCACTTCGCTGACACGTGCTGGAGGTGGAACTGGGTGAGGACAGCAATGCTGGACCCACAGTGCCTCATTAAAGGCACCTGTGTGGTCAGAGTGTGACTATCACAGTTGTTCCACAGGCCTGTGCTCTGTGGGGACACATGCTGTATTAGAAACCCAGGCCTATGACACCCCCGCCCCAGCAAACCAAACATGACCTTTGCCACTCTTGAGAAAAGGGCAACAATCTCGTCTGTTCTGTCCACCTTGCTCAACAGCTCTATCAGCAAGAAAGCAAGTGGGCATCATGTCCCGCCCTTAGCGGAGCCTAACTTTCACCCAAACCTATCTGCTGGTAGGACTCCTGCTTAGGCCTAACGCCATGCGCTTTTAGTCGAATCTTACTACAGTTCAAGGTATCTGAGGTCTAATAATCCCATCAAAAGAAAGATTGAGGTTAGTCTGGTTTGGGGATTTTTGTAAACCTGCCTTGATCCCTAGAGATCAGTTTCCTTTTCTAACATGTTAATACCCCCAGTCCGAAGGTGTTTCCGAGTCCTACCTGGGATCATGGTTGGCTTCACAGTTGGTAATTCTCAGAAGCCCCTGCCAGGAGGCTAGAGCCCACAGTTTCTGGGAAGTGCTACTTTCACGATTAGTCACTCAGCCTCCTACTCCCAACCCCTGCCGGACTTGCCAGTTTTCTCTCTTTTTGCTTGTCTCTGTCTTCTTTCCTTACCTCCTTCCTTCTGCTAACAGAGCTGTTAGGGTTAGTGCCCAAGCCCTGGTGGCCCTAAGAAGCTCAGCTCAAAAAGGAGATGTCAACCTTGTCGTCCCATTGCTAATTGGAACAGAGCACAGCAGTGAGACATTGTCTACCTCTACCCCAAGTCCATCTTCAGAATCCTGACATGAGGCTTATGTCTAAATAGAGTATCAGGGCAAGAATTACACACACACAAATAAAAGTAATAATAAAATAAAATAAAGCAGTCCTGGCCACGTGTGATCCACCCATCAACTGACCCATCCATTCTGGGTTCCAGTCTCTCCGGTAAGGTATTGAGCAGAAAGGTAGGAAATGTCTTCGGGGCAGACACAAGCCCTTCCTCTGGCTGTCACCAGGTTTCAACATTTTCCTTCTCCCAGCATGAGGTTCCTGGAGAAAGTCTAATTCCTTGGGACTGTTTCTTTACTATTCTGATGACCAAGAACAGAATCCAGAATGTCTTCAGGATCTCTCCATTCCTGCCCAGACGACTACACCTTTCCTTTTTACTTGAGACTCTGAGGGTCTAGTACCTGCCGGGTAGATGTTCTATCACTGCTGAGCCCCAACTGGACAGTCTTCCATGAGCCTTTGTAAAAAAAAAAAAAAAAAAAAAAAAAAGAAAGAAAAGAAAAAAAAAAAACAAAAACTAGTTCTCTGTTAGAGAACACACACATCCCAAGGGGCCTAGGCATGTCCCCATGTGTTGAGAACTTGGCTCCCAGAGTGACACTGTTGGGAGTAGCTTACCTTTTGAGCTTTGGGGGTTGAGGGATGCCTAGTGGGGAGTCTTCAGGTCACTGGAGACATGCCCATGAAGGAGCTTATAAAAGCTCACCCCACTCCCATCTGCTTTCACTTTGTGACTCCTGATGTAAATGATTTTTCCTCAACCACCTGATCTGTGCCTGCTGACTGCAGGCCCAAAGCAACTGGGCCAGCTGCTCTTGGATTGTAACCTGCATAAACACGGGCCAAAATAAAGCTCTTTCTTTTCCAAGTAATTACTATGAATAATTTGAGAGAGTAACAACTAGCAAAGTCCCCAGGGTCGACAGAAGAAAATCGTGATAAACAAAGATAAGCTGTTGTTAACATAAATCATCATAAACAAAGAAGATAAGGCTGTCATAACACAAAACAACTGAAATTACCAAATAAGTCACCCTGACGGAAGAAATACTATTTCAGCAACTAGAGGGACAGCTCAAAGATTAAGAGCACTGTTTGCTCTTGCAGAGAAGAGCCACGTTCAGTTTCCCAGCACCCATGTGGAGGCTTACAACCATCTGTAACTTCAGTTCCAGGAAACACAATTCCCTCTTATGGCCTCTGCAAGCACCAAGCATACAAATGGTCCGTACTCACATTTGTGTGAGAAGAAAGGTACTATTGTAGCCATTAGCAGAACTGGGTTGTGAGCCTCTGGGGTATGTACACCTGTAATCACTGGGCCTTTCTAAGAAGGCTGAAGTAGGAAGATCCCAAGTTCAAGGTCACACTGTCTCAAAATAATGCCTCCTCCCAAAAAAGGAAGTTAGGCCTCACAGAAGTCACGTGACCAGACTATACTATGTCTACCTGGCAATAAAAAGCTTTGGAACCCCAAGGTTTCCTGATTTTAAACACAGAACCATCTCACCTTGGCTCTGAATACATGCAACAAGTGTCTTAGAACAAATAGTATTATTGCTGGGCAAGGCTGTGCATACTTTTTAACCCAGTACTTAGGGGTTCAAAATGTCTACACCTGTTTAAAGCCAATCTGGGCTACGCAATAAGACTTTGCCTTAAGAAGGAAAGGCAGGCTGGGCATGGTGCAGTTTACCTTTAATCCCAGTACTTCAGAAGCAGAGGCAGACGAATCTCTGTGAGTTTGTGGCCAACCTGGTCTACACAGCAAGTTCAAGACCAGCCAGAGCTACCTGAAAGACCTTGTCTCGGAGGGGGAAAAAAGAAAAGAAGAGGAAAGAGATAAAGGAGGGAGGAAAGCAAAAGAGAGAGGGAGGAAAGACACTTTTCTTTTTAAGTAGAGAAAAAGAAGAAACAGATTTTTTTTTCTTGAGACTAATTCAACACACGAATACCAAATGCTGCCTGCAAATATGGGTCTGGTAATAAATGGGGTATAGTCAGATCTCAGAGTAGGAGAGGAAACTCCCCTTTGGACAGCTGGAAATTCACAGCAGTGTGGGAAGTACATTACCTGCTCACACACTGACACAGAAGCTGAGACACTGCAGAGAACTAAACATCAACAGTCTGGGTGGCTCCTAGAAATTGAATTCTGGTGAAGCAGAGCACATGTTATTAATTTCCTGATTTGCCTGGCTACCAATCTCTTAGAAATCAGAGAAAACAACATTAGCAACTGCTCTTAACCAGGAAGCAGGAATCCTTTTAAAAGAACTTTGGTCTGGGCTACTCAATCTGTCAAAGGGGCATTGCTGCCAGGTCCACAGGATCCTCCTGGGCCACCGTGAGGGCTCTTGATGAGGTGAGGAATCTGGACAGGGGCTGTGAGCTATCCCACCACAGAGCCACTGCCATGCTAACATAAACTAATGGAGAGATCGATAGAGAACATGGAGGCTTTGTGCTGTATTATCGATCAACTATTGAACAGCCTGTTCCCAGCTGATAAGCTGCCTTTGGGTCAAGCTGTATTTACATCTGGGCAGAGATTCAAAACTCTAGGCTCTTCCCTTTACACATCCCTTACAGGATGCAGTGAGGACCACAATATTCTACCGGCCTGGATCCTATGAGTTCTGGATCCTATGATCTTGGCTGGGGGCCGGGTGAGAGTACAGCACGGACCAAACTAAGGGTCTCACATATTCGAAGCAGATGTGCTCCCTTGTGCCACACCTCTAACCTCTTGAGCTTTGATATATAATGCATGCTGGAAAGCTCCATGTCTGTCTGTCTGTCTGCCTGCCTGCACTTCCATCCACAGTTAGTCTGAGGGACTGGCCTCCCAAAGTTCAATTTCGTGGATGCCCTAAGAGACTTCAAGCATGCTTCCTATTCTCCAGAAGGATCCTCACACTGCTGGGGGCCCCTTACTACCTCATTTACTACCCCCATTGACAAAGACCTCCCTAACATGATGGCCCAGAGCCGTTCCATTTGTCTGGTATCACGCCGCCTGTCACAGAGCTTCAGTCCCACAGAATTCTCTCAGTTCTCGAGCAAGTAGGAACAGGGATAGAATATACTCTGAATAACCTTTGAGACAGGAGCCGCCGCACAGGGGTTTCTGTCTCCCATCAAAAGGTGGGTAATAAGCCAGGTCACGGCAGTTCTGCCTGGAATTCTAGCACACGAAAGGCTGAAAACTCCCTAGTTTGAGGCCAAGATGCTACACACAAAAAAACAAACAAACAAGAAGCCGATAGAGTGACGTGTGCTGACAGGTCCTGCACTCAGGAAGCTGGGGACCAGCCTGGGCTACTCAGTGAGAGCCTGTCTCAGAACACCAACACCAGCCACAGATGGGCAAAGTACTTAGGGACTGGAAAAGTGTCAAGTGGGAAGGACTTCAGGTATCCATTTTTATGCTTTCCTTCTAAAAGGTAGCACTTGCAACCTGGCTGCAAATTCTCTCCCACCTCTCCCACCAAGAAAGGGTCTTTGTACCCTTCCCTTGAATCTGGAAGAACTTGGCACGGCTTCAAAACAAATGAACAAATGATGGTTGTTTTGTGTTTTCCAAAAATGAAGTAATAACCCCCCACACACATACATTCTCTCATATTCTCTCTCTCATATTCTCTCTCATATTCTCTCTCTCTCATATTCTCTCTCTCTCATATTCTCTCTCTCTCTCTCTCTCTCTCTCTCTCTCTCTCTCTCTCTCTCTCTCACTCTCTCACTCTGGAGGAAGGCCTCTTCAGCATGTAAGTTCACCTACCCTATCATGCTCATCAAAGCCATACAAAGGTTCCTGTCCACTATCCCAGCCTTCCAGTCACTCAAACACATGAGGGCTCCGCCCCTTCCTAGTCCATCATCAATCAAGCATCTCTGCAGAGCATCAGCAGATACCCTGAGGAGCAGAAGGTGTTGCCATGTAAGCTCTGGTTCAATTCTTGACCAACATAATTCACAAACCATAAGAAATAGCCATTTACAGCAACCCTGGGGAAAGATCTATACCAATCCTATATCTGATAGAGGACTAATATCCAATATATACAAAGAACTCAAGAAGTTAGACTCCAGAGAAGCAAATAACCCTATTAAAAAATGGGGGACAGAGCTAAACAGAGAATTCTCAACTGAGGAATCGCGAATGGCTGAGAAGCACCTAAAGAAATGTTCAACATCCTTAGTCATCAGGGAAATGCAAATCAAAACAACCTTGAGATGCTACCTCACACCGGTCAGAATGGCTAAGATCAAAAACTCAGATGACAGCAGATGATGGTGAGGATGTGGAGAAAGAGGAAACTCCTCCATTGCTGGTGGGATTGCAAACTGGTACAACCACTCTGGAAATCAGTCTGGCAGCTCCTCAGAAAAGTGGAAATAGTTCTACCTGAGGACCCAGCTATACCACTCCTGGGCAAATACCCAAAAGATGCTCCAACATATAACAAGGACACATGTTCTACCATGTTCATAGCGGCCTTATTTATTATAGCCAGAAGCTGGAAAGAACCCAGATGTCCCTCAACAGAGGAGTGGATATAACAGAAAATGTGGTACATTTACACAGTAAAGTACTACTCAGCTATTAAAAAGAATGACTTCATGAAATTTACAGGCAAATGGATGGAACTTGAAAATATCATTCTGAGTGAAGTAACCCAGTCACAAAAAATATGCATGTTATACATTCACTGATATGTGGATATTAGCCCACAAAAAGCTCAAAATACTCACAACACAACTCAAAGACCATATGAAACCCAAGAAGAAAGAAGACACACCAGAGTGTGGATGCTACAGTACTACTCAGAAGGGGGAAGGAAATAATCTCAGAAATGCAGGGACAAAGAATAAAGCAGAAACTGAAGAAAAGGCCATCTAGAGATTGCTCCACGTAGGGATCCACCCCATCTGCAGGCACCAAACTCAGACACCATTGATGCCAAGCAGCGCTTCCTAACAAAAGCATGGTATAGCTGTCCCCTGAGAGGCTTTACCAGAGACTAACCAATACAGATGTGGATGCTCATGGCCAACCATTGGACTAAGCACAGGAACCCCAATGGGGAAGTTAGGGCAAGGACTGAAGGAGCTGAAGGGGTTTGCAACCCCAAAAGAAGAACATTATCAACCAAACAGACCCCCAAAGCTCCCAGGGGCTAAAACACCAACTAAAGAGTACACATGGGGGGGGGGGTCCATGGCTCCAGCTGGATATGTAGCAGAGGATGGCCTTATTGGGCATCACTGGGGGAGGAACCCCTTGGTCTTGTGAAGGCCAAATGACTCAGGGTAGGGGAACACTAGAGCACTGAAGTAGGAGTGGGTGGGGGCATGGGGGAGCACCCTCATAGAGGCAGGGAGAAGGGGATGGGAGGCTTACAGAGGGGAGACCGGGAAGGGGGATAACATTTGAAATGTCAGATCAAAAAACCGATAAAAAATAAAAATAAATATAAATAAATGGCCATTTAAGGCCCGAAGCATTCCGGAAAAGGCTTTGTATGGACAACAGATAAGTAGGATAAAAACCAGACACAGCATGTGTGTGTGGCATATGTGTGTACAGAACAGATTTCATACATACCAAGTGTTTTCCAAATTTAAAGCCAAGTTTTTCAAGAAATACCATACGCTGATGCTAACGGGAGTATCACCTGCTTGGAAACAAAGGCGAGCGGGGGGGGGGGGGGTGGGATAAACAAACTTGGGGTGTGGGGGGGAGAAAAGAGAAACTAGAAACCTTTTTAAAAGCCACTAATTTTGTTTAGGAGAAAAAATGCTTACCTATCTGGGGGCCTTAGACACACTGTTAGCCAGCTCCAGAAGGAGTTAGAACAGAATCGGGGAAGAGGCTGTCAGCACAGGGGGAGATTACCAAACTTAACGTGTGACCTACTGTGGCTCCTAAACCAAGTGAAAAAATAACCAGGTTTAAGTGCTGGGTATGTAACATTAAGAGATGGTTATTTTGTACTGGAGATGATAGTAACGTATGAACACATTTGTTACATGCGTATTTGTTAGAGGTGACCAATTAAGAACCAAGAGCCTAAACAAAGTATGGGATTTGCTTTAAAACAGTCCAGAAACTGAGTCAGGGATGTGGGTTAGAGGTAAAGGGGCCTGTGAGAATGTGTGAGGCTCTGGTTTTGATTCCTAGTACTATGAAATCAATTAACCAATTAATCAAACCAGTCCAGGAAATAAATGGCTACTCTGGATATTAGAGTTGCCTCCATATGCCGTCTCTACTTATATCCGAATTTTCCCAGAGCAAGAATTTAAGCAAAATCTGACCAGGTACACATGAACTGGAGACAGCGGCAGCAACATGAGACTAAGCCTTGCAGCATCAGGACCACGTTTGGGAAAACAAATTCCCATTTCCACAGTGAAGATGACCAGGTTGTGGGATGCAGACAAGAAAAATTGCTCCTAGTCATGAGCAGTTAATTTATTTGATTCCATACCATTACAATATAATACAGTAGGAAACTTCGAGTGGACCCAACTCTGCACCAACAAAGTACCTCAAACCACCGTTCCATCCATGGCCTGGCCCCTTGGGCAGCCTATACAAGTGATACCCATACACTTTGTGCTTGATGTCACAGACACAAAATGAGGTACTTTTACAGAAAGCTCTCGTTTGAGCTTAGGACACAATGAAGTTCCCTTTCTTTAACATCCAATAGCACAGAAGTAAGGTCTCTCTCACTCAGAATGGCTCTGGAGGACTGACTTCTGACCTTGAGCTTAAAGTGTGATCATCCTTCCTCCAACAGAGAGGCCATTGTGTGAGACAAGAACAGCCTTGGAGGGCCGAACTAAATGGACATGGCTCAACAGCCAAGTTACCAGGTTGAGAACCCAGGAATGATCTAGACACTTACATGTTCAAACCTTACACCTGACAGATGCGACAAAGGAGACACAGATCAGTAGGTCACAGTGTGCAGACAGCTACGCTAGAACCTTCCGAGAACAATGGCTTTTCTTAAGACCGTTTTGGAGAGTCTGCACTCTGCGGCCTAGGACAGCCAAGCAAGAGACATATTTGCCCTTCTGCTCCCAAAAGGTTGAAAGCCAAACATAAGACACTGGAAAAGTAGCTACTTAGATGTCAAGAACTCTAACATTATAAGAAGTGCTTGGGGGCTGGAGAGATGGCTCAGCGGTTAAGAACACTGACTGCTCTTCCAGAGGTCCTGAGTTCAATTCCCAGCAACCACATGGTGGCTCACAACCATCTGTAATGGAATCGGTGCCCTCTTCTGGTGTGTATGAAGTCAGCTACAGTGGACTCATATAAATAAAAATGAATAAAGGAATGTAATCTTATAGTCTAAAAAAAAAAGTTCTTGATTTGGAGGACTAGCTCTGTGCACTTGCATTTTCTCCCTAACCCCCCTCCCAGCCTCACCACTCCTCCCTCTCTCTTCTCTCCCTTTCCCTCCTCTTCCTCTCTCCTCCCCCACCTCCTTGGAGGCAGCCCACCGACCACTACACAAAAAAAAGCACAAGTGAAATGAAATAAAGCAGTGCCCATCAGAGCAGAAACACGGATGTCTTCTGTGTCAGAGATGGGTGTAAAACAAGCTGCTGGGAGAGGGGCCGCCCTGGGGATAAACTGCAGAAGTACTTTTTTTTGCAGACACCCCCTGCCCCCTGCAGTTCTGCAACTAAATAAGTGTACATCAATAAATATGTAGCACATACCCATGGAAATCAGCCAAGAAACTGTGAGCAGAAAAAAACAAAGTTTTAGTGGATGCAGGTGTTCCCCCAAACTGTCCCCCTACAGCCTATGTGACAAGGGCTCCAAAGTGCTCTGAGCGCTACAGAGAAGACTTGGCCAGTAAAATACCCGCCCTAAAAACAAGATCGCTAGAACCCATGTTAAAAAAGGGGGGGTATAAGGAAGGGAGAGGAAGGGGAAGGGAAGGAAGGGGAAGAGAGGGGAGGGGAAGGGATGGTAAGGGAGGGGAGGGGCGGGGCCAGGCATCCCTGTTACCTTAGCAGTGAGGTGGGGGATGTAACATGTAGATTGCAGAGACAAGTGAACCCGAAGCTCGTTGGGCAGTCTAATGAAATGGCCAAGTTAAGATTCAGTGAGAGACCTTGTCTAAAAAAGTTAAAATTAATAAAAAGTGAGAAATATTATAGGAAAGGTATCACACACACACACACACACACACACACACACACACGGTGAGGCATATTACAGATCTGACTGTCCACTCTGGACAATGAGGACACAGGCTTGGGTTTTTGAGTCCTGACTGATGTTGAAGAGTTTTTTAACCAGGAAAGACTTCTCACAATTACATGAGGCCTAGTGATGAATTTATCAGGGCCTTGCCCTGGTTTGCCCACAAGACACACCTAGAGGTGGCAGCAGCCTCATTCTAGGTAGCATGTCTATCAGCAGAGGGTGGAGATGCATTTCCCCAGGTTATGTGGCTGAGCTGTGTTGCAGGCCAACTTGCATTTTGACCCTTCCAATTCTTACATGGCAGCCCTGACCTCAGAATGCTACAATATTTGAACACAGGACATTTAAATCAGTCGGGTTAGAATAAGGCATTCATGATGAGCCCTAGTCCACCTTAGTTAAGATGGCTGAACAAATAAAGATGCTTACTGTGAAGCCTGGTGACCACCGAGTTCAATCCCAGAACCTACATGGTGGAAGGGAGAGAACTGACTCCCATCACTGGCCTCTGACCGTGTTTTGTGCTGTGGTGCCTCTGTGAACACACACAACACATAAATTAAATATGTGTGAAAGAAAGGAAGAGAGAGGCCAGGACAGGACACACAGGGGGAACACATAAGGAATGAACAAGCCCTGAGGAAAGTCCACCGGAAGTCAGGAAAAGGGCAACAGGGGTACCATCCCCATCCAAAGAGAGGAGTGCTACCAGCACTGTGTTTTTAGCTCTAGGCAGAAAGCAGACTCCCAGGTTTAAGGTTCCCAGCAGGCAGCACACTGCTAGGGCAGCTCTAGCCAACTGACAGAGAGAGGGTCTGGGGCTTCCAGTAAGGGAGGCTGGCCTCTAGGCCAGCACCTAACGGCCAGCACAGGCAGACTCGGACCCTTCTCCTTGTAAAGTTTGCTTCATCTGTAAGGTGAAGCCTGTGCCGCCAAGGGGAGCGGGCAAAATGAGGACGCACACCCAGCAAGGTCCCTGCTTCACGGGGAACAAGAACAGCTGTCTAGGTCCTCTCAACCCACCCCACTGTAAGCAAGGGCCTTCATTCACTGGTGCCCAAGAGGAAGCCTGGTGGCCTGGTCACAGACAAGCACGCAGTGCTCCTTAGGTCTCTGACATCTCAGAAAACAGAATAACACCAACTGTTACACACAGAGCGGTTTAACTAGACGTGTGTGCAACAACAGTGTTAACACGTAGAAAAGCCAAGGGAAGTTTTCCTTTAACACCGTCCATGTTTACAACAGATAGCGGAGGCATCTTTATCCGCGCGCCGGATACAGGCATATATAATTGAAGCTGTTTCTATAGATGGGTTTTAACTTCTGATCTTTCTTTTGGGGGTACGGGGTGGTGACTGTAGTTTTATTGTTCTTGTTGTTTGGGTTTTGCTTTGGGGGGGAGGGTTTTGCTTTGGGGGAGGATCTCTTATGAGTTCTGGGCCCATCGGTTGTACAAAGCAAGTTCCAGGTCAGCCAGGGCTACAGAGGTACAGCTTGTTTCAATCAAACCAACCAACAACCAAAACAAAAAACCTAAAAATCACCGCCTGTCTGCGGGAAGACAGGAAGGCGCTAGGCATGAAGCTCGGTGGCAGAACACAGAGGAGGGGACAGCAGAGAAAACCACAGGTTTTGTGGAAAAAAGGAAGGTGTGTGACTCAGTCCCCTCAGGTTTGGGTCTGCAAGGAGGCGTCAAAATGTCTCTCCAGGCATACGATTTTCAATTAATTCGAGCTGCAGTGATTAAAATTTTGGCTGTAAGTTCACCATACAAAGTCAGCCATTAAGTGGGAGAAAAATAATGCACCCCATTACATATGCATTTTGTAAGGGATAATGGAATGCCAGGCAGGGCAGGAGCTTGAGCTGGGACTGTTGTGAAATGTTACTTTAAAATAGAACGCACATGTAGGAAATTATTTACAGAACCAAACACCTAAGAACAAATATAGTAACTGCCCAGGTTGGTCATAAACTAACCTCAACTTCTACCAGCTCAGGCAGAGCCCTAAGGCGCTGGCACGGAACCAGACTTGAACCAGCCCCAATCCCATGCCTTCTAAGAAACTTAGAGTATGGGGGGGGGAGTATCGATAACAGGGTTGTCCCGCATCCTGAGGAACTAGTGGATGCTGCAGAAACCAAAAACTGATCACAAGGGGTGAGACAGGGCCACCATAAAGACCCAACCCACTGCCACCCTGAGGCAAGGCACAGTACATATCACATTTTTCCCAGTGTTTGAAGAAAATCTAAAAATACAAATTTTTATATAAAATGGATAGCATTGTTTTAAGACTTTGCTTAGACCTCTCATTTCCTTTAAAAAACAAAAACTGAAGTGTGACATAGAAAATGCACAGGTACAGTTAAGGCATTCCCCGTATGGACGCCCTGGGTAGCCACCCTCTAGGACAGGAACCAAACCTCCCCCAGTTTAACTTAATTTGCGGGAGGCTTCCATGCGCCTCTTCCCAGGTTTCATCCTTTCCCTCCCTCAGCACCACAGATTTACTGTGTCTGTTTTGAAGCCCATATGGAGAGAATCACAGGGTGTTTATCTTTCACCAGAGTGCCGGGAGGGCTCCCTCAGATTCCCAGCCCAGCCTGCATCCATGAACAAAGGCACAGGTGGCACTTTATAATTCTAGAAGGAAGAGTAATGACAGCCAGTGAATTCCCGCTTTGTGTGCTCACCCACGGAAGAGAATGACAAGGGGCACAGAGCAGGGAGGAGATAAGAAGACTCGGTGATGGGTGGTACCTCGGTCAAAGTCAGCGGAAGGGAGGGTCTGTTTGCTGATAACAGGGATGGGCAAAGGACTGGGCAGTGCCAGAGGACAGAGGGAGAAGCCAAAGTTCTCGGTGCCCAGGAAAGCAGAAAACAAACAAACCCGGATGACAGCCAGGAAGACAGGGCTGATCCTCTGTGTTCTCTACTGACTGTGGCAGACAGGTTTCCAGGAAGGCCGAGTCAACAGAGGACTGGAGAGGCTGCTTATTTACAGCTCCCCACTGGCTTTCCCGGGTTTGTCTTCCCTGCCCGCTAGCCCGCGGCTGCCCTCCGGGATGCTGCATTTTCCCTCTCTTAATCAACTGCCTCTATCTACACCAGTATAAACAATACAATACATCTCGGACAGTTTCAGAGAAACGTCAACGGAGTGGTGAGCACCTGTCCCCTTGGCTTTAGCCACAGTCAACATTCCATGCCATCTTTTCTTCTCTGGCTCTACAATGATTTAAAAAAAAAAAAAAAACTTTGGAGCAGGCAGTAAGTAGTGTTTCTATAGAAATGCATACATCTAAGCTATCTGACAGATGGGAACATCTGTGTAGCCCTCCCTCTTCCATCCACCAGAGGCAACAGCTATTCTAATTTGCTTCCTCCACAGATGAGTTCTGCCCATTCAGACCCGCATATAAATGGAAACATGGCTCCCCTTTCCAGCGAGGTTAATTGCACTCGGTGTAACGGGCGTGAATATCGAAATGCATCTTCACAATCCATTTTGAGCTTGGCACAGTGGTATACACCAGGCATGGAGGCTGAGGCAGGATGACTACTTGGGCCCAGGAGTTCCGGGCCAGCCTGGGCAACACAATGAGATTCATGTCCTATTTTTTAAAAAATGAAAGGAAGGAAGACAAGATCAAGCTTAAGCCAATCTGACATCGGCACCTCTCTGTCACCTTTCCTGTACTTACCTCTATAAATACCCAGGAAGCCTTGAAAGCCACGTTTCAGATAGGTATAGTCCCCACTGGGACTCAGAGGCATGGCTCTTAATGAACTGCTAGAGCTAGGCTATCCTTCCCAAGTCTGTGTCACAGACCCCAGTTTCTGTCCCTGCTGTGTCCACAGCGTCTGTCCCCAGTGCTCTGACAAGAGCTGGCTTCTGCCATTCTCAGAATAGCAAGGTGGATTTTCATGGTTTCTTTCTCCCCTCCCATGTTCTGCCTCAGCAATTCGTGGTACATCTGTATAAACTATATAAAACCCAAAGCGTTCTCTGCAGTTGTGGAAGGCACCATCTCTATCTTGCCGGTAACTTGGGGAAAGACACACTCTCGGTCTTGACTGAGTCTGGTACCAGGTTTGATTTTGTGTACACAGCAGCACTCAATAAATGCCTGCCTGCTCGCTCCCCCCTCCCTTTGGAAAGTGTTGACACCTTCCGTGTGTAAGGCAACAGAGCAGAGACAGGCACCGCCTCTCTTTCATCACCTGTACCAGCTGGTACGCCCATGCTCAGGAACTCTAGGCTCAGAGTTCACCGGAGGCAGCTAGCTGGCGCCTAGCAGGGCGAGCATCTTACAAGGTCCGCTGTGGCTCCCTTTCCTCCACTGATCCTCCTGGCTATAGGTTCCATGCAAGTCTTCCTCCATCTCTCCCTGGGGGTCTGACCTACTGGTCTCTTGTGCTGACCACATGTAAACCAGCCAGGAATGAAGGCGCCACGGGTTGTGGCACCAAACTTTACAAAATCAAAGATCTAGTGACCCCTTTCTTTAAGGTGTTCACCTCCCTGGACTCTCAGTATCAGCAACTTGCCATGCACAGAACATCTGCTCTTTACCATAAGTCCCACCATTAAATCTAACCACCAAGTTCACTGGCTTCCAAGTTCACAACCAACCCCTCAGCATCCATCCTCCAGCCCAGGCCCAGCACCAGGCTGACAACTGCAATTCAGCTCACCTGTGCCTGCAGACTGTCTAGCACCCTGTAAACCCTAACTCCGCTGCCCAGGAACAGTTAGTGGCCACAGCTATCCTACCATCTCCCCAGC
The DNA here is from genome assembly GCF_963924665.1 of Micromys minutus. Classification (NCBI taxonomy): domain Eukaryota; kingdom Metazoa; phylum Chordata; class Mammalia; order Rodentia; family Muridae; genus Micromys; species Micromys minutus. The sequence goes on along the minus strand of NC_137963.1, from coordinate 19,685,692 downwards.
CTCAGCCTTCAGGGAGTCACTGCCTTGTGCCCTCAGAGAGGCTGTTCCTACCTGGACCATCTACATGAACTCTGTCATCTCCCCCCCAAAACCATCCCCAACCAAAGCCTCGTCCCCTCCCCCCCCAGTGAATTTGGTGGAGCTTGGTTGGTCCAGGTGATACGGTGCTTGTCATTCCGTTTCACATAGCAGTCACCAGAAAGGCATGGTGGCATGGCCAATAGCCAGCTCCAAAGTCAAAAGAGCACGCAGAGTTCTCCAGGCCCCGGCTACAGAATCCATCTGTTCAAGATGTCAGAACAAAATACCACGGACTCGTGGCCGAAACAACAGAAATGTACTTCCTCCCTATTCAAGGGCTAGCAGGTCTGGAGGCCTCTTTCCCTGGCTTATAGAAGCCCACGCTCTTCCTCTTGCTCATTCAGTGGCCCCAGTGTGTCCGTGTCCTGAACCCCTGTTCACATGAAGACAAGTCACACTGGACTGAGGACTGTCCCCACACCCTCCGTTTACTTTAATGGCCTGCTGAAAGACCTTATCCTGTAACAGGGGCTAGGATGTCATCGTATAAATGAGAGTGAAGGGGCTTGGCCCAGCCCATGACTGCGATCTCTTCAGCCAAATAACATCAACTATACCATGCCTCATGGGCTTCTCCTGAGGGCTGCAAGTATGCAGGAAGATCCACAGCCTCCAGGCCAATCCTTGCTCCTACCGGGAGCCATATGCACCCAGTGTCTTTTCCACCAGGGACACTTTGGAAGGGTCTCCTTCCCCATGACAAGGTCCAGACTCCCTCGGCTGTTCTAGAAATACAAGCAGCAGTGCAGTGTAAAGACTGGAATGTGTTGCTGTGACTTTGCTTCTTAAAGGGACGGGCAAAGTGTCTGGTTGCTTTTTTTTTTTTTTTTTTTTTTTTGTAATCTTAGGGGAAAATGTTCTTCCTCTTGATTTAAAAGCACAGAACTGTCATGATAGGTAATCACCTCTTCTAATAGAAAACAGTGTTTTTCCTCCTCCTTTTTCCATTTAAGCAACCAGACTGCTCTGTTCTCATGGTCTAAGAAATGTATGTTATAGCCCAAAATGGGGAAGGGGGTCATGCTGGTGTATGGGGACTGTGTGTGGGTATGGAAGCTGAGTGTGACATCACGTCTCAGGCACTTCTGCAACCTTGCTTTCATTTTGCCTTCATGCATGTGCCCCGTGTGCGTGCCTGGCACTGACTGAGGTCAGTAGAGCATATCGGATCCCCTGGGAATAGAACCTGGGTCCTCTAGAAAAACAGCTGAGCCATCTCTCCAGTCCTATCATTATAGCATCTTGGGGTTTTTTTAAATAGATGTTTTTAGTGATCATCTTTCCCCATCTCTGACAAACCTTGCTGATACACATCTCCCAGAGGATAGCTCTAGTATCTTTTCTTCTTCCTTCTCCCATGTGTCTCTTACATCTCCCACACCCACCCCAACCCCACCCTTTGTTGACTGCTTTTTTTTTTTTTTTTTTTTTTTTTTGAGACACTGTCCCACTAAACCTAGTCACCCAATCGTCTTAGCTGGGCCAGAGAGAGCTTCAGGATCTGCCTGTGCTGGTTCCCCAGCCCTGAGATTGTAGGCACACACCACTGGGCTTTTTACACGGCACTGTGGATCCAAACTCTGGTTTCTCATGCTCACTTGGTAAACTCTTCACAGACTGGGCCACCTTACCAAACTCCCCCCACCCCAAATGTTAAAGAAAAGATTGAAAGCTGAAGCACAGAAAGCTGGAATTAGGCCTCCTGGGTCCACCCCGTTCTAAAGACAAGATCCCAGACGAGACTTCGCTGTGTGGCACCTCTGTTGCTTCCTCCATAAAACAGGGAACACTACCTCGTAAAGCACTGGACGGCTATGGAGTGGCGCCAGGGTGGCTTTGTGCATAGCTTGGAGCTCTCCTGGTGCAGTGGAGACACAACCTTTAGGGGATGCCATTTATTTGAGGTAACTGCTACCTTTCAGGAGCCCTCACATCATTTTCAACATAGAGAGCTCTTCCAAAACCAGTTGGCTTACCACACTATACACACAGCTCAATCAATGCTCAACATGAAACATCTGGGGGACACAAACAAAACTGACCCAGTCCATTAAGCCAAGGAACTTTGAACTAATAGTCCTGCTCAACAGCTCCCCAGGAGGAGAGTCTCTCATAAAGTTTCATGCTTGCCCTTCCACTTCAAAGGCTGAGCCTACAGCACAGGCTCAAAGGGTCAAGGTTATGAGGAGACACCAGGAGGTCAGTGCAGAGGCCAGGGATCTGCCTTTATATACAGTGTGCACGCTGGGGGTGGCTTACGTGTCCAGTAACCCTATTTCCCTATTTGTACAGTAAGGGTGTCAGCAGGGCTGTCTGTGACATAGACCACACTAAGCCATAAAACTGGGGTACTGAAGAAAGAAAACGGCTGGCGCACCTTAAAGACATCATGCTAAGTCAAGGCAGGCAGAGAGAAACTACCACCCGTCGTTGGGTTCTACTTAAATGCCCAGCGTCAGCAAATCCACAAAAAACAAAAGATTAGGTTGCCTGGAGCCAAGGAGTGCTGGGGAGTGCCTGCTTAATGGGTACAAGGTGCACGCCTCTGAACATAACAGATGCCCTTCTCCTTAGACGTTAGGTCACTCCAGCTTCACAACAAAAGAAATCATTTGCAAGAATAAAAGGTCAGTAGAGCTATACATTATTCTAGTTGCTACATAAAGAACAGCCATCCCATGAAAAGCATCAGGTCCACCTGTAGCCAAAGTGTCCCTCCAGGAAGTTCCCAGGAAGGAAGGGAAGGAAGGTGAGGAGATGGCAAATGACAAGCTCCAGCCGTGTGGTAGCGGCTGAGAGAGAACCGGGCCCTGAAGAGGTTAAGAGTCAACTGAAAAGAACTCAGTACCAATACCCGCCTGAATCCTAGTACCTGGGAGGCTGAGGCAGGAGGACTTCTGTGAGTTCAGGGCCAGTCTGAGATACACAGTAAATTCCAGGATAGCCTTAAACTGCAGAGCAAAACCTTGTGGGGGGAGGGGTTGGGGGGGGTCATGGGTGGAGAAAAGAAAAGACAAAGAAGAAAAATGTAGATAACAAAAGGGAGGCAAACAGGAATGCTGAATGAGAAGTGGGGGCTAGCTCAAGGACTGCAAGGTGACAGTCGCAGGGACTGTGGGGCTATTTATTCTGCACCTGAAAACAGTTCAAGTCTAGCTCTGTTGGTTCTCGCTGTAGAATGTCCCTAAAATTAGAACATCTGCAACTCTGCCAGAGAGGTACCACAAGTACAAAATAAAAACTAGAAAAAGAAAGAGCCTCACATGAGTGAGTGCGCGCACACAGAACTTTTAGGATGTGGACCTGTAAAACGCTAGTCCTCCCTCTGTTTTAATGATGCCCAAGAAATCACCTAGAAGCCTTGGAACACTCTAGGGATAGCATCCTACCCAACCCATACCCAGCAATCCTGGGGTTTGCCAAGAACCTGAGGCGTGTCCCAGAAAATGTACTTCTAAAACTTCCCCAGGAGATTCTAGAATATTAGAAAATGTTTCTAAAAGGCACTAGTCCATGAGCTGAAGAGATGGCTCAGTAGTTAAGGCCATTGGCTGTTCTTCCAAAGGACCCACATGCAATTCCCAGCACCCACATGGCAGCTCACAACTACCTGTAACAGCGGAACCCACACCTTCAGGCCTCTACAGGCACCAGGCATGCCCATGATACAGTACACAGACATGCCTATCGGCAAAATGCCCACATATGTAAACGAACTAAACAAACAACATCATTATAACCTGAGGGCTGAGCCACACCACTCTGAAGGCTGGCACCTGGACAGACAGGATCCAAGAGCCGGGACCACTTGAAGCCTGGGCAACTGGGAGTTGTGTCCCTTCAGTGGGATCCTAGAATGCTTGAGCTTAGGAGAGTAATAAACCTGAAGCAGGTTCACATCACAAGCCACTCTGTTTTAGGAGGGGCAGGGACAGTAGGAGCCTGTACCCTGCTCTGCATGTGCTTCTGAAAGTGGGGCTCTGCTTCTGAGCACCTGCCATCCCCACAGAGGGTCTTACGTAAGCTAGGCGCTCTATGGCTTACCTCTTTTGATAAGTGAAATTGCTATAACAGAACAGGTCTCTTTGGAAAAATAGAATACTCTAGCCATCTGGGCAACTCCTGAATGGGAAAGGCTCGACTCTCTTCGAGTGAATAAATTAAATGGCGCATTACAGTAATTCCAGTTCGTACAATCCTTTTTCTTTTAAAAGGAGAACACAAGGCCGGGAGGGTGCTCAGTGGGTAGCTTCTTGCTATGCAAGCTTGAGGACCTGAGTTCGAATGCTCAGAACCCATATTTAAAAGCCGGGTGCAGAATTGCAGGCATCTGCAATCTCAACACTCCTACAAGGAGATGGGAGGCAGAGACGGGAGAATCCTTGGAAGCTCACAGGCCTAGCTTGATGGACATACAGTAAACAGGAAACAGATCTTGCCTCACAGTGACCTCCATTGGGCACCTGTCTCACACACACACACACATCTGCACACAAAGACAACACACCAAATGTCCATTTTTCCTTAACGAAGAAACTATGATCTTGTTAATGAAGAAACTGTTTATGGGGTTATTTTTGTTTGTTTTGGGGTTTTGTTGTTATTGTTTTTCCAGACATGGCTTCTCTGTGTAGCTCTGGCTGTCCTGGAACTCACTCTGTAGACCAGGTTGGCCTCACACTCACAATACCCACCTACCTCTGCCTCCATAGCTCTGGGGTTAAGGAGTGGCACCAGAGCCCGGTGAGACTGTAGCTTTTACTTTAGATGTCCTTGCTTTTGCAGACAGGGTCTCACGATGTAACCCTGGCTGCCCTACACTGACAATGTAATGAACTTCCTGCCTCGGCCCCCTCAGGACTGAGATTACAGGACAGGTACGCCTGCATGTACCTCCACACTTGGCTTAGACTACAGACTCATTTTGCTCTGCAGCAAAATGTGGGGGAGGGGCAGAGGGTCCCGCCTCCTCCTCACAATGCTGAGGCTTTCTGGATTCAAAGCTCAGCAAACTCCCAGCTCTAGAATAGTAATGTATCCTGGAAAACATTTTCCTAAGCTTAGATTCCTCCTGTTTCCATTAAGACAGTCCTGATCCCATAAAATCTCCGTGCTCTACTACACCTGCCACTGGCTCAGATGCCTGACCTGGACCCCAGTTCCAAGCCAGCCTGGGCCCCTCCCTGAACTCTGACCAGCCATCCTGACTGTCATCAAAGAGGTACTGGTGCTGACTAACAGACACAGAGCAGGCTGCTTGGGCCTTGGTCTCAAGCCCCAGCCCACAGGAGCAATAAAAGGCCTGCGGCTGATGAAAGCCAGGGATGGGCAGCTGAGAGTGCATGGCAGGTTAATAACTAACTCACCCTGGCCTTTACCAAATATCAGGTGCCTGGAGGACGCCGGTGTCCATACCACAGGCTGGACAACCCCCGCCATGGCTGCTTTAGAAGAGGCAGATAGTGGGACCTCAGGGGGTAGCTAAATGCGCTGAATGGAGAGAGCAGTGAGCATTTCCGGCAGCTGAAAACGTAAATCCACCTCAGAAACAGTGGTCTCCACTTGGCTCCAAGAAGCCTAACACTCAGTCACTCCAACCGACCCACAGTTAGATGGCTTCACTCTGTCTGGAGTGTTTTCTGGCTCTGTGTTCCCTGAAACACGCTGGCATACCCAGCTGGGAGAGACAGACAGGGCTTGCAGCGGGCTCCCTGTGAGGGTAAAGGGAATGCAGACGGGAGAGAACACAATTAAAAAAAAAAAAAAAGTGTCTATCAAGGAGCTGGTGAAGAAACCGAAAGCACACAGAAGAAAAAATGTCCCTTCCCCCATCCACAGAGGGAAATTTGGACCTCTTCAAAGAGACAAGATCAGTGGGAAAGAGTTAGTGCTGGCGGGCACAGAGCTAGGAGCAGGAGCCTTGAACATGCTGTTTCAAAACCCAGTGCCTTTGCATACCCAGCCCCCTGGGAAGCTGACCCCCTGCAAAGTCTCCTCAGGATATTTTCCCATGTTAGGCCTTCCCACTGAGTATCCACATCAGGTACAGTTAAGTGTCTCCACCCACACTTCCTGAGCATAGCAAACCTATCCCAGTGATGTACATGTCCTGATTTAGGGGCCTCAAATGCAACCAGTTGCCAGGGTGACCAAATGCAGCAATATCCAGAAAATTAGGGACGTATATGGGACAGATGTCTCAGCTTCTGCAACAAGTCATGGTAGAAGATGAAAACAAAAAGGAGAGAGGGCTAGCCATGTGCTTCATGGGGACTGTCAACAAAACACAATTAGACCCTGCTAAAAACGGTGGGAAAGCATGACATCAGCTAAATGCACTATACCTAAAAGCAATTGTTACATTATATTGCAATGTTTCAAAGACCTATGTATATATTTTAAAGTGGAACATTATGTTCCAGAGACACCTAATGAAAGTACATGTTTGAAACAGCATGTACACACACACACACACACACACACACACACACACACACACACACCAGCATGAATATGGGCAGAATTAAGCCAAGACTGCCTCACCACCCACTGCTCACCCAAAGCCCCCAGCAGCTGCTACTGCAGCTCATGCTGTTGGGAGTCAAACACCAGCAACTCCTCTTCAGGGAGGAGAGGCTGCCAGGGAAGCCTGCAGACTGTGTTCTCTGGTGGAGGGGTTAGACAAACCCACTGAGGAACGGGTGTGAGGGTGAAAGAGCCCAGCACAGCAGGGAAAACGCAGTGGTAGCAAACTGCGGGCACTGGGGCTAAGGCTAGGCGGTCTAGAAGGAGATTGGGTGACTGAGGCAAGGTGGGGGGTGGGGTGCTGTCTCAGGAGCAGGACACCTTCCCAACAGTCAATCCCCTGCACCGAAAAAGGAAGATACAGAAGAGGCTGCAGAATGCCTGCTGCCAGAGCAGAAGGATCATGAATGTCTTTACGAGCTGCTGGGGTGCTGAGAAACAAGTTGGCATAATATTCAGAGGTCCAGCCCACCCCCATGGTTTATGCATCCTGGAGGAGATACTTGCACAGTGCACACCTAGGGACCAAGTCAAGGAGGTTTGACAAAATGTTTTTTTCCATATAGTTCCGAGCAGGCATGGCAGCCCACATCTAGCACTGCGGACGCGGCGGGCAGGAGGTTCCTTGCGAGTTTGAGACGGGCACAGGCTGCAGAATGAGTCTAGGTCAGCCTGGGCTAGAGTGAGACAGAAGACTTACCAATACCGGGCAACTCTGACCAAAATGTAATGGGAGAAAGGAAACTGGCTCATCACCTCCCACCACCACCAGACTAAGCCAGGGTTACAAGACACTGGGTACAGAGCAAGTACCAAGGGAGACACCAGAGTTCCAACAACCAGGGGGTAAGGGCACAGCAGGTAAGGGCCTGCTCCCACCCTGAGGACCCGACATGGCAAAAAGTAAGCACCAACTCCTGCAAGTTGTCCTCTGCCTGCCAAATATACACCAAGGCACGTGCACAGAGTCCTGTCCCCAAACACACAGTCATTAACTAATTAATTAAATTAAAAACAAGAGATAAGGGCCGAGAGCATCCTCGACTCCAAAGACAGTGGCACTATTGGATGGGGGAGATTAGGGTAATGCAGTCCAAACCCATAAAATTCTCAGACTTGGATATGCAGTGTGCAACCCACCACTAGGAGGTTCGATGCTATATGACACAAGCCTTACACGAAGGGCAAATGCTGTAGGAATCTATTTGATGAGAGCAGCCAACTTCAAAGGGACAAATGGTGGGCACCAGGAGCTGGGGTTATGTCCCTGGAAGTGAGGAGGGGTAAGCTGGCCCTTTTAATACTATGCGAAGTTGTTTTCGAGCATCCCAACAAGGATGCTGTGTGATCCATCTGGATCCAATATGGGCTCCTGGAGCCCCTTTTCCATTGCTTCCGCAGCTCAGGTGCACAAGCAGTCCTCCTGTTTCACGAGTGTCCCTGGAACTCTCTGGGAGGGTGGTAAAGAATCCCGGGAGGAGGGGGGAGGGGGCGATAGAGAGGAGGGATGTAGTGTGGTAGGGAAATGAAGAGTTAGCGTTCAAATGGAGCTGGAGTTTCCTTTCAAAAAGAGAAAAGAATTCTAGAGGTGGATGGTACAATAGTCACACGTTTAAAACTGTTACCTCGGTAAGCTCCATGCTACCTGTAAGTTTTGAAACGCTTGCTTTAGAGTAGATGCAGCTGCACAAGGAAACGGGGTGAGTTGGCATTTTCAGGCCACTCAAAACCTGAGGTCATGACACAGATGACAACGCTCTGACAACTCATCACAAAGCTCAGGGACGTCTCCTCTGCAGGCACTTGTGGGTGTACACTCAGAGAGGCCAGCAAGGTGGAAGACCCCAACCCTAGGGCCGGGAATCGTTGCGTAGTACCACAGTAGGACAGAACCCTGAGGGATCTTCCAGTTCTTAACTATAAGAAGAAAAAAGCTGTGCACACTAGCCAGCTAAGACCAGGGGAAAGAGGCAGCAAAACCTGAGGTGAACCGGCCGAGCTGCTTGTGCACGTGAGCTGGGGGAAGCAGCGGAAAGAGAGTCCAGAATCCCAGACCGAATCCGGATGGACCACATTTACCAGGCACGTGGCCTGTGGCCATCTGCTCTCTGGAAACCCCCTGGAAGGAGAAGCTAATACCTTGCCAGGCAAGGCCATTAAAGAAATGACACAAATTCTGTGAACCTGGGAGGCAAGGTGCTCAAGAGGCTCCAGAGCAGATGCTGTGTACAACCTCCAGCCCCCAGAGACGAGAGAAGGCGGCGGCAGGCATTACTCACCTGCCACACACAGAGAGGCGGGGCAGATTTAAGTCAGCCAGAAGCCGAACCCAGAGGGTGAGAAGCTCAGGAAGCCTGTGCAGTTGGGAAATATTTTGCTAAGAAAAGAACAAGCCTGACAATGGAGAATACTTGCCTAGCCACGTATAAAGCTCTGGGTTCAACTCCCAGGTTACAAAACAAATCAAAACAAAGCCTGCCATGCTTCTACAGAGACAAAGAGTGCAACCCAACAGTTGCTATGCAGCAGAATGAGGAGATGAACAGCCATTTTCTTGATGATAGGGTTTGTTTGTTTGTTTGTTTGTTTATGAGTTTGCTGTCACTTTCTTCAGACACACCAGAAGAGGGCATCAGATCCCATTACAGATGGTTGTGAGCCACCATGTGGTTGCTGGGAATCGAACTCAGGATCTCTGGAAGAGCAGTTGGTGCTCTTAACCGCTGAGCCATCTCACTAGCCCCTTGATGATAGTTTTAATGTTGTTCTACTAGACACTTTATGAAGACTGCTTTTGACCCAAGTGTTGAAGAATGGCATTCAAGTCAGAAGACCTGGCTGGTTGTAGCACACGCCTTTAATCCCAGCACTCAAGAGGCAGAGGCAGGTAGATCTCTGTGAGTTTGAGGCCACAGAGTGAATTCTTGAAAAAACAAATAATAAACCAAAAACCGAAACCAACAAAAAGAAAAAAGAAACAAACTGCCCTCGGTCTACAAAGATGTAAACTCGGGCTCTGGAATTCCCAAATGGCCTTCAAAGGCAGAAATCTTGACTCTGGGGTCCCCATGCACCTATAAATCCCTGGGACAGACTGGAAGCCACTCACCCATCCTGTGACCAGACCATTCTCAGACCATCTTCTTCAGTCTGTGCCTGAAGCTGGACCTTGCTAGCTGTGTGGCTTCAGGCAAGTTTCCTAACTTGCCAGCTAAGTCTGACTCTCCTGTAACACTCTGGGAAGACAGTCTTTGTGAGCTTCACAAAGATCACAGATGAGAATCGCTTGCACTTCAAGGTCCCTCACAAGGCACAGTCAGAGTTTACAGCCCTCCAGACCTGCCCCAAGGAGCCCAAAAGGTGAGCGGGCCTCCTCCTCCTCCTCACTCCATCCTCTGGGCCTTTGCACCTGCCGCCCAGATAACCCTTTAGCAAAAGGTAACAGCTGTGCTACTGTGTATGTTTTGGGACAGCCCCATCTCTACAGGAATCAAAGCTTTTCCAAGTCCACCACACACTTCAGCAGCCCCTCCCCTGTATTGCTTCCTATGCAGTTACATGTCTACCACTATGAACTGAGAAAGACACTCACCCTACACACACACACACACACACACACACACACACACACACACCACTGGCACCGCCAACACACTGGAAGGGCTTCCATAGGTCTTTGTTAACGTCAGAAAATTTCCCTTGCACAAGCACTTTGAAAAACAATTCTTTGTAAACAGACATTAACATCAAGTGACCAGTTAGCTGGAGAGGAACCACAGAGGCTCAAGAGGCAAGATTAGAGACACTGGAATCCAACAAACCAGCTCTGGCTGGGGGCTTTTACAGGTATTAAGGACTGTGACTTCTTCCCTTTCCCAGTTTCCTTTCTGTAACCCGGGTCTGTGCTGTGCTCGGAGGTCCCGGGAATGCTAGCCTTGAGTTTGACAGGAGAGGGCTGGGGGCTTAGCTGGCAGGGTAAGAAACAAACTAACAAAACAGCAGCCGCAGCAGCAGCAGCAGCAGCTTAGGGGAGGAAGGGTTCATTTTAATTCACAATTCTAAGTAATAGGAACCACAAGCAACTAGTCCCACCCACAGTCCAGCAGAGAGAATGAATCTGTGCACACCCACTGCTTAAACTGAGTTCTCTGCTCACACAAATCGGACCGGAACTCAGGGCAACGGTGCTGCCCACACTAAGGCTCCTCTTCCTGTGTCAATTAACAACCAAGACGACCCCCCCACACACACACACAGTCAAGCCCAAGCCAACCTGATCCAGACAATCCCTCACCAGAGCAAGTCCCAGGTTGTTCTACATTATGTCAAATGACACTTAAAACTAACCACCACCCTGTTCCAACTGAAGTTCCTTGATGCAAGGAACACAAGAAAATCCACCAACAGGAGGAAGAACAGAGGCAGGGAGGGCTCCTAGCTTGCTTCTCAGCCAGGTAGAGAGCTCAGAGGACCAAGCACACTGCTCTACATTCCTAGAGTGTGACAAGTGGGGGGCGGGGGCATAGCTCCACTGCAAAGTCAGGGTCCACAGAGCCTCTCCAATTGGCCCTTTCCCATTCCCACATTTCCATATGAACACAAAGATTAAAAGTACTGTCACCAGAGGTTCCAACCTCCCAGGAAATCTGAGAAGCTGTTCCACACTTTCTAACCCTTCTGCAGACAACCTATTTTAGCTGTAGATGTGGGGAGGCCAGCACACTTGAGAAAGCACACCAATGAATCCGCAGGTGACCCCGGCAGTGGAAAGCTGGGGTGGGGTGGGTGGGGTAGGGGTGTGTGTAATGGATAGACAGTGCAGACCCTTCTGAAGAGGGTTTTTCACTGGGTAGAGCAGAGGAGCTGAAGGGGACATCTGCAACCAGCCAGCAAAAGAGGTCCAGCAGTAGGCAGGACACATGGAGGAGAAGGGGGATCTTTATGGTTACCACAGTAGAAGTTTTCTAAGTTCTCACACTTAGGTAAGGAAAAGGCTCACCCCCATGGCCTTCTGCTATTTCAAAACCAGGGACGGAATTCAATGAGATTACTCACATGGGAAAGACTTAGAGAGTTAATGTTTGTTTAGAGCTGGTACCTCTGGAGAGACCAGGAGACCCCACCACACTCATCACCCCGTCCTCCCTTCCTCACACTGACCAGTGTGGCGCCAGCTTCAGGCAGTCTCTGCCACATCCTACGGGGAAGGACGCGGGCCATTCACCTCGCTTACTCCTAGCTCAGCTTACCTTTTATAATAAAGGCACACTTTACAGAAACAACACAATCTCATGGCCCCTGGGGACAGACACCCAAGGCTCCCCAGGGTGGAGCAAGGGCTGCAGGGCTGTCACTCACCAATATCTATTTATATGAAAAGACCTGGGCCCGGAAAGGCAGCTGAGGCAGTCAGACCTGGGGGGTTTCCCTTGTGCCCCTCACTTTTCCTACAATGGAGGGGGGGCCTATCACCCACGCATGCTCCACACTGGCACCTTGTCCTTCCCCCACATGCTCACCTGATCCATCTATGAACTGCCCCAGGGCCTTCTGTCCCTTCTCCCAGAGACGCCCTCCTCACCCTCCCCCTGGAATACAGCATCAAATCCCTCCTCCAGCCCAGCCTCCACTACAGCAAAAGCAGGCTCTCTGCAACACAGGCCAATACCCAGGTCAAAGACTGCCCCACAGCCACCACATACAGGGACACACTCACAGGCACACCAGTCGTGGGTTTGATATGCAGTGCCAGAGCCACAGTGTATTAGAGAATGCAAAGAGACAAAGAGTGACCAGCATCATCTGCAGTGGAGGACTGTGGACAGCAGGGAGCCTGGTTCCCTCAAATACTGAACCCTGAATGCTAGGCGCGAACTCTGTTTGTTTGGGTTTATTATTATTATTATTATTATTATTATTATTATTATTATTATTATTATTATTACTTTACGTGTAAGGTGTCTTGCTTGCCGTGTATGTCTGTGTACCAACTATGTGCCAGGTGAGTGCTGTGGGTCCTCTGGAACCACAGTTTCAGACAGTTGTAAGTGGCCAAGTGGATTATGGGAATTGAACTTGGATCCTCTAACAGCCAGTGTTCTTAACTGCTGAAGCCTCTCCAGCCCTCAGAGCGCTGCAAATATTTGAGGAGGGAAATCACACACACACACACACACACACACACACACACACACACACTTATTCAGATAAAATGAAAACATTTAAGACACGCCTGCAGTCCCAGCACCAGAGAAGGCTGAGACAGGAGGGTTGCCGGGGGTTGTAAGGTTGTAAACTGGGCAACACAGTGAAACTGTTTTAAATTAAAAAAAAAAAATGTACACTGGATGAAAAAACCTGCTTCGCTTTGCACCATCAGAAACACACCCACACACCCCTACACCCTCTCTGCATAAGTAAGACGAGAGAGGGAGAGAGACAGACAGACAGACATTAATGGCAACATCCTACACCCTAGCCTGTGTGTCTTCCTGGAACAGCCCATTCCAGCCCTCCAGGGAGTGACCAAAGGGAAGTCACTTTATGGCCCCTTAGTCACCCATATACACACTGGACAGGGTGTGATTTCTCAATTCCTAAATAAGGCAGACGATCTTTATATTCTAGCAGTCCTTGTAAGAGCCTGTGGGGAGGCGTCTTTTCCCGTCCAGCGCCCAGCTTCCCGTTCCACTGAACAAGAGCCTGCCCTGCTACAGCTCACTTTTATTTTTCTAAAGTCCATATTACAATTCTTTAAAACTCCACATTCCATAGAAAAGGACGAGATGGTTATAAAATTAAGGCTTTCTAGCAATCCTCCAATGCCTTGCCGTTTACTGAAGCATTCCAATTTGCTTTTGATCATTTCATCTCCCCATTTTCAAAATGGGGAAGCCAACGCTCGGAGCCCAAGTAGCCCAAGGTGGCAGTCGGGCTATAAAGTAACGCTGAAATTCTCTGTGTCTGCACAGTACCCTGGTGAGTCTATGCCAAGTTCCAGATACACTGAGAGCAACTGTGCCAAATGCTACACTGGCCAACCAGCCTTCCCCTGCAAGGCATGGCGGGAGTGCTAACTGGCAAGCCACTGGTCCCAACGGCTATGTACACGGGGCTGCTGAAAGATCACACGCACTCACACCGGCAACAGAGGCGGGGCTGAGACTAGCGGCCTAGCATGAGCCACGCCAGGGATTTAGTCAACAGAGAGCTAATGAGTCAACAGTGGGTGCTGCTGCCAACACACCAAGCAGTGGGATCCACAGACACATTCACAGGAGGAAATGCCTGGCTCTCTCAGACCAGACCACACCTGAAGGCTGCCCATGGCTAGACTAACAGGAGGAAGATGCCCGGCGGTGCTGCTGTCCCCCGGACACTGGGGACTTGTACACCGAGCCGGCTTTGGACTGTGTACTCTAGGTGAGACCTTCTGATTCATTTCTTTTATTCGGTGTTTATTCAGAGAGTCTGACTCTCTACATGAAGGACTCAGAACATCCAGGCATGCTGGCAGATTCAACCAATCAGACCGCCCAACTCCAAGTCTGTCGGGAGGGGACTCACTAGAAAAATGACAGTGACATCTTTTATTAGTGGCAACTGGACCATGGCTTTGACAAGTGACAGTGGATTTAACCTGTTCCCATTTCAAGCATCAAAAGCTTCAGGAAGTTCTTCTTACCTAACACCTCTGACACCTACACCCCAAACCTGCACACCTCAACCTTCTAGAACATCCCACCAGGGAGTATTTCCCCTGCTCGCATCACTCCGGATACAAAACATCTTTCCAAATGTGTCTTCCAGGAGTCTCCAGGCCATATCTCCCTGACCTCTGTGTTGACAGTAAGTGGCTCGGCACACTCGGGACACCCCATAAACAATGAGTAAGTGCACTGAGGTGCCACAGCCTGGCCATTCTTGAGTGTGTTACTGTGTCTGGGGCCATTTTGGAACACAAGTGTCTGTCCTGAGAGGGGCTAATAAAAAGGTTTATGACAACACATTACCACTTTTGTGAGCAAAGGACTTCTTGAAGCTACCAGAGGGTTTAAATTACAAAGGAGTTATAGTCTGGCCAGGTCCCTGTGGAAGAGATTCAACATACAAGGAAGCTTAGGGGTACCAGGTCAAAGGTAAATCTCATCTGTGTGACAAGCATCCAGGAAAAGGCCAGAGCCCGGAAAACAGTAAAAAATAAAAATCCAGAGACAGAAGAACAAGCACAGTGGGTCAAATGCCTAGAAGGAGGACTAGAAGGGGATCCAGTAAAGTGGGTCTGAGGAACAGTACAAACGCTACAAATCCACAGGGGACCCACCGCCTGGCGGTAAACTGAGTAACTGGGAAAATTAATTACAGGAACTAGCACTCCGATCTGGGAAGATCAGTGGAGGAGACTGATGCAATCCCAATATCTAATAAATCTTTAAATCAATGGGCTGTGCTCACTGGCAATCTTTCTTCATCTCTCCTCCCTGAGAGCTCACGCGACAAAGCCAGCCTTTATGCGCTTTTTATTTGTCTATGGGGCATGGCGCATGGTCATACGGCTATATGCAGAAAGAAAACTCGGGGTTCATTAAATCACACCTATTTTTAAAAGGCACCGAAAAGATCTGCCATCCAAAGGAAACCCGAGATGGAGGAATTATTCTGTGCCCTTTTATAAAAAAGAAAGAAGCCGTTCAGGATGCCACTGTTCCCCCCTCCCCCATGGCCCCATCAGCTTCCCAACCTGTTCAGTTGTGGACCTGTTTGGATCTCTTCAGAACACAGGCACTTCACTCCGTTTGCAATTTTTCATCTCAGAAACACCACTTAAGCCTGTCGTGCAAACCTGACAGTAGCAATACATTTTATAAGCCAATTATCCCTGGGGAACAGACAAGAAAACTACCAGGCAAGGGAGCACCAACGAAGTTTCCAAGGATAGCATTCCTTTGCCAGATGCAAACTGCGCCACATCCTCTCCCAACCCAAGCTGCCCACTCGCCTAGCCTCTGCTCGCCGCTCTCAGGCTGCCTCTGCATCAGAGAGACTCCTTCTTGGGGAGCAGTGTCATGTACGCTTTTTAAAAGACAACAGCTCCGGGCTGGGGAATGTTGGCACCTTTTCTATGAAAAGGCCTCGAGAGGATATTTTTGTGACAAAATGCTCTCCTATCGAGCACAGGAACCACAAAAATGAAACTACCATAAATTGAAACTGTCTCCAAATTAAACCCACACGAAACAGCACTAGAGCCCAAGCCAGCAAGGCTGATTTTTTTCCCATCTGAAGCCCTTACAGGTTAAGTGGTCTCTTCTTGTGTCCGAAGAATTTCTACCACCCAGTTACAGATTGTCCGGAGGCCTAAACGCTCCGGACAATCTGTAACTCATCTAAAGCTCAATTACTGCGGTGTCTTTTGTCATGCTCAAAGATTCCCGAAGGCACTGTCTGCCGCAGCGCAGTGGGCGCCCGTTAGTGCGTCGTTTGATCGGATCTGACTGGCCCCTTCGGCCAGAAAGGCTCTTTTTGGCGGCAGGGCTCCCTGTCAGAGACACTGGCGCTGGCCTAGCTTGCCCCTGGAACTGGGCCCTGGTGCAACCACCTGTGGGTGTGTGGCCGGGACGCAGGACCTGGTGCTGCCACCCCGGGATGCCCTGCACGTCCCACGCACACTGCCGGGTGTGGGAACGAGTGGGTAGGCCAGTCCGGAGGAGGGGGCCGAAGCCAACTCCCAGCACCCCTAGACTTCGGTCCATTCAAAGCCGACCTGGCCTGAGTTGGCTCCCAAGTCACTCCACTCCCTGCGAGGTTGTGAGCCAGGGAGCACTTTGGGATAGGCTCCCTATGGGGGCCATCCACTGGGAATCCGCAGAGGGCAGAGAGGCAAAGCTGTTCCCTAAGCCTCTCCCCAAACTTGGGGCACCTGCTGAGCACCAGGCAAGAATAATTTCCCCCTTCTACTAAGGCCTGACACCCAAAGCGGGATAGCCCGGAGCAGCCCTGCGTCGCTTGAATAATTCTACTCAACCCAGCATCGGCAGGGAATGCCGGCCACCTGCGCCAAGAGGAGGGGACCTGGGGACGTGTGCATGGGGTAGCATGGGGTGGGAGTGAGGTACAAAAACCCTAGGTGGTCGCCAAAGAAGGGCCCCGCAACCCTGTGGTTCCAGATGTCAAAGGCTGGGCCCCAGAGCATACTCTGGCTGGTGGTCCGGGAGGGTTCGTGGCTGGGGAAGACCGGCAGAAGATGGGGGGAGGGGTCCCGAAGAGCGGCCCGGGAAGCTTCCCGGAGGGAAAGAACCACAGGGGCAGGGGGCTCTGCCCCAGGGAGCGCAAGGCTGCCATCGCCCCGCACGCGCCGCGTCACTCACCGGTAGGTCCACGCTCACTTCGGTTCCGTCGAGCAGGAAGACACGGCAGTAAAGGGTGGCCTTGGCAGCTCCGGAGGCGGAGATGTGCACAGCCGCGCCGCCCGTGAGCAGGGGCCCGCCGCCGGCCGGGAACACGCTGCCCCCGGGCGCGGCGGGCAGCACGGAGGAGCTGGCGGCGGCGGCCGGGCCCCCTCGCGGCCCCCCGTCGCGCTCGTCCCCCAGCCCGGCGGCCCCGCGCCCCGCCGCGCCCCGCGCGTAGCGCTGCATGGAGCGGCGGCCAAAGGTCCGGCGCAGGAACCGCAGCATCCTGGCCGGGGGCGCCCCCTGCCTCCGCCCCCTGCGCTGCCGCCGCGCCGCCGCCCGGGAGCGCCCGGCGCCGCCGCCGTCAGTGCCCGCCGCGCCGCGCCGCCTCCCGCGGGCTGCGGCCCGGGGCTCGCTCCCGCCCCAGCCGAGGCCGAGGCCGCGCTCCGGCCGCCCGGGGGACGCGTCGGCCGGGCCAGCGCCCGCCGAGAGTAGCCGCGCGGGAGAGAGCGCGCACGGGCGGCCCGAAGGACCGTCCCACCGCTGTCGCCGCTGTCGCCGCCGCGCGCTTGGGGCAGTCGGTCGGGGGCCGGCTGCTGCGTGGCCGCTGCCCCGCGAAGAGCGCCGCGGGGAGACCCGGCTGCGGGCTGCTCCCGCGCCGCGCGCCGGCCGAGGGCCAGCCGGAGCAAAGCGCCTGCGTGCTCCCGGCGCGCTCGCTCCCACTCGCGCCGCGCCCGGCCCGAGGAGGCCCCCGCCGAGCGCCCGCTCCCGGGGCGCCTTTTCCTGCGCCCGCAGCCCCCGCCTCCCACCTGGGAGGGCTGCACCTCCAGCCGCCGCCGCCGGCACTGCAGCACGCCCTCCTCCCCCGGGGCTGCGCCGGGCTTGTGCTGCCCCCTGCCGGCCCGAGCGCCCCCTGCTGCTGTAGGTGCGCTCACGTGCGTCCACGTAGGTGAGCACACACGTGTTTCCGGGCGCGCAGGACCCCCGAGAAGTCCGAGAGTCCCCCCCCCCTTGACCCGATGAAGAAAATAAAGCTGCCTCCTTCCAGGGAAAGCTTACCCCTGGGGCAAAGGAAAACGCGTCTCTTTCTGAGCGAAAAAAGCAAAACAAAACACCAAAGGTACTCAGTTTCCCCTTCTGCAAGAAGTGAAGTAGGCGACCTAGGTTCCTGCCACTTAATAAAATTCTATCTGTTTAAAATCTCAGCCCTGGCTGGAGCTTTAACCTTCCAGTCCAATGAGCCCGTTCCAAACAAGAAAATTGAGGCCTTTGAGGAGGGGGAAGTACTTTTCCATACTCCTGGGGAGATACGGTGCTTCAAGGTGCTTCCTTAATTCGCCCATGTCTAGAATTAAGGAAAGGGCCTGCATAAGCAATTGCTACTGAGAAGGTTGGTCAAGGTTGGACACACTTCTGGGAAGCGAAGTGGAACAGGAGAATGAATTACATAGGGCACCTGGAGGAAGCTGGAGACAGCGATTTGCTAACTGGAGACGGCGAATAGCTAAACGAGCAATGGCTATACTCACTGGTTCAGGGTTTGCCCACAGACAAGTGGGTTGGTCCGCCCTGCAGAATGAGGAGTGTGGGAAATGAGGCTGAAAGGAGGCCAGGCCTTTGGGGAGAATAACACTACTGTTTATCAGGCCCTAATGTGCCAGACGTTACGGGAAGCCCTTGCGTGTGTCTTAATGTAGCCTGTGAGCGTACAGGCTATCTCCGTTGCACAAAGGAGGAAACTGAGCTTAGCGAGCTGGAGACAGACATACACACTCGTTGACTGGACTCCAGAGCTATTGGTGGAGCTTGTAACATGATTAGCGAGCAAATGATAGTTTAAGAGAGGGTTTGGGGAAGCAGTGACCTCAGCAAAACGCACCGAGAAGACAAGGGATGCGTGTAGGAACCATTCCAAAAGAGACATTTATTGAAAGCCAGGCATTGTCTTTCTGCACCTCCATTAATCCTCACTCCAGCTCTCCCAGACAGTTCTGTGCCTTCCCGTTCACCCAGATGGACTGGGGAGCTTAGGTATGTAACATGCTTGCCCGAGGTCTGAGAG
This sequence comes from Micromys minutus, assembly GCF_963924665.1. Classification (NCBI taxonomy): domain Eukaryota; kingdom Metazoa; phylum Chordata; class Mammalia; order Rodentia; family Muridae; genus Micromys; species Micromys minutus. Next base: position 19,666,636 of record NC_137963.1, on the reverse strand, counting down.
CTGCCCCGAATTCATTCTATGGTATCATGGGGACCGCCCATGTGACAGGTCACTCTGTATAATGGCATCTACAATGAACCCACTCCGCTCTCGCCCCCACACCACGATTTAACACGTACTATGTACAAATGGGTGTAGCCCAGGTCAGCTGGTTTCTAAGGATATCCCCAGAAATGCTGCATCATACTAGCAAAGGAGAGAACTGTCCCAATAAAGGTCTAGAAGCTAAGGGATTCATGCTAGAACTGTGGTTCTCAACCTGTGGGTCGCAACCCTCCTGCGGTCGGGTATCAGGTAGCCTGTGTATCAGATGCTTACGTTATAATTCGTAACAGCATGATTACAGTTGTGACGATTGTGACACAGCCATGAAGATAATGTTATGGTCGGGGGTGACCATAACATGAGGAACTGTATTAAGGGGCTGCAGCATCGGAAAGGCTGAGAACCAGTGCTGAGAAGCAGGAAAGGTAAAGGGTGAGCCGTGCCCTAGAGAGTCTAGAAGGAATAAAACATTGGCTTGAGCCTCCAGCGTGGCAAAATGACACTTTTGTGGTGTTCTAAGACTCTGCATCTTTACGTTAGCCGAGGAGGAAGTCAAGCAGGAGCACGAGTGAGGTCACTTCGGAAGTCAGGCAGGCAAGCTACGAGTGATGTCACGTTGGAGAATCACGGCTCTCAAAGCTGTTCATCTGCATCTTCTGAGTAGGTAGGTAGGCAGAGCGACTCTCCTTTGAGCTCCAGGCTTTCTTCAGATAAGACGTTTTCTTATTTATCTGTGTATCCCCATCCAGAACCTAGCCCCTGCTGGGAAGTAGTAAGTGCTCATCAAAATCAAATACTTATTGAGTGTCCACAAGATCCCACTTCCTCTTCCTGGTGGTTCTTTAGGGTACACATTATTTCCTCTTAGCGATGAGGAAGATGAAGGTTTTCGGGCCTACATCCCCACACTGTGATTCTGTCCAAGCTCAAGGGCTACTGACCGTGACATGCTGAATTGTATGAGGATTCCTATATGTCAGGCCCCTGCTCCCTGATGGATCGAATCCCATTTAGCTCTTAAACGGAGGAGAGATAAGTATCCAGGTATTACTAACAATGGTTCTTGTCACTAACATTACAGACTCAGAATTTGAACGTTTAATGAGCAAACTTGGGCCTTACTGTTACAGGACTGTTGTCTTCAGACCCGAAAGTCCCTGTTTCATCCAAAGTCTACAACTAACCCCCCAAAGATTTTAATAGTCTTTTCTTAGACCCCCCTTTATAAGTAATATGAGTGAGTCAGAGCTGCCTGCATGTGATTGTATTGGTCCTTCTTTATCTACTGGTGTGTAAGTGTTTGTGTGTGCACGTGTGTACGTGTATGCCAAAGCCAGTGGCGGATGGTGGGTGTTTTCCTAGTCTTTGAGACGAATTATCTGACTGAACCTGAAGCTCGCTGGTTCAGATAGAGTGAGGCTGGTAAGTCCCAGATATCAGGCCTTCTCAACTCCCCAGCACCCGGATTACAGGGGAGGACTGCCGTGATTGGCTTTTATATGGCTTCTAGGGATTAAACTCATGCTATGTGACAAGCACTTAACCAAGTCTCTACTCTGCTCCCCAGTGTCACACTTTAGTGACACTGTTGGGCCTTAAACTACTTTAGAACCCTGGCGCTATGAATCTGAATGCCAGAGTCCTTTCAAAGCCCATGAGTCACGGCCTTTGTGAGGTGATTAAGTTGTGAGGGCTCTGCTTCTGTGAGTAAAATAAGGTCTTTGTAAGAGACTCTCTTTCCCTTTTGGCCATGGGAGGACACAGCTAGGTTTCACCTGTATATCAGAGAAGAGGTCCTCACCAAACACCTAAGTTTGTTGGTGCCTTCATCTTGAACTTCTCACCTTCCTGGAACTATGAGAAATAAATTTGTGTGTTATTTATGAAGCCAACCAGTTTGTGCTATTTGGTTGGAGCTCCTAAGTGGACAAAGACACCAGTGTTTCTCTGGCATCTTTGTCTAGAACCACCTCAGCTGACCCTCAGGAGAATCTATACTAACTTCCTCTCCTGGATTACAGCAGTGACTTCATCTTAACTGTGTAGCAGCGGTCCTCAGCCTTCCCAATGCCGTGACCCTTTCAGGCACTTCCTCATGTTGTGGAGACACCCCAATCACAAATTATTTTCTTTGCTACTTATAACTGTAATCTTGCTACTGTTGCAAATCCTAATATAAGTATCTATGTTTCATGATGGTATTAGGAGACCTCTGTACAGGCTCATTACCCCCAAAGACCCACAGCTGAGAAACACTACAGTGTTGTTTCATCCAGAATAGAACCCATAGCTCCTGACTCCTGACCATCAACATTTTACCTCTCTGCCCAGGACCTCGGCTCACAAACACTTTACATGACCCTTCCCATCTCAGTAGTTTTGTGCTGTCAACAAACCCTGACATTTCCTATAGATCTGCCCCCCTCCGGTGTAATCAAATCACTAATTAAATAACCTTTACCCTTCTTAGTAAAGCTCCTCTAGAAATGTTCCATTTGACCCAATCCTTTGTTTCCGGGATTGGGGCTCAGTACATTTGTGCCTGAATCCCACAGGGCTTCTTTCCCTCCTCCCAGAGAACAAGATGACACTTTAACCTAGGTCGCTACTTCTTCCTTTGTAATTTTATTCTTTCTGGAACATTCCTTGAGGTTATTACGTAATACAAAATCTTTTTGCAAATGTTGCATACGTATTAGCTTACTCGTTCATGGATGCGTACATGCAAACACAAGCCAGAAAGTCACTGTAGATGTCATTCCTTAGACAATGTCTACTTGAAACACTGTCTCACTGTCCTGCAGTTTTTGGTTGGGCCAGGTTAGCTGTCGTAAAGCCAAGGAATCCGCCTCCCCGTGTCCCCAGTACCGGAGTTACACACACTTGGCTTTTTACATTTTCTTTAATGTGGGTTCTGGAAACCAAACTCAGGTCCCAGGCTTACAATGCAAGCAAGCGCTTTACCAGCTGAGCCCTCTCACCAGCTCCTACATGTCAGCTTCACCTTGCGGAGTGGGCCGCTGTGCTTTCTACGAAGCTAGCGTCTGCCGTCCTTCTTTGAGTCGCCATATAAACTCATTCTGTCTTGACTCAAAGACTTCAAAGTCTAGAATGCTGGTCCTCAACTTTCCTAATGTTTCGACCCTTCAATACAGTTCCTCATGTTGTGGTAACCCCCAACCATAAAATTATTTCATTGCTACTTTACAACTATAATTTTGCTAGTTATGAATCGTAATGAAAAGATCTGATATGCAAGATCTCTGAGAGGGTGGGGCATCATCCACGAGTCTAGAAGAAGTCGACCTCATCTTCTGCCGCAGATTAGCCCTGAATTTCAATGGAAAGAAATTGCTGCAGCATCTGCTGGCTTTGCACTGCTTCTTATAGGCCCGCTTGGACATAGTATAGAGAAATCCTGAGGATGGTGCCAACACAGAGAGAGGCAGAGTCAAGAGACACAGGAAACACAGATTTCTGATGACAGTGTGTTCTAAGTACCTAGATCTGGCCATTGCCTGTGATACGAGTTTGAAGAAGATAATGGCAGACTAAGATATAAATATATAAATATACAAATACATAAATCATGTAACACTGTCTAAGGGCAGAATCAAGATCGAGATGATTTCCGGAGTCCCAGGTCCTCCCTTTGTGCCTCTGTTCTCTCCCTTGAGCAGGAGACAAACGGGACTTCGAATAAGCATTCAGTTTGTCCCCACCTTGAAGGACTTGGCCCCAGGCAAATAATTAACAACACTTCCCGTCTCTGAATTTCGAAGAACTAAATGAGCAGTTATAAGTAACTTAAGCTCTTAATCCAGAAGTAGAAACAACAAAAGGACCCAAATCTGTGGTTTAGGCCAATCTTTTCCTTCTGCTCCACATCATAATTGGGACTTCTGCCTGAATATCTGAGCCCTAGGTCCCCAATACAAACACCCGCTATCTAGCCTTCGGTCTAGACACACGAGATCCTATCTGGACAGAAATGGTACCTCGTCTTTGCCTGCTGGCAGCATGAGTGTGGGTTTCCTAAATGAGGAGCCATGTCTTCCCTGCAGGGTATGAACACCACACTGAGGAAGCATCCATGGCTCCGATGGGGTGGCTCCTCTAGCCAAACCCAAGGTACAGTTAGAGGGAGCGAGGGCATTTACTGTGGTGCCTGGTCAACCTGCTTCCTCCGTCTTCCCAGCTCCAATATGCCCTGCTCTTCTGAGGTCACCCAAGCTAGGCTTGCTCCTATTGGACATCTCTGGTGACTCTCGCTAGGGAAACACTGAATGGTGGGAACCAGGTCTTTCATCCTAGAAAGGAGGCTGATGACAGACTACAGAACATGGTTCCGCCCCTGTTTAGCTTGGTAGACCAGTGAGTTTATAAGGGTTTCTTACTAAGGATTCAAAGGCAACTGTATCACTAAAAGCCACCTCAGTACAGGTTACAGTTCATGAAAGCGGCATCATTGGCGCTCCCCACCCAACCCCAGCCTCCAGTAACTGTTTCCTGCTCAGAACCTTCTGAGCATAGAAGCCTTGTAAAGTTGCCTTAGCTTTCTGAGTCTTCTGAGGTGCCCTTCTCCCTCCAGGAGGGAGTGGTAGCCACACAACGTTTATTCCTTCCTAGAATACTTTTGGCCTTTGCTTCTTTTTCAACCACTGGAATAATATCAGTGCTGACCAGTGGAACTTTCAACAGCAGTAGGGACTGGAGTGTACGTGTGTGTTTGTGTGTGGTGGTGTGTGTATATGTTGTATACGTGGGGGTAATGCAGTGTATGTATGTGTGTGGTGTAGGTGTGCAAGTGTGTGCATGTTTATGTGTGGGTGTGCTTGTTTGTGTGTGATGGGGTGTGTGTATGTGACATGTTTGTATGTGTACATGTTTGTGTGTGTGCATATTTGTCTGTGCGGTGGTGTGTATGATGTGGTATATGGGGTGTGTGGCGTGTGTGTGTGTGTTTGTGGTGTGTGCTGGTGTGTGTATGTGGCATGTATGTGTGGTGTAGGTGTGTACATGTGTGCATGTTTGTGTGTGTGGTGTATGCATGAGGGAACACATGGGTGCACACACCATTCACATATGTGTAGAGAGGGACATCAGGCATCCTGCTTTCTCATTCTGCCATACTCCCTTGAGACGGGGCCTCTCACTGATCCTGAAGCTTAGTGTTTTCCAGCTAGACTGGCTGGCCAGCAAGCCCAGATCTATCTGCCTCCCGCCCCACCCCTTCCCCAAAGGTGGGGTTAGAGACGTGTGCTGCCGAGCCTCCACTTTTTATGTGGGTGTTTAAGATCCAAAGTCAGGTCCTCACTCTTGTACTCATGCAAGTACCCTACCTATACTGCAGAGTCATTTCCTCAGCCCCGAGCAAAAAAAGCAAACAAAAAAACACCCTTTTAAAATATTTATTTAGGGCTAGAGTGATGGCTCAGTGGTTAAGAGCACCGACTGCTCTTCCAGAGGTCCTGAGTTCAAATCCCAGCAACCACATGGTGGCTCACAACCATCTGTAGTGAGATCTGATGTACTCTTCTGGTGTGTCTGAAGACAGCTACAGTGTATTATATATAATAAATAAATAAATAAATCTTTAAAAAATATTTATTTTGTGTGTGTGTGTGCGCGCGCGCGCACGCACGCACGCACGCACACACTCTCTTTCACTAAGCATATGTACCACATCATGCATGTGGAAGTCAGAACACAACTTTAGGGTAACTGACTCTTTCTTCTCCCTTATAGGTTCCAGGGACTAATCTTAGGTCCTCAAGCTTGGCATCGAGCTCCCTTTCCCACTAAGCCAACTTGCCAGCTTCTACCAGACAACCTCCCAAGCCCCCTCCTTTTTTGGTTGGTTAGTTGGTTGGGTTTTTTGGGGGGATGGAGGAGGAGAGTTGGCCCTGGCTGTCTTGGAACTCACTCTGTACACCAAGCTAGCCTCGTCTACAAGTGGGCCTCTGTCTCCCAAGTGCTGGGATTAAAGATGTGTGCCACCACCATCTGGCCTTACCAGCCATTTTTAAACAATCATTGGTCACTGGGAAGGTGCTAGTATGACTAAGGTGCTAAATATTACTTTGATCTCATTTGAACTTAAATAGTCTCGAGTAACTAGGTGGTCCTATTGGGCAAAGCAGGCTTACACAGCACCACACCCTATCACCTTTACATGAAATAATTCTTCTTGCCTTTGGTCCACTCCAATTGGAAGGGTCTAGATCCAAGGAGTCACCCTGTGCTGCATGCATCCCTAGTGGCTGCTGGCTGATATTAACTTTAGATGCCTGACCAAATCATAAGATACAAAAGGCCTGCTATCTAATCACCACCAGAGGTGCCGGCCTCTAATCTCAGCCATTTGGGAGGCTGGGGCAAGAAAGCTGTAAATTCGAGTCTAGTCTGGGTAGCTTAAACTTGGCTTCAAAAGAAAAAGGCTAGGCACACAGCAAAGTGATCAAGGATTAGCCTCAAATATACAAGGCCTTGGCCTTAATACCCAGCATTGAAAAAAAAATAGCATCACTTTTTAAAAAATCATATATCTAGCTGTTGTCAGCTTAGTCCAAAACAAGATGACTCTTCTTCTGGGAGGCCCTCAACATCTGAGCTGCGGCTGCTGGCTGATGTTTGAGGACCGTTGTCACAAATCAGAGCTCCCAATGGAAGCAGCATCCATCCTGATGTGGCCACGCTGACCTTACACAGCCAGCGAGGCAGGAGGCGCAGCCACAGAGACAACTGTCCCCACTGGACTCCACTGTAGACTTGATGTTCTTATGCAAGCCAAGGAGAGAAATGTCGTTGAATATTTTTAATCCTGATCCAGGGGTTTTCCCCACCTTTTGACCATTTAGTTCCCAAATAAAAACATACAACCTTTATGTTTACAATAAACCTCAAAGCTGGGCAGATGTCTGTCCCCTCTGCTATTATGTCATTTCCCGATCAACAATCCCATTTTATAATTTGCCATGTTTCATCTGCGCTGCTTTGAACTCCAATTAACCAGCCTGCGTGGCCATTATTTTAAGATTCTTACTCCGAGGCATCTTTCCCCCATTTCAACTTCTTCTCTCTCCTCCTGGTCTCCTCAGGCCCAAAGCCCAGGAACCTAAAAGCCTTCCCATCTGTCTTCTGCCCAACTATCAGCAGTAGGCATCTTTATTCACCAATCAGGGATGATTGGGGAGGGGCAAGATGACAGTGTCACTTGGGTCCATGGGGTCTCTGGGAGCTATCAGTATTTAGCATAGCAAAAGACCAATCCTCAACCAGGAAAGAAACTGGAGGAAGAGAAGGAGTAGTTAGAGTCACATGCATGCTGTGGAAACACTGGCAGGCACCAGGTCTACAGAGCGCCCAGAAAGTAGACCTGCTAGGCTCGGCCTTCTTCTGCACAGTATGACTCAAGACACAATGAAGACTGGGAGTGTAGACGGTAGATCCAGACCAGCCAAACATCTTGGCATCAAAGGGAGGCAGTGAAGGGTCTGAAAAAAAGACCAGGAACTTCCTGCTGATTTCGGTCAGATACTTCTTTCCTCCATAAAATGGGCGCATAATCCGGCTAAGTTCGTTGTGTGATGTCACCGTATGGCCAAACAGATAACCAAGGCCCCAGATATGTATTGTATGATCTGCAAAGCTCCATAGAAATGTAAGCCCAGGAGAAGTATACAGTACCTGTGCTGGGTGGGGCTCAGAGATTGGACAAAGGTTTGGGTCATGGCTTTGATTTTAATATTTACAAGGCTAGTGGGACGGTAGTGACATGCACCTCTAACCCCAGCACTTGGGAGGAAAAGGCAGGTGAACCTCCGTGAGTTCAAAGCCAGTCCAGTCCGTTCCAGGAGAGCCAGGGCCCCACAGAAAAACTCTGTCTCCCAAAACAAAACAAAAAAACAAACTTCACATTTTAGAAAGGAATGCTGTGGAAGTGCTGGCTTTCTAAAAGACAAATGGGGTAGGGAGAAGAGCTTAGGGAACAGCAGTGGTGTTTCCCCGACTAGAAGGAAGACAAGCAAGCTAGAGGAGATGGGTGGGGCAGGATGCTGACAAGTGTTTCTCGGAGATGCCCTGTTTTTTTCATTCCCAAGGGACTAACAAAAAAAGGATCACACCTCTGTATTCCTGTAGAGATTTATGGCTTATTAAGGACTGCCACAGAAACTTATTGCCAGGATTAATTACCCTTCCCACCCCTCCCCCACCCCAGCAGGGATGTGTCTACTGAGGATCCTAGGACTCAGAACAGCAGTGGGTGCCCCGGGTCACATAACTACCAAGCAGCAGCAGGCTGGTTTGGGAGTCCTTCTGTCCCACAGCCATGTGTCTGGGCCTCTCTAAACTGAAACCAGGCTCTTCCAGGGGCCACACCCAGCTCCTCCCAAACTGACTGACTCATTGGGAGGGGACAGGGGCCCCGTTCTTTTGCTCCCCAGAGCTAGTTTCTGGCCTGGAAGGCACCACTCTCTCTTTGGCTCCTGCTCTGAAAACACCCGCCCTTCATCTTTCCAGCCTTGTTTTCTCTTTTGTCTAAGCAGTTAGAAATAAAGGCGGGCGTTCTGGTGAGACTAAGTGGGTGCCGCTGCGGGAGAGCCTTGCCCTGTCACTCCCTGCTCTGCCCTTGAGATTTCCAAGGGACAAGACCACTGTGGGCTGCAGCTACTGGATACACTGCTCTTTGGCTGCGTGAGCCCAGTACCTTCTCCAGTCTCTGACCTTTCCTTCGCTTTGGGATATTTCCTCCTCCAGTCAGTGGCCGCTAAAGGAGCAGAGGAGACTACTTAGGTGTGGGTGTGAGGAACAGAGGGCTACATTCTTGAGTGCCATTTTTCCTTTACGCTTAGTGACCCAGCGCACAGGTAAACTTGGCCTCACCCTGGTGCTGGCATCCAACCCATCAGATTAGCATTCTCTCGTCTTAAGAAGAGCTGAGAGATGGGCAGGAGTCCTTGCTGCTGTGGGAAGTCGGGCATGGCCTTTCTGTCCACAGTTGAAGCTAAGCTAGAAACATGTATCTCCCCTTTTTCACTCCTTCTCCAGCCTCTGTCTACCCACCTCCAGAATCTTCATCACCTTTGTGATGGGCCAAGGCTTTCTCTCCTACTTACAAGTGTGCAACAGAGCTGGTACAAGGGACACTAGTAGAGACGGCAAAGCAATAGTAGTCTAGAAGGGGTACCTGGGCTGTATGCTGCCTACTGGGTGAGCCACATGAGAAATGTAACCGGTCTGCATTTCCCAGGGAGACTGCACACAGATGCTCAGAGGCCTGTCTTTAGATGGGAAAAAGCCGTCTGATAGTGTTGCTATGGAAAAGCTGTCTGATGCTGTTGCTATGGACAGAGCTCTACCATCCACCCTAAATGGTTGCTCTAAATCATTGCTCTTCGGTCACCCTAAGATTCCTTCCCAGACATTATAGGTGAATCTGTGAAACTATCTCAAATAGTTTCTCTTCTTCCCACAGCAAATACTTATTCACCCTTGGGGATACGGGTGAGTCTGTCCTGTAAAGCCCTTTCTGACCCTGTCCATTGCCAGTACCATATACATACACATCCCCTCTGCACGTAGACTAGGCTGCCATGCTGTGCTTGCTAAAAGGTAGCAGTGTTTCGCAGTACCAGAGTGCGAGGCTTGAACTAGTGCAGAGAAGGAAGGAGCCCCCCCCCACACACACACTGTATGGTGATACATAGACTTTGAGGGACAGACAAAAGGTAACTCTGTGTTCTCCTCTGGCTGCCAACACTGTTTCTTCTCAGATCCAGAGGACTTGAGTAATTAGGTTTTCCCATCAACATGACACAAGCTAGGGTCATCTGGGAAGAGGAAGCCTCAGTTGACAAAATATGTCCATTAGATTGTCCTGTAGGCAAGTCTGAAGGACATTTTCGGGGGGAGTCTGCAGACTGTTGCAGGTGGTACCACCCCAGGGCATGTGGTCCAGTATAAGAAACCAAGCCAAAGCTGGGTGTGGTGCTTCACACCTTTAATCCCAGCACCCTGGAGGCAGGGGCAGGCCGATCTCCGGGAGTTCAAGGACAACCCGGTTTACAGAGTGAGCTCCAAGATTGCCTAGGCTACATTCTAAGACCCTGTCTCAAAGAAAACAACAGCAAACTAAAAACAAACAAACAAATAAACAGGGAAGAAAGGAAGGAAGGAAAGAGAGAAGGAGAAAAGGAGGGAAGGAAGAAAGGTAAGCAAGTCAGAAAAGCAAGCAAGCAAGTCACAGAGAGCAAGCCAGTAAGCAGCACTCCTCCGTGGCATCTGCTTTAGTTCCTGTCACCAGATTCCTGCCTTGAATTCCCACCCTGACTTCTCTTGATCATGGACTCTAAGATGTAGAGGAAAATAAACCTTTCTTCCCCACATTGCTTTTGGCCATGGTGTTGCTCACAGCAAAGTAGAAACCAGGGCTTTGAAGGGTAGCTCTTCTTCCTTACGTCCTTATCCTTCTTGTACAGGCCTCTTGGAGGGAATGCCTTCAGAATGGGCAGGCTTGAACCTGCCAAGAATGCAGTATGAGTGAGTATCAGTGAGTCTAGCCAAGAGGGGCAGAGAATCAAGCCCAGCCTGTAAGTAGTGCGGTGTTGTGTTCCAGAAACTTCAGTTATCGGCTGCCTGATTTTGTCTGCCCCCCTAGCCTTTCATGGCCCTCTCTAGAGACCGTCAGTGTCTAGGGAGGATTAGAAAGTCAAGACACATATCTTTGCTAAAGCTCTCCCCTACCCACTCCCCAAAACACACACACACACATACTGACTCAATCGCTGTCAGTCAGGCAGTGAGGATGAGCATCAGAGGTGTCACATTAGTGACAGGCAATATATGAACCCTGATTGTGCCACTCACTGGCTGTGTGACCTTGAGCACAGAATGTGAGCCCTTTCGACTTAGTTTCTTGTCTGTTACAGGAGTGGGGTAATAATATCGACCTCAGGCCTGCTGTGGGTAGTTAACGATGCAAGGCATGTAAACTATGTTTGGTAAGTACCCAATAAATGGGAATTGTCATTGTTAGCATTGCTGGTTGTTTTATTATCGATAATTTTATACCCATTAAAAAAAACATAGGAACCTTCTGGGTTGGAGCCTGACTGGTCTTGGCAGGGGGCCAGGGGAGGAAGGGCACACACGTAGGCAGGCCAGTACAAAGGTCAGCAGCTCAGAGCCTTGGATCTGGGGGAGTGGAGGGGGGTGAGAACCGTCTACATAGAGGCTGGGAGAAAAGAACGGAGAAAGGGAAGGAATACACTGTGAGAGAAGAGGGGGAAGCAGAAAGAAAGAGAAAGGGCAGGGGGGCAGGTTGTAGGCTGTGACTAACTGAGCCAGCTCCAAGGAACAGAAGCCTGCAAACCGGTCTGAGCAGTCCCAAGCAAGGCTGTTTGGGTGGCATCCAGAGGGAGCAGCCTGGCCTAGCACAGCAGTCCTTGGGTGCTGCCTGAGGCCTCGGCTACCTGGGAGGTGTTGTCAGGGGTCCCACCCCACCCTTCTGGCTCTGGTAAGGAGACAATGAATGCCTTAGAGACAACTACCGCCCACACTCTATTACAGATTTACCTTCTCACCTAAAGTCCCTCAGAGCCATATCTGAAGCCCTTTTCCATCAAGGGTGCCAGGATCGGTCAACATGAAAGGGACAGTCTCTTCAACAAACTGTGCTGGGAAAACTGTCATATCCTTACCTTATACCATATGCAAAAACTGGCTTCAAGTAAGTCAGGGGTCTAAATGTAAACACTAAACCTTAAGAGACACACACATCGCAGGCAGATGCTCTTGGCACCAGATTTGGCAGTGACTTCTTGGATAGGACAACCGATAAGCGCATGCTAAAAATAGCAGCAGAAGAAGGAAGTAGATAGACCACATTAAAATGACAAACTGTTGGGCTGGAGAGGTGGCTCAGTGGTTAAGATCACCGACTGCTCTTCCAGAGGTCCTGAGTTCAATTCCCAGCAACCACATGGTGGCTCACAACCATCTGTAATGGGATCCGATGCCCTCTTCTGGTGTGTCTGAAGACAGCTAAAGTGTACACACATACATAAAATAAATAAATAAATAAAATGATAAGCTGTTGTGTACCAAACAATACTCTCAAGCAGGTGAAAAGACAACCTAGAGAAAAAGAGAAATATTTGCAAATTTATGCTTCATAAGAAATTAACACCCAGAACATATACGTGTATATGAAGAATACATATGGGGGTTATAGAAGTGTCACAGCCAAGAAACATTAACTTTGATTCCCAGCACCCATGTGGCAGCTCACAACCTGGGGTAACTCTGTCCCAGGGGACCTGATGCCCTCTTCTAGCCTCTAAGGGGTTCAGGGATGTAGGTGATATATACTCAGGTCAGCAGAACAAACAACTGTAGAGAGAGATTATACAAAGAATGCCTAATACACTACAACATTGTGTAGAACCTTCCCCTACAGTAGCATCCCTAAATTATACATAATACCCTGTGAATAGTTGTTGTATCGAACTGCTTAACAAATAATGACAAGAAAAAGTAACGTTTAAAAGTGTTAAGTAAGGGCTGGAGAGATGTCTTAGCAGTTAAGAACACTGACTGCCCTTCCAGAGGTCCTGAGCTCACAGCCATCTAATCTATAATGGGATCTGATGCCCTCTTCTGGTGTGTCTGCAGACAGCTACAGTGGACTCATATAAAATAAATAAATCTTAAATTAAAAAAAAAAATTTTAGTAAAACACACATTTCTCCCCCTGAAAGTAAAAAGACATCTTTTGGGGATACTGAGGTAAAGGCTGGGGCCTTGCCTGTGCTAAGCATATACTCTACCACCGAACTGCAACCTCTCTGAGTATTTTTTATGCCAAGCTACCCAAATCTTTGAATATAAAACCTGTGGCTACGTGGGCCAACTGAGCCTCTGTTCCAAGCTGTTTGTACATAGTCTAAAGGGAATAGCATTGGTCAAGCGAAGCAAAAAGTGTCCAGTGAATATTTTAAACACACATTTGAAAATAAAGTCCAGTAAGACACAACGGTGCAGGCTGAAGGGGAGTCTGTAATAGACACGGGTTCTCTGACTTTAGACAGCTTCATTATCTTATGTATTTGTGTGTTTTAGCCACTTGTGTGTCTGTGCACAGTGATACAGTACCCTCAGAGGTCAGAAGAGGACATGAGATCCCATGTCAGCTGCAATGTGGTTGCTGGGAATTGAACTCAGAACCTCTGGAAGAGCAGCCAGTGATCTTAACCGCTGAGCCATCGCTCCAGAAATTGTGGAAGAATGGCCTGTGTGGATTGACATTCTTGCCTTTGGACACATATTCTGTTGGGGGGGTGGTTAAGAAAAAAAACAAACATGATTATAAGGCATAGGGTATTATTATTATACAAATGTGGGTGTTTCTGACAGGCCCTTTAGTAACATTGATGCTTTGGTTTTTTTCAGTGTTAAAGACTGAACCCAGGGCCTTGGGACACGCTACACAAGGCCCACCATTAAACTATATCCCAGCCCTCCTTAGGCTCATTATTTTTCATCAAAGTCACATTCAGCTATCCAGGCTGCCCTTGAACTTGTTTCCCCTTCTGGAATAGCAGAGATAACAAGTCAGCACCAGGCCTGGTATTGTTTTGTTTTGCTAATGAGACAGGGTGTGGCTATGTAGCCCAGACTGGCCTTGAACTCATGATCCTGCTTCTGCCTCCAGACTGCTAGTATTACCCTGTGTAGTGTGCTATATGCTATGCCACCCAGCCTGACTCCTTTTTCTTTCTTCTTTTTAAATCAGTACTGGGAATCAGTGCCCAGGGTCTCATGTCTTCAAATGCTTTCCCATTTAAGCCATCTCCCAAACAGCCAAATGGTTATTTCCAGTGCTGGTAAGGCTGAGGTGAAACTGGCATCCCCAGTTAATCGATGACCCTAGCTTTATACAACCTAACTGAAGGCAGCATGCAGGGCTGGAGAGATGGCTCAGCGGTTAAGAGCACTGAGTGCTCTTCCCGAGGTCCTGAGTTCAAATCCCAGCAACCACATGGTGGCTCACAACCATCTGTAGTGAGATCTGATGCCCTCCTCTGGTGTGTCTGAAGACAGCTACAGTGTACTCATATATTGAAGAGTAAAAGGTTGACACGGATTCCTTGCCCTAGGGATTTCCTCTTTCAATATCATAGATAAATAAGTCTTTTTTTTTTTTTTAAAAAGACAACAAGTAGCAATAAACAGAACAATAATTACCTCTTTGGTACCATTAGGTATTGACTAGGAAGCTGACTCTGAAGTTTCATCCATCAATATTACAGAGCAGGCTGTATAAGAAGATAAAGCTTCCAGCAGGGGGCTGGGTGGCGGTGGTTGTGATGAGGTGAGGTAGAGGTGGCCTGTCCAAAGTGAATAAGTATATATTAAATTAAATTAGGTGGGTAGCCATAGGCCTACTTGGAAGATTTTTAAAAAACAGTCTCAGGCTCTGCCCAATTTATATAAAACCAGCCTCTCCCCTGTCTTTGTTAAGGTTTCTATCGCTGTGATGAAACACCATGACCGTAAACAACTTGGGGAGGAAAGAGTTTTATCCAACTTCAAACTCTCAGGACACACCCGCCACCGAGGGAAGTCAGAGCAGGAATGCAAAGGTCTGAAGCGAAGGCTTTTGGAGGACTGCCGCTGACTGGCCTGCTTCCTACTGCTAGTTCAGTTTGATTTCTTACACACCACAGGGCCACCTGCCTGGGGTGACATCATCGGGAACATACCCTACAGATTTACCTACAGGCCAACCCCTACAGAAGCATTTTCTCCATTAAGATTCTTTCTTCTGGGCTGGAAAGATGGCTCAGTGGTTAGAGCACCGACCGCTCTTCCAGAGGTCCTGAGTTCAATTCCCAGCAACCCCATGGTGGCTCACAACCATCTGTAAATGGGATCTGATGCCCTCTTCTGGTGTGTCTGAAGACAGCGACAGTGTATTTATATACAATAAATAGATAAATCTTAAAAAAAAAAATTCTTTCTTCACAGATGACCCTGCCTATGGCAAGCAGACATGAAAAATGGGCAACGCAGGCACAGAGCTCCCTAAATTGTTATATTTGGCTGTCCCCCTTTTATTCCCAACTGTTGTGGGACATCACATTCTCCCTGCCCCCAGCTCAGGGTCTAGAGAAGATGACTGGGAAAGAAATGGGAGGCATTTCTTTTGGTGCCAAGTCATAGGTCACAGTCAGCTGCTGAACTCGGTTGCTCTGGGGTCAGCTGGAGGTGGCTGGGAAGTAGTCCAGAGTGCAGCCCCCCATCGCTGCCCTGCCTCTCTTCTTCCTGTGTGAGGAAAAGTCAACCTGCATTGCAGAGACAATCGTGAAGAACACTCTTGCCTTCCCTTCCCACCTCTCTCTCCACGTGCTCATGGCCGGCCTCTGCTTCTCTACCGTCTCTCCTGCCTTCCTCTGCCTCTACCACCCTCTTAACTCCCCTCCCCATGCCCCAAATAAACTCTACTTTACACTAAAAAACAAAAACAAAAGACAATCATGAAAATCTCCTTGGTTGGTGTGGGACCAGATTATGATCCCCAGATTTCTAGTTGATAAAAATACCAACCCACAGTTCAGCTTGAGGAAAGGTGGAAATATGCTCAGCGAATACAGCTGGCTTCCCGGGCCAAGAGGGAAATAAATATTCTGTGGCCAACAGCCACTGAGGCAATTAGCAAACTTAACCTCCATAGGCCTGGTCTTCGGCCTCCCACAAATCTCAGAAACGCTGCCTCCTCTCCTGTCAGGGTTTTAAGTAGCACTTTCCCAAATTATTTTAGCAAATTAGCAGCTTGGAATCTCACACTCCACATCAGCAGCCCATGCCAACCTCATCCTGCTCGGAGGCAGTCTTTTGGATGCAGATAGCACAATGTGTCTTCCTGCTGAAGTCTGGCCAGTGCGTTTCGGTTAATTGAGGAGGGGCTGTGTGCTTCAGTTAACTGAGGAGAGGCCTCCACAATGGAGCTGCCAGGGACATAAAAAAAAAAAAAAAAAAAAAAAAAAAAAAAAAAAAAAAAAGCCCAGGATGCAAGAAAAAAGAAGCTAAGAAGAGATAAAGATGCTGTTTAGTCTTTCCAAAGCACCAAGCAGATGGCTGCTGTGCTGTGTGTGTGTGAAGTTCACTCACCACCTATAACCATCAGTTAATTAACCAAGGAAGTACTAGGGCGGGAGGGCCAAGTTTTGGGGACAAGGTCTAATTGTATAGTCCTGGCTGGCCTGGAACTCACAAAACTAGCCTTAACTTGCAGCATCCCTTTTGCCTCTGCCTCCCGAGTGCTGGAATTCCAGCTACATGCCACCTTCACAACTGGCAATTTACAGAATCGAAATGAACCATCTTTTGTTATTTATAATCAGTAACTTATTAGGAATGGGGTTCTGTGTCGCATTATCATGATGCATATAAGGTCCTTCAACTGTATTCACTCTTACCCTTGTCTTCTTCTTTTAATTGATTGATTGATTGATTGATTGTATGGTTGTTTTGCCATCGTACATGTCTGTGCAATGCTTGCATGCCTGGTGTCAAATTCCCTGGAACTAAGAGTTACAGACAGCTGTGGGCCACCATGTGGGTGCTGGTAATCAAACTTAAGGCCTCTGGAAGAATTCTTCACCACTGAGCTACCTCCCAGGCTCATTGCCTCCTCTTAAATGGAATGAATGTGTAAACTTACATTCATCTGTTTCCCAAGACAGCATCCTTGTTCAGTGACCATTCGTGTCTAGGAGATGCTGTATGAGGCAGTGTAGATGGGGAACACTCAATTCATGGCTGCAGAAAGAACCTCTGGGTTCTTTCTTGTAAGCATGTGTTAAACACATGTGCCCGTTTTGTGGATAAAAGAACCCATCTGGAGATCACTGAGTAATTCAGCACTTGCACTTGGATGCCTAAAGAGACCCAAACCACATAATCTAGGTCCTCCAAAGAACATTGCATCTTTCCAGGAAGCTGCCACGGGAGGCTCCCTGGAGGGTAATTCTGATGCTCTCCTTCTCTGAAGAGATAAGCATGTACAGTGGTACCCTGTTTTCTGTCCTTTCCAGCATGGTGGCCATTGTCTTCATCATCATCATCACCACCACCATCATCATCACCATCATCATCATCACCACCACCACCATCATCATCACCATTTCCACTGAGCTGGCTAGCTGTTTCTTCGTCCTGTCAAGGCCTCAAAGAAAGAGACTTTCCAGGACTTTTCATGTCCTTAAAGTTTGGGGAAAACAAGGAAGACTGTAGCTTCGGAATGAATTGGTAGCTTGACTGCCTCCCACGTATGGGTACCGGTTTGATTTAGGACTGCTCCAACCTAGTGTGATGGTGCAGTGCGTATAAACCCAGGGCTCAGGAGACAGAGGCAGAAAGATCAGAAGTTCAAGGTCATTCTTGACTAGATGTCAAATTCAAGCCAGCCTGGGCTAGAAACCTTGTCTGAAAAATAAGCCTGGCATGGCACACATTCCTTAATGTCAAAATTTAGGAGGCAGATTCGGGCCAGCCTGGTCTATATTTCAAGATCCAGGCCATCCAGAGCTACAGCTTCAGAGTGAGACTTGGTTTCAGAACAAATGAAAACAACCCTCCCACCCCCCCCAAAAAAAACCCAAATAAACAAAACTGAGCCTACCCCCCACCCCAGACCAATCTGGTAGATTTTCTGTCAACAATGTCCTTCAGAAAAAGCCACAGGTAAAAGCCACTTCTCTCAGCTAAGTCCCAACCTCCAAAAGTATTGTTGGAAAGGGACAGGCCCTGGGGTTCAGAGGTCCCACCTGTTGCTATCCCCCCTCTATTCTAGTCAGTAGCAGGGTGAGGACTGCCAGCCCCTCTCTCATGTAGTGCCCCCACCCCCAACCTCGGGCTTTCTCTTCTGCATTCCCAGTCTGCCGAACCTCCAGACAGGAGAAACAGAGCTATCCGAATTGTGCGCTGCAATCTGGCCAGCCCCATTGCAAAACATCCTGATGCTACCCACCCAGGTTCCCATCTGAAAGGTTTGATTTTTCTCCAAGAGAAGCTTTAATAGATTAATTAGTTCTTCGAGTCTCTCAGGGATTTGGCAAATAAACAATGTTGCGTTTGTACAGACCTGAAGTATAAAAGGACCAGTGTTTCTTCACTGAAATGAGCCAACGTGACATTCACAAGGGGCAAGCCAGAGTCAGAATCAAGCGTCAAAATCAAGTGTGTTGGAGCAGGAAGGATGAGCTTGGTGGCTAATCCTCGGGCCCTTTGGATAAAATTTGTCAGAGAACAGATGGAAACACGTTCCTGCACTGTGGGTGTGACTGCTTCCCCATCTTTAAGAAGTTACCCTACAGGGCTAGGCTCAGTACTGCCTGGATCACCTTCCGAGAACACAGAGCTCATTAGCATTTCAATAGGGTGAAAGTGTTTGCGATTGTATTGGCATGTTTATTCCATTCACTGAGGTTCCCACTGCACTTCACCGAATGGTGGTTTTTCTCTGCAATCTCCATTTTAGGACTAAGTGGGTTACCACACTTCACAATTGAATTTCTGAGGGGCAGAGGAGCTGGGTCAGCGGTTAAGAGCACTTCCAGAGGACCCAAGTTTGTCTTCCTGCACATAAGCCCCTGTAACTCCAGTCCCAAGGGATCTGACACCCTCCTCCGGCCTGTGCAAACACCTGACACACATACACAGCATTGAAAACAAAGTAAATCTCTTTTTAAAAGATTTTTTAAAATTTATTTTATGTGTGTGAGTACACTGTCGCCGTCTTCAGACACACCAGAAGAGGGCATCAGATCCCATTACAGATGGTTGTGAGCCACCATGAGGGTGTTGGGATTTGAACTCAGGATTCTGGAGGAGCAGTCAGTGCTCTTAACCGCTGAGCCATTTCTCCAGCCCCAGTTATTTCTTTTGATGTGTGTGTGTGTGTGTGTGTGTGTGTGTGTGTGTGTGTGTGTGTGTAGGTGCATGTGCAAATACATGTGTGAACTAGCACTTATGACATGACAAGCCTGTGTGGGTCAGAGGACCCGGGTGGGTACTGTAGGTTCTGTTTTTCAACTTGCTCCAGAGTCCTGAGTTCAATTCCCAGCACCCACATGATGGCTCACAACCATCTGTAGTGGGATCTGATGCCCTCTTCTGGTGTGTCTGAAGACGGTGACAGTGTACTCACACACATAAAATAAACAAATATTTTTAAAGAAGAAATGACTGTAATTAATTTAAATTTTTTTTCTTTATTTTGAAATTAATTTCTGTCTTTGGTAGGCTAAAAATATAGATAATAGAGAAATTCAAATTTCAATCATGAGGTCCAATATAAACTTACCAAGTAAACGTATGTGGTAGAGCATTTTCTAAATGTTTTATTTATTCTGAAGTATCTCTGGTGGTTTAAAAAATATAGATAGTAGATGTACTCAAATTTTAATTAAGAGATTACACACACATTAAATATTCATCCACATTCAAAAACCATGATTATTAAATCCCCCCTACTCCCTTTCTAATGAAGTCATTTAAAGAGCGTTTTCATCTGTCACCCACGAAGCAGCATCAAAGTGTCTAGTCCTTTCTGCACAGCCCTCTTGCTTTTCCAGGTTCCCCATTCCTGTTCCCCTCTCCACACTTTAAGCCATATGGCTTTGAGGTGCAGGACCTCTTCTGTGTCTGAAGCCCTTTGCAAACTCTGTTCCCTCTACTTTCCATTCTCTAGCCGCTCAGCATCACCTTACTATTTAAATTGCAGAAATTAGCTGGGTGATAACAAAACAGATACTGTTCGGCACAGCGAACCAGTTTAGCTGGTTCCCACTTACCAGGGAGGCCTGGCTTCTCCGGAGACTAGACCACTGAGCGAAATGGGCCTCTCCCTCCTGTCCTAGCTAGTCCAAAGTCCCATTCTTGAGCTCTGGTCACTGTACATTAGCAGACAGGTTCCAGAGCCAAAAATTTGAAGAGGTCCTTAGATCCTCCCAGCCCTGTATACCCACCATTTTCTCTCCCCAGGTCTTGCTAGAAGACCTGGAAGCCCCACCCACACTGAGGGCGCCTCCCGGAGAGGCACTTCAGAAGGGGCCTTGGCCTTCCCGTTTGGCATGGGAGCTATTTGTTTGGCCACAGTCAACTGAACAGTAAGTGTCTCAGGGGAAAGGCTTGGCTGTCAGCTAGCCCCAGGAAGTCTCTCGCCAGTGGAATGCTGTTCTCAACAAAGCAGAGGAGGTGGGATTCGTTGAGAAAGCAACTCTTTCACAACCTCATGTTTTAAGAAAGAACTGATGAGCCAGAAGCTAAGACTAACTGACTCTACACTGATTGAGCACCTACTGTGCACACATTCTTACACTCTGTCTGCCGGACAGGGTCTTACTCTAAAGCCGAAGCTGGTCTCAAACTTACGGTGACTCTCCTGCCTCAGCCTACAATGACACTACAGGCGCGCACCACCATACCAAACTCGAATGACTATGTCTAGGCTTCGAGAGCTGCCTGCTTCTCTTCTTGATCCTGAGTCCATCTTGAAGCAACACAAGACTGGTGTGCTGATGTAGTAGTAGTTCCAAGGGTCAGGTTCCTCATTGACAAGGCTCTGCCCAGCATAGCAGTTAAAGTCGGGGGTGGGGGGGTGGGTGGGTGGGGGAGGTGATTAGGAGCAGCCCAAGTGCTTATTTGACATCGTTTCTTACATAAATAAATTAGTCAAATATGGTTGCTGGGAGAGGTCAAACCCTGGGATGATGAAACCAGGCAGAAGAGGCAAAGTCCTCAGTCTGAGGAGGACAGCTGGTGCCTTCTTAATTCACAGACAAGGCGGAGTTGACACAGAGGCACCACATAATGAGCTTGTGGAGGCAAAACATGGCAAGCGCCTAAAATCATGTGACCACAAACAGCCAATGACAGATGGATCTAGCCCGTGGGTTAGCATCCGTTGGAGTCCAACGGTGCTCTTTCTGCGCCTCACATGCCTCCCTCTTAAAGCCATAGGGGAAGGTTATGGTGGTGGAAAACAGAAAACAAGAGGGCTGAATGCTAACCTCTGGGATTTGATGATTCTTGACGTTCTTGCTTACAGTGCGGCTGGGTGATCGCCGAATCTCTCGTACCCCCTAGCTCCTGCAGGCGCGGTGCTGCCTGTAAATAGAATACAGGATTGAGTGCTTAATGTTTCTCCAAACACTCCTCAGCTTTTCGTTTGTTTTGTTTGCTTGTTTGCTTTTGGTTTTTATTTTGTTTTCTGAGGAAAGGTTTTTCTTTCCAGCCCTTCCTGTCCTAGAACTCACTCTGTAGACCAGGTTGGCCTCAAACTCAGAGATCCTCTCCTCTGCCTCCCAAGGGCTGGGGTCCATCACCAGCTAGCACATTCTCCGTTTTTACGTATGCTGTCTTTACATTTTTGCTTTGATGAACTCCGACTTTCTCATTCTTTCAGGCCATCTATCCGTCTGATCAGTGGGGAAAAAAGTGGCCTTGGGTGTGTCAGCCAGTGGAATGACCCCCTAGCAGGTGTCTGTCACTCGTGGGTCACAAGTAACAGAGGGATTGTCTTTTTCCTCATTAAACTTAAGTGCTGGAATGCTAACTTATTTATAGACCTCTAAATGGTTTTCTAATGGTGGCCAGAATGCATTTTAAAGTAAGGTATAAAAGAATATAACACCTAGTTACAGATAGGACATATGGCCATTAAATTTATAGGGTTACCGATACATTAAAGCCTAGGCTGACTTTCATTCTTGGTTTACATGTGGGTATCACCTGGGGACCCTAAGAGACTCTGAAGTCTGAATCCCATCTCCTGATGATTTTGCCAGCTACAAAAACCCCACTGCTTTTCGTGCTCACCTAAATAACATGCCATATAACCCTATGATTCTAGCTTTTTTTTTTAAAAAGATCTAATTATTTATTATATACACAGTGTTCTGCATCTAGATCTGCAGGTCAGAAGAGGGCACCAGATCCCATCACACCATGTGGTTGTGGGATTTGAACTCAGGACCTCTAGAAGAGTGATCAGTGCTCTCAACCTCTGAGCCATCTCTCTAGCCCATGATTCTAGCTTTAATGGAAGTACTTTTAGTGTTACCACAACACAAATAAGCAAATAAAATATGCTGGACCAGGAAGCTACCTGCCTGGGAAGATGGATCTAGGGGGAAATGCTCAGTCTAAGGGTCACAGACAATGCCATCTTCATCCTTGGGGGACAGACACACCACTAGCCTAAAGCCTACCTTACTTGCTGAGAGGTTTCCCTTCTTTTCTGCACTTGCCCAGTCACTGTGGCCTCAAGGGACCAAGGGCTATGGCAGCCACTCTTTACGAGCCGTCCAAAATGAGTGGGAGGGGAACTCCAAGTCAGGAACTCGGGTCTTTACCTTCACCTCCTCCTCAGAACTGTCCCAGTCCCTACTTGCCAGCCACTTGTTTGCTGGTGACCCTGTGCCTTGGATAAGGACAATTAGCCACTATAGTCCCTCAAGGGGCTGCTGAGAACTTGCACAGCAAGTTCCACAACAAGGTCTGGCCTTCAGCTCTGAGAATTCACTCTGGGCTGGGGACTCTGGCTGCCCTGGGCTAGGGTGGGGCTCCTTTCAGAGTCTCCTCACGTGGACTTTCTTTGACAAGCCAGCGAAGCCTAGGCAGCCTCCCAGCTGGTCATCTGCGGATCTACAGATTCCCGACCACACTTGTGTCAGCCACAATAACCAAACTCTGTTCCTGACCCAAGAGGGATGCAGACCTGGGAAGAGAATGCCCACATTGTTAGATTCTGAGATCGGGAGTAGCTTTCCCAGTGGTAGAGGGAAACCCTTAAATGCCTTTAATATTTCTGCCAGCCCCGGCAGGCTCTTCGCATTCTTCACTAGGCCACAGAAAACTAGTTTCGGAGGGCCTGACAGCGCCCCCTAGTGTAGACAATTCATTCGGCATCATTTGAACATCAAAATTCTATAAAACCAATGGAGAAAACTAGAGATTTGAATTAAGATGTAGGAGTTATGGTCATCGTAGCAGTGGGTTTTGACACATACATAAGTAAATACATGGAATAATCACATTAAATTATAATATTCAAGTACGATAGTCAGGCCTTTTTAGTGACTTGAGAGAATGCCCCTAACAATTATGCTGATGAACTTGTAGTAAGGGTATGTCTAAGGAAACACTGAAAAGAAATGTTCCAAAGTGTTCTCTCTATATATATGGGGTATAGGTAGTTTTAATTCTTAGTCTCTATCTGAAATATCTATATGAAACATATATATATATATATATATATATATATATATATATATATATATATATATATATATATATATATATATTGGGGTACAGCTTTAACATCAAGAAAACATCATATCACTCTGGGTCTCAATAAGAAACAGTGTCACTGTCAAACCAGAAAGGTCATGAGTGTGGGAGACCCACAGGGATTCTGGAACTTGGCTAGAGAAGAGACAAGGAAATTGTTACTTAAACCTAGGAAGAGCAAGAAGTATAGATTAGGCATAGTGAGTGACTTCCAGTTGGGGGACCAGCCAGCCACAGGTGATCTCACAGTCGTTGGCCTCCCAAGTATGACCTCCCTCTAGGAACCACGACTAGAAGCCAGCAGGCAGGGAGGCTGTGACTCGGGGAGCACAGATCTGCCCTGTGTGGTCCACAGTGGAGCATTACACTCACAAGAGGGAAATGAAGGGAGAGGGAGGCATACAAAACATATGCAGAGGTGTGTGTGTGTGTGTGTGTGTGTGTGTGTGTATGTATATGTGTGTGTGAATGTGTGTGTGTGGTGTGTGTGTATGTGTGTGTGTTGTGTGTGTGAGTGTATATGATTGCCTGTGTGGTGTGTTGTGAGTGTGTGTGTGTGTGAATGTGTGTGTGGTGTGTATGTGTGTGTGTTGTGTGTGTGAGTGTATATGATTGCCTGTGTGGTGTGTTGTAAGTGTGTGTGTGTGTGTGTGTGTGTGTGTGATGTGTGATGTGTGGTGTGTGTGTGTAATGTGTGTGGTGTGTATATATGTGGTGTGTGTGTCAGTGTGTATGTGATGTGTATGTCAGTATGTGTGTGATTGTATGTGTGGTATGTGTGTATGAGTGAGAGTATATATGATTGTGTTTGTGTGGTATATGTGAGAGTGTGTGTGGTGTGTGTGTGACACGTGTATATATATATATATATATATATATATGTATATATATATATATATATATATATATATATATATGTGCAGGTTCTCAGGGCAGTGCCCAAGCCTGAAGACCAGAAAAGGAACCCAGGTGTCATGATCTGCCTTATTCCCTTGAGTCAGGGTCTCTCACTAAACCTAGAACAAGGATGGCAGCCAGCAAGCCCCAGAGAGCCTCCTATCTCTACCTCCCCCGCCCATTGCTACCGGCATCTGTGCTACCGTGTCTGATTTCATTATTTCATTTCATTTCATTTCACCTGCATTGGTGTGAGAGTGTCAGGTTCCCTGGAACTGGATAACAGACAGTTATGAGCTGCAATGAGGGTGCTGGGAATTGAACCCAGGTCCTAACAGTGTTCTTAATCACCGACTCATCTCTCCAGGCCCTCATGTCTGTCTTTTAAAATGTGGGTCCTGAGAAACTCAGGTCCTCGTGCCTTTATGCACCAAACCATTCTCCCAGCTCATAAACAAGTTTTTGTAAAGAATTTGTGAGTGCCTGAAGAATTTATTAAGTCCACATTGTAACGGCTCTTGAGGGAGTTTTATTCTAACTCTATGTCCCATTCTGAAGTGTATGGGAAGGTGAGGTGGGGTGGTGCTTGCTATGCAAACCCAGCAACCTGAGGTCAATCTCCAGAGCATTCATATAGGTAAAAGGAGAGAACAAACTCCTCTACTTACATACCTTGGTGTACACACACACACACACACACACACACACACACAAACACACGCACATACACATACAACAGTAATAATAATAGATAAGTAATGTAAGTAAACCATGACAGAACTATAACCAGAATCCAAATATCATACACCACACATACCGCATACACACACACTATAGCACACACCACACACACTCACAACACACCACACAGGCAATCATATACACTCACACACACAACACACACACATACACACATACCACACACACATTCACACACACACATATACATACACACACACACACACACACACACACACACACACACCTCTGCATATGTTTTGTATGCCTCCCTCTCCCTTCATTTCCCTCTTGTGAGTGTAATGCTCCACTGTGGACCACACAGGGCAGATCTGTGCTCCCCGAGTCACAGCCTCCCTGCCTGCTGGCTTCCTAGAGGGAGGTCATACTTGGGAGGCCAGCGACTGTGAGATCACCTGTGGCTGGCTGGTCCCCCAACTGGAGGTTGTAAAAATTCTCGTTTATTCGCCAGATGTAATTGTTGACTTGGAGGTTTACCACTGAGTAAGCTCACCCTTTCTAGTTCTTTCTGAAATCTAGCTGACTGGTTCAACTCAGCTGTTCTGGCTCAAACTCCTCTCCAAGATGACTGATTCAAATTTTCTTTTCCTGGCTTCCGATTAAATCACTCTGCTTGGAAGAACTGAATGTAAACTCCATGAACTCAACTTTCTCTCTCTCTCTCTCTCTCTCTCTCTCTCTCTCTGTGTGTGTGTGTGTATGTGTGTGTGTGTGTGTGCTGCTCTTAAGTAGCCTCTCTTTCCTCTGCTGTTCTCATGAAAGTTGGGTGTATCCTACCTCTGACTTATTCTGTCAAATCTTTCTCTGATTCATCACTTTGTCTGCCCCTCAATTAGACCTCATTTTCAAGTATGGCAGCTCCCTTCTACAGATTAACTTTACCTTCATTGTTCGGGATTAAAGTTGTGTACTAAGGGCATGTCTTAAAGGTGCCAGAGGGATTAAAGGTGCATCATTCCAGCATGATCACACAGACCTAGAAGGTCTTTGGCTGTGATTCTTTGCCAGAACTGCCATATTGCTAAATTAAAAATTCCTCTACAGAAGCTCACTCACTGCAATTAGATCTATCCAATTCTTGCTCTTCCTAGGTCTACATACTGAGTTCTAGAACAACCAGAGCTACATAGAGAGTTTGAAAACACCATTGTCCAGTTTTGATAGCATGGCCATTTGACTTCATGGGCAGATCCCTGAAAATGGCCAACTCTTCACATAGAAATAATTATTAATGGGGTTGGAGAGATGGCTCAGTGGTTAAGAGTACTTACAGAGAAACCAGGTCTAGTTTCTAGCACCCACACAGTGGCTCACAGTTATCTGTATCTCCAGTTTCAGGGGATCTGACACCGCCTTCTGGTCTCTTCTAGGCATACACATAGTACACATACATACACGGAGATCAAACATTTATACATCTAAAATAAAATAATTTTTAAATTTTGTAATGTTTAATTTTGGTCCATTTCCTTAAATGGAAATTTCTCACAGGACAGATTTGTTTTGGCATTTAGGAGACATAGTAGAGGGGAGGGAACTTGACAGGTAGTTGGTACACAAAGCATTCTGGGTAATGAAGTTGAACCTGAACCCATCTATCTCCAAAGTCCAAGACAGGATTTCACTTAGCACCTTAGGCTGGCCTTAAACTAGCAAACATCTTGACTCAGCCTATAGGATACTAGGATTTTAGGTACAAGCCACCATACCTGGCTTTTCTAGAAGCTTCCACATATTGCTCCCATAATGACCCAGAGCACATCCTCTGTGTTTTTCAGGATATTCCTTCTCATGGTGGTATGAAGAAAATACAAATATCTCCCTGATATGTTCTCTGCTTCAAGCTAAGCATTTATTCTTCTTTTGACCATTTCTATTTGTTAAGGTGTTTTTCTCCTCTCCAAACAATGGTCTCACACGTTCTGAGGTGACTCATCTCTATGGCTACAGGGCATCACCACAGAGAGCATATTTGACCAAAGCTGGACAAAAACTAGGCTGGTGCCTCAAAGTGTGTCAGACACTCTTCTATTCTGGCAGGAACTGAGTGCTCTGAGGAAAGGGAAACATTGAGAGACATGCTGTTGCAGAAAGGCACTGTCCAGGAAGGTGGGTGAAGGATATGGGAGGGTCAGAGACTGGGGAATGAGGGCGGAGTTCAGGCATCTAGTTACTATAGCAGTGGAAGCTAGGGGGCTGTACTCAAGCCTGCATGGAATCTGGGAGTCAATAAAGTCTCTGTGTCTAAAGCAGTTTCTCATCGGGTCTCTGAGACTCTCAAATAAGAGAAGCACATTGGCCACGTTGGAAAACAAAGATGTCTGGTGCTTGAGTTTGATGTGTGGACTTACATCAGTGATATCATGACTGGGAACTGTCCCTCCACTTGTAAGATGTGGATGGCACCAGACACCTCTCCATCTCAGTTCAGGATGAAGAAAGGTGACTGTGTGTAATGTTTAGCTCTGTACCCACTGACAAGCGAAAACACATTACTAACACTTCTAAGCCTGCAGCTAATTCAGCCATCCATGCAAGCTGTCACAAAATGTCCTTCCCGCCCCGAACTGGCACTGACTTATTGAGCCCCACCCAGTGTGGGATTTTAAGCATTTCCCTGTTTGATTTCCCCTTTGATAACTCCTGAGGAATTTTTTTTTTTTTGTAGGAATGCTGACATTTGTGGACAGACATACAGACACTTGCTCTGCTCTTCCCAAGGATGCTTCTGATCTGTTATTTTCCATGTTTCAAGACCAGGGTGATGGTGACAGCAGTCCTCTAAAGTAATCTTTCTCTCCACTGTATGTAAATTCTTGGGCCATTTCCCAGAAATGGCTTTCCAGAATAATCATCATAGAAAGTTACACACAGGCCTTCTGCCTGCTGCTGAATGTCCAGCCACATACTGGGGTCAGTTCCCAGTTCCCAACATTTATTTACCATGGTGACGTGTAAAACCATCTTGGCTTGGAACTAGAAGATTCTGGATTCAGGGTCCAGTTCTACAAGTTTCTAGATTCCTTCCTGGGTTTTAGGGCAGGTTCTCTGGAGGTATGGAAACACCAGATGAAAAGATTCATTGACTCGTAATTCAGTCAACACGTTTTTTAATGAGCCGACTTGTGTTCCAGGCCTTATAGCTGGGCGGTGGAGTTAAAGAGGCACCTGCTCCTGGCCTCAAACAGACCCTAATGAAAGGGATAGTAACTTACCTATAGTTTAATGTGTGTAGTAGTTAGAAATGAGTAACAGCTGCTGCAACAGTAGTATAGCTTCCAAGTCTCAATGGCTACTCACCAAAAAAAAAGAAAGAAAGAAAGAAAGAAAGAAAGAAAGAAAGAAAAGAAAAGAAAAGGAAGGAAGGAAGGGAGGGAGGGAGGGAAGGAGGGAGGGAAGAAGGAAGGGAAGGAAGAAGAAAAAGGATAAAGGAAGGAAAAAAGAAAAATTGGGGGGAGGCAGAAATCTTTGTGTTCATGCCAAGTCCAGAATAGGTTAGGGAGCCCTTTTTCTTTCTCCAGCCAAACCATGCATTGTGAACGCATCCTTGTTGCCGTAGATAAACAGACGTAGGGGAGCCGCTGCTTTGGTTCTTAACTGGGCCCAGGAGTAACACAATCACTTCCACTCAGAGCTGACCACACGGCCAGCCCTGAACTGATTTCAATAGAGGCTGAGAAACAGAAGGGAGCTCATCGTGAACTGTTTCTGTTCCTGCAGGTAAAGCTGTGACCTCGGTACGCAAGGCCAGTACATTCATTAAACTCTTTGGATGGAAGGAACCGGCTTGACTTAAGATAAATAGAACACGAAATCACAGAGATTCCAAGGGTTTGGAGGTTGTCTTATAGAATTGATTTGTGTGGTGAGAGAGACACATGCTTGCAACTGTACGTGTGGGGAGGTCATAGGTCAACAGCCAAAGTCAGTTCTCCCCTGTACCCAAGTGGGACTTGGGGATCTAACTCAGGCTATCAGACTTGACAGCTAGCGCCTTGACCTCTGAGCCATGTTTATAGCCTGTGTGATGGTATCTTTAGGGATCAGTTCTTAGAAATACAACTGAGCATAGGGAAGGGGCTCAGAATCAGGAAATGTAAAGGCAAAAGGCATTGTCTCTGGCCTCTGAAGCACTCTGAGAAGGAAAGGGGAGTGCGTGGTTTCAGAGATATCTTTATGGAGCTGAGGGATTCCTGAGCAGGAGACTCGCTTTGTGTTAAGGAAGGAGAGAGGAAAGACACAGTAAATGCCCTCCTTAAAGTGTTTTTCTTTAAATATGTATTTATCTTTTTAAAGATGTTTGTTAGCTCCCAGCATGGCTCTGAGTCTGAAGGTTAAAATGGGAGTTTGTTAAGTGAATTAAAAAGACTAAGGCCAGAGCTGGAGAGATATCTCAGTGGCTTGGGTTGGAGGCATGGCTCAGCCCTTACTTAACAGCACTTGCTGCTCTTTCAGAGGACCCAGGCTCATTTCCCAGCTGATGGCTCACAACTGTCTGTAATTCCGCTTCCAGGGGATCTGAGGTCTCTTCTGACCTCCTTGGGCTCTTGTACAGACATGATGCGCACACACACACACACACACACACACATACACACACACACACACACATACTCACTCTCTCTCTCTCTCTCTCTCTCTCTCTCTCTCTCTCACACACACACACACACACACACACACACACACCATGGCCATTTCAGATGCAAAGATGAGCTTAGTATATGTCTGGGCTGTTGCTCAGTGGTAGATCGCTTGCCCACTGCGCTTGAGTCTCAAGTCCCCGGGCTTGATCCTCAGTACTAGGGAAGAACATGCTCCTTCTAAAGTTTTCATCTTTTCTTTCATTTTGTAATTTTGCTCCGGGTTCTGCTTTTCCTCTCCTGCAGGAAGTGTTTTTTTTTTTTTTTTTCTTTTTCTTTTTTTTTTTTTTTTCTCCTAGGATTTGACTTTTCATTTGTCTTTCATTTTAGGTCTGAGTTTCTTTTTAGCACTCACTATGGTGCGGATTTGGCTGGAGGCAAAGTCATCTTTTAAAATATTAGAAATGTTCTTTGTTTCGTTTGGGACAGGGTCTTCTAAGTCCCCAGGCTGGCTCTAGGTTCCATCCTCCTGCCTCAGCCTCAGGAGAGTTGTTTTTCTTGCAGTACCTGCGAAGGCGGTTTCCACTGGGATGGTCACCATACTTTGCCACCTCTCTGGTCCTTACTCCCGAGTGCACCCTCTGGCTGTGCTTTCCTGTCGGGATTTGCTTGTGAGTGAAACCCTGTGCTTTGTTCATGTGGAGCAATGGGCTCACGTTATCTTACTTCACGTCCATCCAGCAACGTACATTTAGAACCTTGAAATTCTCTTAAATTTTCTTCTACTCCAGTCTCCTTTTCTCCTTTCTGGGACTTCGGCTCCAAATTCCTCACCCCAAGACAGGTTACAGTTACATGTATGCACAGACATGTATTGCTATGACCTAACAGATCCCTGGTTTTCTGGTGGCTTTTGTTTGTTTAACTTTTCTTTTCTCTAGTCTATAGTTATGGCCCACCATTAAGTCTATTTATTTGTTCCTTTGTTACTCCCTTTTGACTCTGATGTGGTTTGGATGAGGGTCCCCAAAGCTTCCTACACAGAAATTTAATCCCCTTGTGAGGTATTGAAGTTGGTACCGATTCCAACTTCGCTGCTTAGAGCAGGGACGTTGGGAAGTGACCGGTGAGCTAGGTGATTAGCGTGGCACTCCCGTAATCAACTCGTGGTGATTTATGAGAAGAGAGAACAGGAAGAAGGGGGGGAGAAAGAGAACTCATTATAAGATGTATGATAAACACCCCCTCCCCCCAATTTAGAACTTGGTGTCAAGTACTTTCCCTCCCCCCATCTAATACTTTGGTAAGGAGACCAGGGTCTTTCAAGGCATGGTGGTCTACACTTGAGCTGTCCTCCAGACCTTACATGCCAGTGTCTTCACAGCTGCATTTTTCAGTCATGAGCACCACAGTCAGAGCTACAGAAGCGAAGCGTTCTCCAGAATGCTAGAGTGCTAGAGGTCTCCCTCTCTTTAGTTAAGTTTCACTTCTGCGAGACTGCTGCCGGTCAAGTACAGCTCTCGTGACCTCTGGCCCCACCAATGTTGCCTGTGAGTGAACGTAAGAAAACAGAAAGGTTTTGGGGCTCAGGGACGGTAGCTTCTGTGCCCAGGGATCTAAGTATGCCTTCGCTTTGCCACACTCACTCTTTATGTCCAGAGGCCCCTCCAAATCCTTCAAGCACAGGAGGCATACCCCATAGGCCTGTTATGTTTTAATGTTCTCACAAGAATCTTCTCGATGCACGAGACAAGGGCAGAGGTACTTACTATCTGCAGCTTGCGGTGCTGCTCAGCGTGGAAGCTGCCAGTCTCCTGTAGCTGTTTAAATTTAAAAACATTTAAATTAAAAAAAAAAAAAACAAATCTGTCGGACTGGAGAAATGACTGCTCTTCCAGAGGTCCTGAGTTCAATTCCTGGCAACCACATAGTGGCTCACAACCATCTGTAATGGGATCCTACGCCCTCTTCTGGTGTGTTTGAAGACAGCCACAATGTACTTATATATGTAGAGTAAAAAAAATAGTTTTAAAGAATCTGTTAATCATACAGCATTTCAAGTGCTTAGTGACCGGGCACAGCTAGAAGCTACTATCTTAGAAAGACTGGATATTTATGGACATTCATCATGGGGGGGGAGTACTCTCTTCATCCCCTCTTCCCTTTCTCTCTTCTCATAAAGCACCACTAGTCAATCACAGGAGTGCCACACTAATGACTTAGGTTTACTGGTCACGTCCCAAAGTCCCCAGCTCTTAGCAGCGAATCAGTGCCAGCTTCAGTACCTCATACGGGGATTAAATTTCTGTAAAGTTCTGTCTTTCTCTGTGTTCAGCCACAGGTGCCACCAGCATCGAGGTGCGCGTGATCAGGGGTTCAACCAGAGCAGAAGGGCTGACACTTCCACCTCCATTCTGAGGAGAGGAGAGGGGAGGGGAGGGGAAGGAGATTCTGGGAGCCCATTACTTCCATGGGTGTGTCAACAAGTTCCAAGAATTCCAAACACAGACCATACCCAGCTCCGTCCCTCCGGTCACTGCCTGTCACCCACCTCTGATGGGAAGTTCTCATTAAAACAGCTTATGGCTTTCCCCCTCAAGATAAAAGGAATAGAAATTGTTAAAAATAAGGAAAAATGAAAAGAAAAGGGCATTTGTTCCTCAACTTGAAGGCGGGCACACAAGTCGCGCTCTAGGGTTTTTCCTTTCCGTAGCCTTCAATACAGTGTTTTCCCCAAGAGTTGTAAAAGTCGCTTTTGAAAACGAATTTTCCAGAACATGACTTAGGCCCAGAGCTTTCTGTTTTCCTTTCCTAGTCTTATCAAAAAGCCTTTATCTCTACAAACACCGGGTCAGTTTTCAGTCCGTGGACACTTGGCTCACTCATGACTTGTTCCATGTCACTGAAGTGCCTGAAGGTTGTGCTCTCCACACGTTCCTGCATAGACACCTCACCCAAAAGATGAGGGTGTTAGGAAGTGGGGCTTTGGGAGGCCAGTAGATCAGGAGAGTAAGGCCAGTGTCCACAGGATTGATACTGAGGAGAGTCTTCCCTCCTGCTAGTTAAAGACACAGAAAACCACAGGCATCTACGAACCAGGAAGAATGTGATAACCGAGTGCTTGCAACTAGAAATTTTCTGTCTATGTGTAAGAGAGGTCCAGCCACAGGCTCTGTGTTTGCCTAGGAAGATGGGAGTTGGGAGTTGTCTGGGGGGGGGGGGGAGGAAGGACAAGAAAAAGAAGTGTACCTCTTTGCTTCAGACTGTGTCCAGGTTCGGGGTCTGAAGTCGTATTTGCTGCGTGCCGTGGGAATTCTAAGTGAAGAAAAATTTAAGTAAAAACTTGATCAGAGCTGATAAAACTGAGCAGACATGAGGGTCTGTGAAGTCTTGAGGATGGTTGTTAGAATTCCTTCCCAGGGTAGCAACAGCTACCCCATCTCCTTAGGTGAGGGGTCACTTACAGTGGTGTGGATGCTCCTCCAAAAACAGGCCAAACCTGGAAAGCCTTTACCCAGCAGTCACCAGGGCTTTCTGGTAGCCTCATAGATGGAGGTCTGCCCCTCTCCCTGGCCTATATACTTGAGCCTCTCCCCGAGGCCTTAAATCAGAGTTGCATAGAACAGGTTAAAGGTAGGAAGTGCCTGGTTCCTCAGGCGAAGGCTCATGACCCTCCCAGCCCTCCGTAAGGTTGTAAACAGTCAGCAAGCCTATCTGAGACATCCCTTTGCAGTTGGGCCTGTCCCTACCCAAGGTGGTGTTTGCTTGTCTCAGAGACAGTCACTCAGAACAGTACACTTCCGCTGGCAGAGCTTTAGGAACTCATAGAAATCTGACAGAGGGCCACTGAGATGCCTCAAACAGTTAGGGCGCTTGCTGCTAAGAGTGACATCCTGAGTTTGATCCCCAGAAGGAGCAAACTGACAACTGGAAGTTGTGCTCTGGCCCGCACGGGCTTGTTACGGAACACATTGTTCCTTCCCTAGTAAGTAAGAGAGAGAGAGAGAGAGAGAGAGAGAGAGAGAGCGCTAAGACAGCAATCAGATTTTGTATCTCAAGAACAAGAAACTAGCATGTTTGAAATCTTTGAAGAGATAAATAGTTCCTCAAGCCTAAGGCAAGAGCCGAACAGTATGAGAATAGACAATCTTGAAAACATCACAAAAATGTCACTCACACAGGAACTCAAGGACAGACGTAAACAATTATCAAAATTAAAGCAGCCCACAAAGTCAGAAATGGGAAAGGAAAAGGAACCCAACCCTTCTCAGGTGGCTTCTGTTCCTGACAAGGCTAGCCTGTAAGCCAGGTGCTATGGTGCACTTTGCAAGTCTACAAACGTTCTAGGTCTGTGTGCACAACTGCTCTCTGAAGCTCTGAATTCTTTTAAACTTGTATCTTTTAAAACTCTGGACTTCCTTACCCACCCCCCCCCCCTTTTTGAGACAAGGTTTCTTATTGTGTATGTAGCCCAGGCTAGCCTGGAACGCACAGGCCGGACATTTTTGACGGACCCGAGGAGGAGCCATCTTCAGGCTAGTCATGGAATAATAATTCTGTGAACACTGTTACGTAGAAACTAAGGCATTTTATGGGGCTCACTCAGTGGTGGTGGCATCGTCACCTCCATTTTGTAAACGAGGACATTGAGTTTCTAGCCATCATCTCTCAAACGTCTAGAAAACTGTCAAGCAGTTTAGTTAGCGTTTAAGTCAAGGCAGGTTGAAGACTTTGTCCAAGCTTTTCAGAACAATACTAAGGGGCCCGTAGTTGCTCGTAGTGACTGTAATGTCTAGTACTAGGCGTCACTGATTCCTATAGGTTCAGAGGCTACTCCATTGTCGTCATAGCAGGAAGCATGGTGGCGTGTGGGTAGACATGGTGCTGGAGAGGCTGCTGAGAGTTCTACACGGGATCAGGGAGACAGCAGGAAGAGAAAGTGAGCCACTGGCCGGGTATTAGCTTCTGAAACCCCAAAGCCCACCCACAGTGACAGAACTTCCTTCAACAAGGCCACACCTACCCCAATAAAACCACACCTCCTAAAAGTGCCTCTCCCTATGAGTCTATAGGGGACATTTTCATTCAAACCATCACAGATCTGACTCAAAACAAAGAAACAAACAAGTAAATAAACAAACAAACAAAAAAACAAGATAAAACAAAATAGCAATGCCTGAGGAGGAATAACACCCAAGATAATTCTTTGCCCTATATATTGTGTATCTCCCTTCACGAGCATGCACACATTCACAATCACCTGGCAATTATATAAAAGCATCTCCTCCAGAGTTGTGAAAAAATGTAGATGTGTTCATTGTTACATATAACTGTAATCTTCAGAGTCCATGTACACACCACACACACACAGACACACATACAGTCACACACATACACTCACACACACACTCATACACACTCAGAGTCACAGACACTCACTCACACACAGTCACAGACACTCATACACACACACACTCTCACACACACACTCACACACACTCTCACACACACATACTCTCACACTCATACACACATACTCTCATACACACACACTCACACACACACTCACATACACTCACACACAAACACTCTCTCTCTCACACACACAGTCACAGACACTCACACACATACATTCTCACACACACACTCACACACACTCACACATACTCAGAGACACAGACACACACACAGAGTCACAGACACTCACACACACACTCTCTCTCACACACACACACACTCTCACACACACACACTCTCACACAGTCATAGACACTCATACACATATACTCACACACACTCACACACACACACTCACACACATACCCTCTCACACACACATACTCACACACACATACTCACACACTCTCACACACTCTCTCTCACACACACACACACTCACACACACACACACACTCTCTCTCTCTCTCTCTCTCACACACACACACACACTCTCTCTCTCACACACACACTCTCTCTCACACACACACACACACACATACTCACACACACACCCGGATACTCCCACTTGCTTCCTGCTGTCATTTGAAATTTTACATCATCTTTTTTTTCCTGTCACTTCAGTGTCCTCTCTAGGTAGCATTTTCAAGATTTCAGTAATCTTCTGTTCCCTGACCACATCAGAATTGATCAGTGTACATCCTTATTAATAAAAGAAAATAAATAACAATCCTTAAATAATTAATTAACCACTTACATTGCCTCTCAATACATTGGAAGCTTCAGCTTTAAGTGTCAGTGTGCGCATGTCACTGTTCAAATTTGCTTCACTCCTTAGTCTCTTTTGTTGTAATAATTAGAATGAGTCACTTGAAAATGTTCTTACCCATATTCTTTTCTGGCTATTAGGATCAATGACAAGTTTTCGTGGGCAATGTAAATGTCTCAAAAGTGCTTAATAGTTTCATTTAATTCGCCCTCCTAAACTGCACATGCCTGTATTTTCAGCACCGAGGAATCAGAGGCAGGAGGATTGCTTCAATTTAAAAATGAAATCAGATAGATTGCTCTCCTGGAAGGTTAGGCCAATTATGTTTCAATCAGCTGGTCCTCTCACCTACTCCCTTACACTACTGAGTTTTATCAGCTAAAGGTGATTTGTTTGTTTTTAGATGGAATCAATGGCGCCCAAGATGGTCTCCTACCCTAAGCTCAAGTCATCCTCTGGTTCAGTTTCCTAAGGAGCTGGGACCATTCGCATACACCACCAAGCTTGACTCTGCTGAGTTCTGTGTCTCTGGTTATACACATAATTCTTCTTGGTTTTGAAGGCCAATTGTAAAACAACAAACCCTGAAAACAAAACACAGACCTTCAGGTAGCACACAACACAAATCTTAGCACTTAAGGGGATGAAGAAATGGGATCTTGAGTTTGAAATTAGCCTAGGCGATGTAGAGAGTTCTGATCTCAGCAAAACCAAACAGAAAGTAAAAGCCCCTCACCACACAATTTTGGTTTAATGTCACTACTTTCCAGCTTTTTAAAATCCAAATATTTTACATAAAATTGTCATTGACTGTGCTTCAAAAACACGAGTTTCAGTTTTTGCCAAGTCTAAGCTAAAAAAAAAAAAATGGCAGCTCATTTTAACTTGTCATATTGGCTGCAAATATTTTTCTCAGTGTCTTGATGACTTTTTCATGTATTTGTAGTGTTCTGAATGTCGATGTGGTCAGATTTAGAAACCTCACTCTTTTATCTTATTGTGGCTCTTAAAAATGTCTTCCAGTGGGGACAGGAGTGTTTAATCACACTGAAAAGGAAGATCATGGAGTTGTTTGCTGTGTCTCAGTTGATAGAGCTTAGCATGCAGAAAAACCTTGGGTTCAATCCCTAGTACTGCACAAACAAAAGGTAGTGAAGCAACTGTTCATGGCGTCAGCAGGATCAGAAGGCTACCCTGTGCTGCATAGCAACCTACATGCACTTGGTAGCTATTTATTGATACCTGCTGTGTGTGTGTGTGTGTGTGTGTGTGTGACACGTGATAGAAATGAACCACAGATGACCCTTTCACTGGGAGGAAGAGAAGTTGAGTATGAACTGATATAGATACCCAGAGAGCTTCATCTAAAAAAAAAGTGCAAACAGGAAGAGCTTCCTAGAGGAGGAGGTGTCTGAGCTGGACCTGGGTGGCCATGCTGGCATGCATGGGGCATGTGGATATGAAGAAAGCAGACTCAGCAGAGGACATCCTGAAGATATTCACTGTCACATTCTTTGCAGGACAGGAGCAAGGAGACACTGTGGGGTATTGGCCAGAATACTTATCCTTAAAGTATTGGCAGGTATGAGCTTTCTCTACCTTGCAAAGAGAGCTGAGTTAAAAGAGGCCATTTGAAGGTATTTGACCTTCAGTTTCCAAACTGAAGTGTTCATTTAAGTCATAATCACATTTGTGGTAAGGATGTAAATGGAAGCAGGGCACAGGATGGAGGAATCTGTCTATATTGAAGACTTGTCCTTGGGGTAATAGAATTTGCATTTCAATAATATGGGCCAAGACCAGGGTAGCTCCTGCAGCTGGAGAAGAACCTTCTGACACTCTCCAGGGTCTTGTGCAGTGAGGACAGTATGCCAAGCTGTTTTGGTCTCACTGAGGACAGAGCAAAAATGTCGGGGCTTTTAGAGCTTAGTCTAGTTAGAAAACTACTCCATCCTTCTGAGCGTGAGCTTCTGTGTCCATCTTCCTGTCATGGTCTTGAGCCCAGAAGCTCATCACTGCCAGGGATCCGATGACCCCTTCTGGCCCATGTGGAACCCACACACGAGTATATACACAAGTTCACAATTAAAAATAAAATTAAGTGGGCTGGAGTGATGGCTCAGTGGTTAAGAACACTGACTGCTCTTCTCAAGGTCCTGAGTTCAAATCCCAGCAACCACATGGTGGCTCACAACCATCTGTAATGGGATTCAATGCCCTCTCCTGGTGTGTTTGAAAGACAGCTACAGTGTACTTATACATGAAATAAATAGATCCTTAAAAAAATAAATAAAATAAGTAAAAACTGTCCTAGAGTCATATAGTTCTCTTGGGTCAGAGCCTCAGATGTGACGTTCTTGTTGATAAGGTTGCACTTTGGTGCCCTTTGCAACCACAGGGGAAGGGGTACTCTCTATTCCTATGTTTTTTTGTTTTTGTTTTTTTTTAAATGAGTATGTGCTTGTGTACATGGTGTGTGTGTGTGTGTGTGTGTATGTGTGTGTGTGTGTGTGTGTAAGCCTTCAGAATCTAGAAGAGGGCATTAGATTCCTTAGAGTGTGGTGAACCCTGTGTCAAGAATGTTGGGACCCAAACTTGGGCCTTCTGGAAGAACAGCAAGTGTTCTAACCACCTAGACATCATCTCTTCAGCCCTTGAAATTGTTTATTCTGGATAACTTATAGAAAAGAAATCATGTAAACCCCTGGGACTGGTTTCTTTCACTTAATACTTTTTTAAAAATTAGTTAATTAATGTTGACTTATGTGTGTGGGGTGCACATGCATGTGTGTATGGTGCACATGCATGTGTGTGCATGAGTCGGGGTCTGAGTAGGATGTGTTTAGTTCCTGCCTTAGTTCTTTAACTGAACCTGGGGCTAGGCTGGGAGCCAGCAAGTCTAATAATCCTCCTGTCTCTGCACCCACACAGAGCTGGGGTAACAGGTACATGTCACCACACCTAGCTTTTTACATGGGCCCTAGAACTCAGGTTCACAATGTCTTGGGTAACAAGCAGTCTTACCCACTAAGCCCTCTTCCCTGCCCTTGACATTGTTTTTAAGGCCAGTTCATGTAACATGTATCAGCATTTCATTGCTCTTAATGACCAGGTAGTGACACTTTCCTGAGAAAACTCACCCCATCTTATTTACTAACTCACCAACTGCAGGATGAGTAGTTGTTTCCACTGGGAAAGGGGCATTTATTGCAAAGCATCTTGCTATGAACATACACACACACACACACACACACACACACACACACACACACACACACGTACAGATACACAGACAATTGGACATACATACATACATACATACAGACAGACAGACAGGCAGGCACATTCATAGGTCTGGGAGAACTTGCTCAAGGATATGTTTAACTAAGTAAGGAGAAACACAAGACGTTGGTGTGAGGGGTGGTGTGAGGAAAGACCAGCCAGTTCTTTGATCTTTGAGCTCCTATGATCCTGTTGACCCAAGTCAAAAGGCAGAATTCCTACGAGCGATTTGTAATTAATCACAACATAGACTGGGCGAAAGTGCTTCAGTACTTTCTTTAGAATGTGTTTCTCTAGACTTTTCCATTCCTGTTAGGGCAGTTTTTACGGTGGCTGGTAAGTAGTGTGTGTGTTTTGTTTGGAAACCTGACTTCTGGCCTTGATCTCTATCAAGTGCCTTCTCATATGCACACCACCGCAGCTTGCCAGGCAGGCCTCTCTCTACAGGCCAAGTGAAACCCAAGGCCACAGTTCCTTCCCAGAGGGCCAGAGTGATGTCATACTGGGGACAGAGCCCAGCAGCTGCCTCGCTCCTGGCAGTGCCCTTCCCAAGAGGCTCCTGCAATTGCGTTTCCTCCTGGTAATGTCATGTATATTTTATCTCATGTTTTCTCTTTGTCACTGTTTTATCAGCTGTGCAATTTAGTTTATACAGTACAAGAAAATGAGATAGGATTGTGAAGGAATAGGAGAATAGCGGTGTGGGATTGGCAGACTTTGTAGTTGATTAGGTTTCACTGGGTCTTTGGGGAAATGGATTTCCAGTTATACAAGGTTCTGGTCATATGTCAGAATCATTCGTGTACTTCAGAACCAGTAGTCTATTGAATAAAGCAAATGGGACTGTAGGGAGACTGGGTTTTAGTGATCTAGCTTTCTGCATCTGGAGACACTCTCATCCTATGAACACTGACCACCTTGCACCTCAAATTACAAATGCTGAAATGTGAGTGGCCACATTTCCATCATCCCTTGCATATGCCGATGACAAATTCCAGTCCTCATACTCTGACCAGAGCTCAGAGGTGACAAGAAGCAGGCGCTGTGGCAGCTGTTTGGAGAGAGAGGCGGTAGATGCTGAGCCAGTTCAAAATGTCTACAGCACGGTCAGCCTGGAGGTGTCTATGGACCACACTATTCTCTGTGACCAGGGGTAGTGGTACGGGTTCCTCAGAAGCAGGTCCGACATTGTGCCTGGCCACAGCACTCTAGAAAGTCTCTTTGCGGGCATGTCTATTTAGTTTGTGTAGGTTAAAGAGGGGAGGGGAGACAAGTTCTCATGGTATTGGCAATTGTTCGCCTGGCCCCGAATGATGGAGCACACGCTAAAGTTGTCAGGTATAATCTTGTCTCTCACGTATGCCTACTGGGCTGTGGACAGTTCTGAAAGATTAACAAGTTCTAATCAAGTCCTTAAAGTCCCTTCCATTGAGGCTGGGCATGGCGGCACACAAGCATTTGGGAAGTTGAAGCAGGAGATTGCCACTCATTCAAGGTCAGACTGAGTTACAGAAAAAGAGAAAAACACTGGAAGGCAGGGCTAGAGATGGCTCAGCAGTTAAGAGCACTGGATGCTCTTGCACTCTTCTTGCAGAGGACCTGGATTCTATCCCCCCTCATCCATCTGGTGACTCAACACTGTCTGTAATTCCAGATCCAATAGATCTGATACCCTCTTCTAGCGTCCTTGGGCACAAGACATGAATGTGGTACCCAGACACACACAATTGAGGGGCCAGGGAGCCAGCCATGGAGAAAGCATTGGTCATGTTGGTGACTGAAGTTGTACTCTTCACAACCAACATAATGTCAGGTTGGCAGTGCTGGGAAGGCCAGAGACAAGGGATCTCCAGAACAAGCTGGCTTGCTATGTTAGCTGTCTCAGTGAGCTCTGGGTCCAGTCAAGAGACCCAGCCTCATTGAATAAGGTGGAGAGTGATCAAGAAAGACTCCTGTTACCAGTGTCAAACTCAGATCTCCACATGGGCATGTTCCCATGTGTGTGCCCACATACATACAAACATATATACATATTACACAAATAAGCATGCAAAAAAAAAAAAAAAAAAACCCAGTAGGGAAAATAGCCTTTCATTAACAAACTGGATGGCATTCCAGCTGGGGAGAGCATCTAAGCTTAGGTTCACAAGAACTCTTTCACTGTTTTCTGTGAGTTCCAGGACAGCTCTTCAGATTATGACACAGTACCTATTACAGTCTGTGTGAGGAAGCTGTCACCTTGTAGGGTCCAGGGGACAGCATTCACGGTATTGTCTAGGAGAAATAGAGATGGTGAGGATGTGAGGCTGGTCATGAGGCCGGTTGTCCTGGATAGTCTGTAACTTAGACCAGGCAGGAGTGGGGCAGAGGAACAGGCATCTACACCCCTGCAGGGAGGAAGGAGGTATGGTCACCCACATTAGAAGTTGAACATTATCAGAGGAAACTACACAGAGTGCCTATGTCAAGACTGTCAGCCAAAAGAGGACATCAGGACCAAGGCTAAGAAGAACCCAACCTACTGTCTACTTCTAAGACCTACTTTTAAGCACCCGTGAATCCTCAGAGTTCTGGTACACAGAAGAGAGGTGGAGAGAGAAAGTTCCTGGAGAATCTTCATCTCTAGAAGTGACCAGGACAAATGAGAAAAGCTAAAAGACCGATCAATGCATATGTTGATGCTAATCTCTCTAGTTAGATAGTGTGATAGGTTTTACTTCCCACAGTGTGGAATCACACGGGAAGGTCTCAATGAGAAACTGCCTAGATTAGTTTGACCTGTGGGGTTACATGAGGGACTTTCTTAACTGAGCTGGGGGCCCTGTGCAGAGCGAGAGAGTGCTAGGTGAAGCATGCAAGCATTTGTTGCTCTTTTCTTTCTGACTTCAGGCTTAATATGACCAGTTCCCGATGCCCCGACTTCCCAGCAACCATGGGTTTAACCTGAAGTTGAGAACCAAATAAACTTTGTCCCTACATTGCTTTTGTCACGCTGCTGTTTCTTTTCTCTAATCACAGCAACAGGAAAGTAACTAAGACAGATGGACTCTGGAGATGGAGACTCTGGGAGGAAACGGGTCGGATGAGTTTGTGAAGTAGAGAGGGCCCTCATGACAATCTGAAGGGCCTTAAAAGAAAAGAAAGAGGCCAGGAAGGATGGCTTAAAGGAAGCCCTGAGAAGGCTGAGGTTTGCAGGGACCAATCAGCCAGCATCTTGGTTTTATACTTCCTACCCTGCAGAATGATGAGAAACCAGTCTATGGTTCAGCCACCCACCTTAATATTTCTGTTTCGGTAGCCTCTGTGAGCGAAGACAACTAGACATCCACTAAAGAGGCCACCTTGAGTTTTAAAATACTTTATTCTTGTGCATGTGCATCTAAATGCAAGTGCTCACAGGCCGGAGGCGTCTTGCTTCCCCTGGAGCCAGGCACTTGTTGTAAGCCGCCCAATATGGATGTTGGGAATAGAACTTGAAGGTCAGCATGTACTGTAGCCTGTTTTTCCCAGGGGCTTCTCTTTTTCTTTTACTTTTCTTGGTTATTTTATTTACTTACATTTCAAATGTTTTCTCCCTTTTCCATTTCTCCTCTGCAAAACCATCCATCTCTCTCCCTCTGCTTCTATGGGTGCTTCTCCACCCACCCAGCCACTCCCACCTCACCTCCCTAGCATTCCCCTACACTGGGTCATTGGGCTCCCCCAGGACCAAGAGGCTCCCCTCCCATCGATGCTATACAAGACCATCCCCTGCTACATATGTTCAAGTGTTATTCCCTTTTCCAGTCCCTCTCTCCCATCTCTCCTCCCCCTTCTTCTGAGGGTGCTCCACCTCCCATCCACTCCCACCTCACAACCCTGGCATTCCCCTACACTGGGGAAACAAGCCTTCACCAGGCCATAGGCTCCTATTGATGTCAGGCAATGCCGTCCTCCTCTACATGTAAACCTGGAGCCGTGGGTTTATGTGTGGTCTTTGGTTGGTGGTTTAGTCCCTGGGGTCTCGGGGGGGTCTGGCTGATTGATAATACTGTTCTTCCTGTGGGGTTACAAACCTCTTCAGCTCCTTCAGTCCTTCCCCCAACTCCTCCATTGGGGTCCCCATGCTCAGTCGGATGGTTGGCTGTGAGCATCCACATCTGTAGTGGTCAGGAGTCCTCCGGAAGAGCAGCAAGAGGTCTTAGCCATTGAGCCATGTCTCCACCCCCACGAGAGGGACATTTTAATAAATATATCTGGACAACAACGCCATTTGAATAGATTTCTATATAAATAAGAATGGCACATAAATCAACTACTGGGCCAACTGGGGTGAACACAACCCAGAGATGTCTGCAGTGAGGGTACTGCGTAAAGACAACAACTCGAGAGTCTAGCTACATGTCTTTAGACTTCAGTTCCAAAAGACGTTTCGTTTCCTCCCAGTATCTAGTACTTGTCTGTGACACCCACATCCGTCCAACTATCATCCAGAAACAGTCCTGTCATTAGCTTCTCCCTCTGAGCACTTGCCAGACAGGGAACAGACTATCCGTCACTCCTTCCTGAGTCGTAGGTATCAAAGATGCCAACTCACCTCCGTTTCTGTCTCTCTGAGGCCCTTTGCTGCCGTCTCCTAACAGAGTCTTTCCTCTGTGCTTGTCCTCTGGTTTGGAAGGTTTGCAGCATCCAGGATTCGGCAGTGGTCAGACATGAAGACTGACCGTTGGAAGTTCGTGTGAAGGGCGGCTAAGGGACTTGTGTTTCTAGGGGAGGCTGCCGATTGTGCCTAATCATACCCCCCTCCCCCAACTTTGCAGAATTGAATTTTAGGGCTGGTCGAGCTGTTTAGATGGTTCACCAGTTAAAGCACCGGCTGCTCTTTCAGAGGACCCGAGTTTGGTTCCTGACGTCATGCTTAGGTGGTGCCTCTCTCTAAGTCTAGTAACCCGACACTTTCTTTTAGCCTTCGAGGGTAAACACGATCATGTGTGCAGAAGTGCACGGGCAACAGACATACAATTAAAAATAAAGTAAAATAGCCCTGAACTCTGGCTGCAGAGAGTATCATACAGAACATAGGCATTGCCTAAGCTCTTGCTGCAAAATGTGCAGACTTAGCTTAAAGAGGAAGGAAAGCACATGCTCCTCCTCTCCTTTCCGATTTTCTTTTGGCCAGGATGTGGCTACAAGAGTTGGCACTAGCGGGGCCATTTATAACCGTGATGGGCCATGTAATGGAGACTGCACTCCAACAGAGGAGTAACCACGGGTGCGTTGCAGGCTGCTTGTTGTCAGAAGAAAACTACATCGCTCCAGCCACCTTTGCTTTGGTTTTCGGATGCAGAGTTGGATACGTAAAACT
The DNA here is from genome assembly GCF_963924665.1 of Micromys minutus. Lineage (NCBI taxonomy): Eukaryota > Metazoa > Chordata > Mammalia > Rodentia > Muridae > Micromys > Micromys minutus. Next base: position 19,622,145 of record NC_137963.1, on the reverse strand, counting down.
ACATTATAAATCACACCTACAATGTGCCCAGGAGCCTCACGGCTCGGTGGGTCAGCAATGGCAAAAGTACACATGTGACGAAATTGGCTTCTGTACTACTCTGGAAGAAAGGCTACCACGGTAACAGAGCCAGTGGTGGCAGGATGAAGACGTTTGAACGTCGGTCCTTGTCATCACTTTTCCCAAGGTCTTATGAATGAGATGAGTTAGAGCCAGTCGGAGACAGGAAGGAATCACGCCTTGCTCTGGAGTTGGCAGTCAGTAAGACATCTTCGAGCACCCGAAACGTGCCAAGTCTTTTGTCCTCCCAAGTACATAGCCTTCAAGTGGGGAGACACCAGACCAGGGTAACAAGTAAGGTTTTTTCCAGTTGAAATGTGTGACCTTTGCCATCTCTGGGGGGCAGCCTGTCAACCCAACTTTTCAGGTCACCACCTTTAAACTGAAGAGGCACAGCTAGAAGACGTGGGACAAAGTCAAGACTTCGTAATTCCAAAGCCTCATCTCTAAGAGCTATGAAAGCAGTTGGATGGACCTCCAAGTAAGTCTTCCCCAAGAGTAGGCAAGCTAGAAAAGCTATGTGGGCCCAAGGGTGCTCTCTGGGAGTCTCATTCTGAATGTGACCATGGAAGGACAGGGATCCTCCCGGAGGGCAGGGTTGGGCTGTTGGGTGCCCATATTGGGCAGACAGCCTGGACTGCCGGAAAGATGACTGCTTTCTGTGTCTACTTCAGTGCCACTTACAAATTATGTGAGCACTTGTTAGTGTTTAAGTTATCAGAGCCTAAAAAACAAACAACAGAAACCCATACACACATCACCTTTAATCCCAACACCCGGGAAGGAGAGGCAGATGGATCTCTGAATCTGAGGCCAACCTGGTCTACAAAACAAGTCCCAGGACAGCCAGGACTGGTACACAGAGAAACTCTAGCGTGGAAAAAGAAATCCACACACATCCAAAGAAGCCTGAAAAATCACTAAGTAATTTTCTTTTAGTCATATGACATGATGACATTTAGTTTACGTTGTTCTCATGGGAAGAAGAGACTACATGGGAACAAAATGTTCATTGTTCCTCAAATTCCCTCTCAAAAAGAGGCCACCTGAAATTTAGTTAGGCATACTGTCTTCTTGCTTTCTTTCTTTTTAAAGACAGGGTCTCACCTGTCCCTGGCTGGCCTGGAACTCACTATGTAGACCAGGCTGGCATTGAATTCATAAGAGATTTGCTCATCTCTTCTTTCTGAGTATTGGGATTCAAGGCATTCCTCACCACACCCAGCCCTTAAAACATTTTTCCAACATTTGATTTGGGGATGGAGGCCTCAAGCTTGACAGCAAGTGACAGTACTCACTGAGCCATCTCACCAGGGTCTCCTGTCAGAGGTCCCAGCTGCCCTTGAACTTGTTCTGTAGAGAAGGGACACCGACCGCCTTCTTTTACTTCCTGGCTTGACCCCAGGGCTTTGTGCATATTCTGCAAGGACTCTACCAACTGAGCTTACATCCCTAGCCCCAGCATATGGTTCCGTGGCAAAACTACCTCTTTGAACAAGATAGGGCCCTGGGATTAAGAGTACTGTTCTTGCTTTCCCCCCTCCCCTTCCTGTTATGGTACCAAGTGCATGAATATGTCTGGAGATCAAGGGAGAAACTGCATTCTGAAGGTGGTAGAACAAGCTGGAATAACCTGGAACCCCACTGATCACTGAGTCACTCAACAACCCTGCAGACGAATGGTAGGACTTTGTGCAAACTACTGCTTTCACGATAGCAGAACCCAATTCTGGCCTAAAACTGACCACCCAAAGTGAATGCCAAGGCCAAATACTGCATGAGAAATCAACCAGAGGGAGGGCGAGACGGATGGACAGCATTCAAGTTGATAGGGGTACAAATCAGACATAGAAATAAAAATGTTGACAGACAATAATAGTGTCGCATAGCTTGAACACTTTTTATATTGATCAGGCTGTTTTTCAGTAGAGTCTCCGACAAGTCAGATTGAAAAAACATCCCAAATGTACAGAAAAACATATTGCTGATTGACTGAAGGTAACTTTACAAAACATGGCTTAGCACAATCTTATGGCTGCCCAAGCAGTACGAGAGCTATCACGAAACCACATAGTTGTCATCAGTCTTTGAGGTTTGATTGCTCAGGCTGAGGTCACAAGGGACTCAACCGTCTTTGCTAGGTCTGCTCTAGGATGACAGGTAAGTACCAGGAGGGTGGTGATCGTTATCTTTGTAATTCCACAGTGATGAGGGCTGGGAAAACCAACCCCTGGGACAAGTCATAGACTGGGTGTTTCTCGGTGGAAGCGCTTTGGTTAAAGGTTAAATTCTGTTTCCCTGAAATATAACTGTGAGCTCATCTATTCTACCAACCTTCAGTGTTTATGTTTCCAATATAAACTGACAGAAACTGGCTGAGGGCAAAGCCCAGGTCTGGACCAAGTCCCACTAATCTTTCCCTGCTGATGCCGCCTCTTTGTTGCCTTGGGAGGATGAATAGGCAACTTACTGCCCCCCCCAAAATGGTAAATTTTAAGGATAAAGGCATGCAGGGGGGAGGGGGAGAGGGGTAACCATGAACACACCAGTGAGAGAGCCTACACAAGTCTCAGAGCATATTTAAGTCCCATGGGACCCTAGGAGGAAACTAAAAATACTGTTACATGTTTGAGATCCATCCACCCTGCTTCCCTACCCCTAAATGAACTTCACTGAATTTTTCTCTCTGGAAAAGTAACACACACCATGTGTGGGTTCTCGAGAGTGGTACCAGCAGGGAACCCACCAGGAGGAAGGAAGTACAATGGGAGCATCTAAACTGCTCTTTGGGAAGGTGCTCAAATGTTGGCTATAAATATCTTCTCCGTTCACAACCAGCCAAATTTTCCAGGCAAAATATTTAGCCTGATTCTGATGCAATTTTAAGGATGAAACATAGCTTCTTAAAAGCAACCGTGGAAGTGTGGGATGCAGGAAAACGGGAGCTCGGAACTTTGGCTTTTCATTTGGGCATTCGGCTCCTTGGGGTCCTTTTCTTGTCTTGTCCTTCCCAAGATCCCATGGACTTTGTGAACTGCTGGCCCCAGACGTTGGCAGAGAGGGAGGGAGAGGCAGATGCAGCTTTTTCAAGCCTCACAGAATATTATGTAAGTGTAACAGCAGCATTTTCATGACCACACTCAACAGCTTGCTTCCAGAAAAATAATAAAACAATCTCCAAGGACGTTTAGACTCTGCAAGTGCTTTGCACACGGGGTGGTGATAAACATTTCTATCAAATAACAATTTGTTAAACAGCCTGATACCACTGAAATATACCCAGCCCTTTCTCTCCTCCTCCTCTTTTTGGTGCTTCACTAAGAGCGTTCTCAGAATCCATGTTGAGTAAAGGTGTCAGTCCTGTGGTCCGTGCTTCCCCTCTACAAGGTCTTTTCTACGAAAACCTGATGGGCTCCACTTGTCTGGGGCCAACCAAAGAAGTCAACCTCCTAGGTTTCCAGTGGCCTTGGTTTATATATTCCAGAGGCTGGAAATTAGTTTTTATACTGTGATCTAATTCTCGAGTGTCCTCAAGTTCCAAGAGCTGCTTCTCTTCATTTTATACAGAAGGAAAGAGAGACACACATTCCAGGTTCCCAGGCTCAGAGTGGTACAGGGAACCAAATTCCAGTTTCTCATTACACAGGGAACCGGGCAGTGCACCTTCCCACCCACATCATTGAGCACTAAGATATGCGTGGCTAAAAGACAGGCAGGAGGGAAGTAGACAGATAAACTGAGCCTGCAGATAAAGAACCTTCAAAGACCTGGGATCCTTTGTACAGGTCCTTACGCATCTTGTAACTGGGAAATGCTTTAATTGGTCCCATACCTGTTAAGTATCTATGTAGCTTTGCCTACATATATGATAATGTCAAAAGTATCCTTTTTCCCACAGGACTGACACCATTAAGAAACCTACTAACATTCTTCATGATACATAAAAACGGCTATTTAAAAATACCACCTTAAAGCATTCATGTAATTTATTTTCCTTAAATATTAATTCGCTACAGTCCTGCCACAAATTAAAAAAAAAAAAAAAATTAACATGGTATTCACAGAGCAGAATTCTTTAGGACAATCAAAATCCCAGAGTACTTAGAATAAATTAACATCAAATTGTGTTTATATTCAGATAGTCTGATTCTCTCCTATGAAATGAAATGGAGACCATTGTAACCTAGGGTGAATGAACACATTTGTTCTACTGTAAAGAGATGAATTCTTTACATAAACTCAACAGTAATTTGAATCAAGTTAGGAATCCTGAGAAGGTCACCCACCCACACACTCTCGAGTGCTTGTACGTGCTCGCGCGCGCGCACACACACACAAACACACACACACACACACACACACACACACACACACACACACACACACACACACACACCACCCTTGATTGAGAAGCAGTGTTTCCCATGGTCACTCACTAGAAGGTCATTTCTCAGAAGGGTCCAAAACTCTGAATATTTGGATGCTATCGATTCCCCCGCCCCCAAGAAAACTGTCTTGTTTCAAGTGTGAGAGCTTGAAGTAGCAGCGATCCAGAGATTCAGTAGTCAGCGGCTTCAGTCATGGCCTCCGAGGATACAGTAAGGGAGGAGCAGAGGCTCGTCTGCTTCCGAGGCTGCGACTCAGCATCATGCAGTGTCTAGTTCCCAGTCTAGGCTGAGGATTCACCTGGACGTATATTATGACACTGGTTCAGGCACTGGGCGTGATCCTGAAGAAAAGAAATCCGGGGTGGGGAAATGACCCCGGGGAAATGGGTGCTTTGGATTGCAGAGAAGGGGTAGAGATGAGGCAGAGGGAGGGATGGAGGGACGGAGGGAGGGCAGAATAGATCCTGTTCATCCTCCAGCCTGAAGTCCCTTACGCCCTGCCTGTGGTACATTCATCTACGTTTTCCCTGGTATCAGGGGTAATGGACACTAATTGCCAAGGAAGTTCAGCCCTTGGAGGCTCACACAGAACAACACACAAAACACCCTCGCAACCACAAGTAGCCACATTGTCTGGCTTCTGGCGGGAGGGTGTCTACAGCCCTGCTGGCGTCCCCTTCTCATTGCTCAAGGTTGAACTGACGGGACGGTGATCTGTAGGGAGAAACACAGTTCCAAACTGGAGATCCCCTGTTGCTTCTCTCTGGGCCCAAAGGAGTCATAGCTGCATGCATATCTACACAACAGTTCTTATGTACAGAGTATCTTCTCCACAGAAATCTAAAGTGCCCGGGTTCGGATAAGCTCATCCCTTTCCCACAGTGACCAGCATCTCTGGGGTCCTCCAGGGGAATGTGTTTCCCCTTCTTCAAGAAGTCGCCCTAGGGAAGGAGAAATGACCACTTCACAGTTGTTCTAACTGGGATCCAGCCTCTGGATTAAGCCTTCTTCATACACTCGAAGGATAGCTTCACACACAAACTTGTATTGGCTCTGGAAGAGAAAAGAAGGCTGTCAAGGCCAGAGCCAGCCCCGAGAGTATTGCCTCTCTCCATGCTTGAGAGGATCTATGAAGCACTTACATTTACTCCTGGTGTGCCAACTCTGGGCCTCCTGCTGGGAAAGATGGAGGTGAGCTCAAGTCTTAGCAGATGGGGTGAGCGAGTGGGGTACCCCAGAAGTATGGGCCAAGGGGAGGTGGCTGCTGAGCGAGGCAGTGAAGTGTGTGAGCTCAGCACCAGCGTCCATCTTTCTCTGCTTCATTACTAAAAGCAGCAGCAGCTGCTGCTGTCATGCCTTCCTTACCTAGAATTAGGAGCTCAGATAAACCTCTCTCTCTATTCGGTTCTTGGCCACAGCAATGAGAAAAATAACTAATTAAGGCCCCAATGTGGAAAACTGGTGACAAGGGACATCTGCTCTGTGGCGTGTATGTAAGGACCCCACCATCCTGACCTAGAGCACCTGGGCATGTGTAGGGGCTGGGAGTGGGGTAATGGAGGTCATGGACACAGGTGGGCTGGGGTTTGGTGTGGGACGACGAATGTAGATTCCCTTTTTATTTAAGACAATTAGGGAAAGAGCTAACTTTAACTATTTAGATAGCCCTTCAGTATCCACGGGGGATCTCTTCTAAAACTTACTATAGACACCCAGATCCTCGGTTGCCCCAATCTTTCCTGTGGGTACCTTCTACATATCATCTTGTATACTTAAAAAAAAAATCACTTTTTTTGGTAAGGCATAGTGGTACATCCCAGCATTTGGGAGGTAGAGGCAGGTGGATTTCTTGCGTTTCACTACAGACAGGACTAAGTTAAGATCCCGTCTTATGGGTGTTAAAAAAAATCACCTTGTGAATCTGGGTGTAATGGCTCACATCTGAGCTGTAGTCCTAGCATCCAGGAAGCTGAGGCAGGAGGATTACCCTGAGTTCTACAGCAGTCTGGGCTACAGAAAAAGACCCTGCCTAAATGCAACCCCTATTGCAAGTATCACCAAAACCCAAAAGAAAAGCAAAAAATTATCTCTAGATTTTTCTAATATCTAACACAGCATGAACAGTTATTTTGTATTTTGTGGAGAATAATAGCGCTACATCTTTAGATAGATGATCATTTGAATCCTTCCTTGGATGTGGGAGCCACAGATACAGAAGGCTGACAAGGTCTTGGTAAGTTGCCCAGGTAGGCTTTAAGATTGTAATCCTCCTGCCTCAACCTCTAGACTACCTGGGATTGGACTCTTGCACCAGCAGGCCTGGCTGAGGGGCATCTGGGACTTTTAAACCAGCATGATTTAGTCTCCCATACTGCTAAACAGCACAGACGACGGCCATAAGTGATTGGTTGTTTCTTTTCCTTAGTCATCTGTGTGGTGGCGGGAGGGCAAGGTGGCCTTTTTGGAGATCCAACTCAGGTTGGTAACAAGCATCTGTACCTACTAACTTATGTCTATGGCCTGAGTTGGTTTTTCTCAACTGTATTTCCCATGTACAAACTAAGGATTCATTACTTAGGGTAATCTTACAACCTCTGCCCACCAGCTAGTTGGTGAATTCTAACTGCTCAGAGCTGGTTAGAACAGACATCTATCCTGTTCCTTGCTTTGATAACCCTTCTCACTGCCCCCTCTCCCCTAAAGCCCTCCCTCCCAAGCTCTAAAGATTTTGTCAGGAGGCCACTTCTTTGTCTCTGCCAACTCATTCTTAAATATTCTTCTAGAACATTCTTAGATACCCCTGGGACTTTGCCCATTATGACTGAGATTACAAACTAAGCCTGTTCTACTAGATGTCTACTATTTAGACAACCCCGTCTGCTGAATGAATTATCAAAGGCAGGATGGCTCCCATTTGCAAGGTTCGTCAACTGAGGCCTATAGAGGGTTTCAGAGGTTACCCAAAGATTGTCAGTATATGAGAAGGAGGCCAGCCATACCCTGCTCTTCTTGCAGCTCAAAATAACAAGCAAATATTTCCTCCTAAGGACATGTGTCATGACAAGCGTGTGAAGCTACCTGAGTGACATTGCTTTCTTCTGATATTTCTTCTGATAGCTAATGGTGGAATGCCAGCAGGGCTGCTCAGGGGTTGAGTGGCAAATAGGATGCATCAGAGGTAAACAGAATGCATATCAGCTAGGCCTGGGTTACACAGTTACGGTGTCTCTGACAAGCTGTGCGATTCTGGGCACCTGACTCAGTTTCCTTGAACTCAGTTCTCTCTTCACATTGTCCCTGGCTTACAGATGTTCCTCCAAGGGAGTCAGGAAATGCAGATCTCTCTCTGCCTTTTTGTTGTTGTTTAGACAGGGTCACAGTATGTAACCCAGACTGGCCTGGAACATTTATACAGAACAAGGTGGCCTCAAACTCAGAGATCTACCTGCCTCTGTCTTCTGTGCGGGAGTAAAGGCATATACGGATACACCTAGCCATCACCGAGTTTCTACTTACTGATGTCTGCACCATCATGGCACGCTGGTCTCTCATTTTCCGGACAATATCCAGCGGGTAAACAGGCAGGTTCCTCTCAATTAAGCACATGGCCGTTTCCATAGTGACTAACACACCTGTTCGACCTATCCCAGCACTAGGGAGGAGAGAGAAGCAGAGACTCAGGTTCTATCTGTGAGGCAGAGTTGAATCCCTAATCAAGGCCTGTGTTTACCCTGGGACAGCCCTGCTGTTGATTTCAAGAATAGAAAACACACATTCAGGTGTGATCTTAAGCTTCTTAAACAAAACAAAACAAAACAAAACAAAACCATCCCCACAGGTCCTAAGGCAGGGGCAAGAAAACCATCCAGGAAGTGCAAAATCCACTTTCTCTAAATCGTGCCTGCTGCCAAGGTCAGAGACTTCAGGACAGTGAGGCGCGGTGAGGTTTTCCCCTTCTGCACCCAGCTGTGCTTACATGTTTATCATTTCATTACGTTCCAAATATTTTGAAATTGTCCGGAGCGTAGTTTTACAGGAGCATGTGACTTTGTGGGATAAGGGTGAGTTTGGTGTCTGCCCATTTCTTCTGGCCTTTCCCAAGGGGTAGAACCATTAAAAAGAGAATGCAGCGAGGCTCAGTACCTGCAGTGAACTAGGGCAGGCTCACCGCCTACCCTCAGTGACCTCACGTACTTCACAAACTCCAGGAAGTCTGAGGAATCATCAGGTACGCCGTGGTCAGGCCACGCGACATACTGGAGATGGGTCACTGTGTGTTCTTCCCCGGTCTGTGGAGGATGTGGTGACCGTAGTGAGTCATCAAGCCAATGAATCCTGCCTTGGATACTAGCCAGGGTGGCCTTATCCTCGGTGTCCTCTTGTGTCCCTGCACCCAGCTCTGTCATAGTCTCTGTCAACTCCCACCCTCCCAAAATACCACTCTTGCCCCCAAGACGCTGTCTTCTTGATCTCTTTTGCCTCCGGACTTGCCCCTATGCATCCTGCCTTCACGGTCACCCACGCTGGCTTTGTATACGTGCACGTTCTTCCATATGGTGTTGAGGATCTAACCTATGGCCTTGCTCATGATAATTTCACTTCCCAAACTATAATTTGGCTAGACACCCTCCTACTGCTGATTCCTCAGTGCGCACACACATAAAACGAGGTTTACCATTTTAGCTAATCTCAGAGATAAGGTTTACTGGGATTAAGTGTAGTAACAATGCTGCCCAACTGTCGCTGCTATCTCCTTCCAGAACCTCTATTTTTATCACCCAAATATAAACTCTGCAGCCATTACAGTGTAACTCCCCACTCCTCTTCCCCTTCTATCCAGGGCAAACACCATTACCCTCTGTGCCTGTGAGTTTAGGTATTAGGATGGACACAATCTTAGTATTTACCTTTCTGACTGGCCTCTTTCATTTGGCATAATGTCTTTCTTTCGGTCATTACAGGATCCCATAGTGGGCTTTGCACCAAATGTCCCCCTTTGGAGGTTGATTACATGTTTACCCATACAGCTCTTGGTGGGCTGACCCCAGGGTTGCCTCTCCTGCTTGGCTACTGTGAATGGTGGAGCTATACACATACACACACACACACACACACACACACACACACACACACACACACGGTACCGGCTCTCTGTCAGTAAGAGCTTCGTTTACTGACCTAACACCAGATCCCACAGGGACTACTGACTGTGCCTGCCCCTCCCCTATGCCCCTCAGAGCACTGCTCACCTCAGTGTTTGTAACTAGCATCTCTCGGGACACATAAGCAATGGTACAGTCCTCTGCCTGACACTGGATGTGAAAGATACCGTAGTCCATGATGTCAGGGGGATCTGGCCAGTACTGGTGACATTTGGTCTGTAAGGAACCAGAGAGTACAAGTCAGGCTTTTCTGTAGGGCATAATCAGAGGCAGGTAACTGCATGGTATTCAGTCACATCTGTCCAACGAGACAGGAGAAGAGAAACTCAGATGAGACCCACTTGTGCCTATGAGAGTCGGCTTACCTTCTAGGGCTTGTTCACTGAGAGAGCAGTAGGGCCTGAGTTTAGAGGCTACCTAAACTGTAGGTATAGCCCAGGCTGACCCAGGCTGATCCAGGCTCCTTGGGCCTCTTTCTGTTCTCAGCACCTGTAGATTATCCTGCAGCCGTTTGTATGTTTGATGTTAATTCCACTGCCTAGCCACTTACTCATCAGAACCTTCCCATTTTAATTAGTAAAATAAAGGCTAGGGCTGGTGATTGGGCAGGGAAAGGGAAGGTAGAGAGAGGGTTGGGAGGGAGAGAGGGGGAGAAGGAGAGAGGAGGATTAAGATGGAGGTCGGGAAGGATGAGCTGGATCTAGGTGGACTTGATTGGCATTAGGTAGTTATGAACATTTAAAGGATTTTATAGGTCTTCTATCTCATATAAAGGCCAGTCCGCATCTTTGTCTATTGGATGTAATCTTATTGCATAGAGGGTTTGTAGATTGAGAATTTGATATATAAACCTATATAAAAAGCTAGGGCCTTAGAGTCATGTTTGTGCTGGGCAGAGCAGTAATTTCACCCGAGATGGGGGCACCAGGGCGGGCGGAGTAAACCGCCAGGGAAGGGAACTGTTCGGAGAATACGGCTTTCGGACCGAGTGACAGAGTCTGTGTGCGAGGCTCCGTACTAGAAGCGGTGTCTGTGGAATGAGACCGAAATGCCGATAAAGAGATAAGCAATTGCTTTCATAATATTTACTGCAACAAGCACCCACCTCTCCTACCTCAGCATTGCTCATCATCCACCCTACCTCTGTCGGGAGGCTTGGGACACAGCAGTTAAGAGCTTGCTTAGGTATCAGGGTCCACTGGAAGAACTTCCCGCCTCATTTATTGGCCATTTGACTTCCAAGAGCCCCTGAGCTCCTTGAATATCAGATTTTCAAACACTGATGGAGGCCAGAGGGTACAGCCTGGGGTCACTTGTGAGTAAGGTCAACTCGCATAGTGGGAGCTATAGCAACCGAATTAGGTTGGTCGTGTCCCTCTAAGTCCCGATTTAAAAAATCTCCAAGCGGAGACAACGATCCTTTTTCATGTGTACCCTTGCCTTCTACGCCCTCAAATGCTTTCAGAGGAAGTCGGGTCTGGAACTATAGACTCCGAACTTGCCCTTCTGAGGTGGTGACCGGCTCAGTGGGTAAAGGCACTTGCAAGCAAGATGATTAGTTCGATCCCCAAACCCTGGTGGAAAGAGAACCGACTCCCATAAATACTTGTCCATTTCCACATGTGTGCTGTGCTCTAACACATTGAGTACACAAGCGCGCGCGCACACACACACACACACACTCGTGCACACACACACAGTACACTGATAATAAGCAAAAAAAATTTTTTTAAGGTGGGATGGAGAGATGGGCTAGAGGTTTAAAGAACTGGTTATTCCTCCAGAGGACCAGGGTTCAATTCACACCACCCATGTGGCAGCTTACAACTATCGTTGTGCTAGGGGATATGACCTCTTCTTCTGGCCTTTGTGGGCACCATGCACATACTAGTACACAGCCATACATACAGGCCAAATATTCATATACATAAAAGAAAATAAAGGGCTGGAAAGACGGCTCAGTGGTTAAGAGCACTGATTGTTCTTCCAGAGGTCCCCAGTTCAATTCCCAGCAACCACATGGTGGCTCACAACCACCTGTAATGAGATCCGATGCCCTCTTCTGGTGTGTCTGAAGTACAGCGTACTTACATATAATAAATAAATAAATAAATCTTTTAAAAAATTAAGACAAGTAAAAATGAATAAAAAAGAAAATTCTCAATGGAGGCAGGACTTCCTATACATCAAAGGCAGGATTCAGAGTACTGGGCACTAAGGGAAGCGTCCTGGCCAGAGCTGGGTAACAGTCTAGCATTTGTCCTGTGGTATGCCACTGACTCTCAATATGGTGGCTGTGGCTTTCTAATGTTACTACCTTCCCAAGTTCTATCTGCCCATAAAACACTGTAGTTCTTGCTTCTGGATTCCACACCAAGTGCCAATCAAAGTGGTCCATAGTTACTCTGCCAAATTTTGACTCATTTAACACTGACAATATTATTACCACTACTGTTGTTACTATAGATGTCTCTGTGTTGGCCCAGCTGGCTCAAGCCAGTTCCTTGCCTCTTGAATAACTTGCATTGCAGGAATGTGCCGTCATGCACAGCTTAAAGAAAAAAAATGTTTCTCCTCGAATCTAGACTGGTTCCCATGTGAGTAGACAATGACATTTGTTTATCACAGAGAGCTGATATAGCCAGACACATGGAATTTGTTGGGGGAAACAGCTTTCCCAGCCTTCTTTTTAAATGTCACAGTGAATATCTGAAATTAAGTGTGCTGTGGGGGCTGGAATTAAAGGTCTATTGGAACAGTTTAGCTTGGTGGGGAGTTGCTCTCTGACTCTCCAAGATCCAGAGGCTCTCTGACTTCAGGACTAGAGACAGAGTTGCCAGACACAGACTGTACTCCTTGTCTGTCCATCTGAACCTACATCTATCTCATGTATACAGCAGGAGAAAATGGCTGCCCAGGCTCTCCAGGGTCCTACCACAGGATAGCCGGGGGGACAAAACCCTCCAAATCGATCCCCTTGTGCAGAGCAGAATTACACAGGCCGGTGCTCCCTGGGTATCTTTATCCACAAGGAATCTGCCCGGGGAACTGGATTTATTTTAGATGTGTTTGGATCTGGATACACTGGGGATGCATCAGAAGAATCAGAAGGTCCTGGCTCTCGAACCCAAGTGTGTCTTGGGAACCTGCTTCTTATGCCTGCTGGGGAGGAGTCCGAAGGCCCCACATCTCCAGAATAGTATCTGTTAAGCTCCAGGGGATGCTTTTGTGCACAGTGCTCATTTCTGGCTTGAGACCACTCCCTGAGGTAGGGACAGTGACTGTCTGGTTAGTGACTTAACAGAGGCTTAGAGGCTCAGAAGATTCACCCTGGGCCAGGTCCCAAAAACTATGGGGACAGAGCCCAGTTTTCATTTTAGGTTGTTGCCTTCTGAAGGGACAAAGGCACATCAAGGCTATGAGGAGACAAGAGTAAATCTGTCACCATGGGGAAGCGGGTTGTAGAAGGACAAGGGCCTCTGGAGCTGATTGGCTATGGGCTACAGGCAGATGTGGCCATAAGAATTCAGAACACTGTCTCCACAAGGATTCAGTCACAGGCTGATGTGACTGCTCTGTTCTTGCAATCCCAAGCCAGCCACTCTGAGACAAAGGTTGGGGGTAGGAAAGGTGACATAAAAATGGTTTTGGAAAGGAAGCGCTTTAGGGGACCAGAAGAGCATGCAGAAGGTTAAGCTCCTGGTAGAGGAAGACAGGCCAGATGGGGTTGTGGGAGAGGACAGCCGTGGGCCCCAAGCAAGAAGGCTGTATCATTAGCACTTGATTTCTTGCTAACTTAGTTGGTCAACAAGCATCCCTGGGGAGGGTTGGATGAGTCAGGGACGTTAGGGCATTGTCTATCCTCTGGATGCTCTCCAATCCAGCCAAAGTAATGCAGGAAAAAAGGAAAGGTACAGGTGAGGGCAGGTGAGGCTGGAGTGGACAGATGTCGTGGACACAGTGGGCAGGGTGCTCAGGACTCAAGGCCTGTGCCAGATGAGGCGAGGACAAATCATTCAGGCTAAAGGAAAAGAAGGCAGAATGTGAAGGGTCCACTTGGGTACCTAGGGGACAACAGACCACTCGGCAGAGATGCACAAAAGGTACAAGCTGGTCTGGGGACATGCAACATTTTGCTCTGTGCATCCATGAGGCATACAGGGCATGGGCAGGAAATGCTCAACCAACCCTCGGGCAAGGCCCGAGAAAGAAAGAAGCGTGGGTGGTCTAGTCTATGAAAACTCTGGAGCAAGTGAGCCTCTGCGTTTGCTGTGGGAGACAAAGGAAGGTTCTAGAAATAGGCAAGAGGGACACAGTGTGAGTTGTGGGTGCCAATGGCATTAAATAGTGAGTGGATGAGCTGAAGAGAAAGGAGGGCTAAGGTCAGCTCCAGATGGCTGGCGGCAGCGCATACGTAGATATGTGCCCGTGGCTCAGAGGTGGGTTCATGGAGCTGGGCTGCATATGTGCATATGTGTGTACACACAAGGGGCTGATTGGTGGCTTTGGGACCATCTTACAAAACGGCACTAGGTAGATGTGTCCGAGCAGAAAGTAAGCATCCAGACCTGGGGTTAAACCTCCCATCAGGACATGGAGTCAGTCTTAGCTTTGTGAGACTACCCGAGTGTACCAGGAAACCAGATGTAGAAATAAGTTCCCTGGGGAGGGAGCTGTCTAACGTCCATGTGCACATTTAAGCACACGCCACAACAAGGGAGTTGCAAGAGGTCTGTGCTACCCTAGACCTCTTCTCGTTAGCCTCCTGGCAGTCAGGGGCCTCACTGCCTGCTACTCAAAGCAAATCCACTGCCTCTGGTCCAGTGAGGACTCTGGGGCCTAGTCCCTAGACATTCATTCAATACTCAGAACCACCCAAGAGATAGTCATTGTGGTGATGTCCTTTTCTAAGCCTGTACTTTAACTGACTGGTGTGAAAGAAAGACTATGCATGTCACCCATGTGTAGATATAAAATATAGCTCCCCTCAAGGGGGAAGGGGCATCTGAGAGAAGGCACTGTTTTTCCCAACGGAAAAGTGATCCATCTAAGAAGAAACCCCCAAGTACCCAAGATAAGGACAGAGGTCATCGACCCTGCAGGCTGCAGACTCTCTGACCTCAGGTGATGGGGGACTCTGCAGGGGACTGGCTCCCTAGACACAGAGCACAGGAAGGGTATGGGACTCTAGTGTGTGCCTGCTGAGAGACCCACTTTCCTTCTGGCACCACGCAGGGACAACAAACAGGATGTCCTGAAAGTTCATCTTACAAGGGCAAAGCCATTCACGTGGAATGGCTGATTCGAAAGTGGGCGTGGCCTGGGACCGGAGGACAAAAGGGCACAGGTCACCTGAGAGTCTGTAACAGGAGAGGGAAGCAGGCACCTGGGACTTTAAAGAACAGGTTTCTAACGATTGATAAGTGACAGAGTAGATGCTGAAGGGATGGGCAGGCCTCATGGGAGCTCTCGAATGCGTGCAAGCAGGTGATGAGTTACAGTAAGAAGAAAAGGTTGGGAAGCAGAGAAGCAGGCTGGGTCACAAGACCTCAGATGCAACTGGGAGCTGGAGGGGCGGCCCTGGAAGAGCGGATGGACGAGGACCGTAGAAAGCTTCCCCGCCCCCCCTGCACTGGAACAAGCAGATCAAGGGAAGCTGAGTTTGCCACTAGGGCAGAGCATCTGTCACCTGCCATTCCTTCAGGGGCGTCCTGTTCTGAGGATGAATGACTGAAGCCTAACACCAGCGTTGGTGCTGAGTCACTGGGCGGATTCGGGTGCTCTGGGGAACTGCATCATGAGCTCAGAGACCTCAGGGGACAGCAGCAAGCTAGCTCCACAAACTGTTCCTGGGGACCTGTGAAGTCTGAGCACCAAAGTTTCAGAATGCAAGGCAGAAAGAGCACAGAGTATCTGCGATCAATAATGTACCAGAGGGGCTACCAGATATGGGGGCAGATTCTTTTTCATGCCAGTCAAGAAAGGCTTACTGTGCCACCAAGAAAGCCTTCACCTGGGTCTAAGGCCACTTGAGCATCCCAATACAGAGAACAGTATGAGATTAGTGTGGCTGGCCTCAGGTGCAGGGCTTAGAAGAGAACACTTGGGCCTTAACCACAAATGTTTTATATATATATATATATATGTATGTATGTATGTATGTATATATATATATATATATATACACACACACACACACATATATATATGTGTGTGTGTATATATATTGGTTGGCTCGCGTTGAGAAAAAGGTATAAATGTAGCCAAGGTAGGCCTCGAACTCCTGATCCTTGTACTTCTGCCTTTCAAGTGCTGGATTACGGGTGTTTGCCACTTTTGCTAGGCTTTTTTTTAGCACCTTTTGAGATTTTTGCACATACCTTTGGCAAATGATCCTAGATCTATGTCTAAGAAACATTAAGAAAATAAAGGTTAATAACATTAAAGCAAAAAAAAAATTACTTTAAAGAAAGTAAAACTATAAAACAAATGTAGTGCAATTCTGGTAATGGTCATTAAGCTAAATACAAACAGATATTGTTGGCACTGCTGGCTAACATGTGTATAGCCTTAATAGTGATCACTTGGGTGTGATAGCATATGTGTTCCCTCCTAGCATATGGGAGGGCTGAGGCAGGAGGATTAACACCAGCTTGGTGTATAGAGTACCCATTTCTCCAAAAACAAAACCCACAAAATTAACAGTAACCAAAAAAACTGACCATGTGCCAAGCAAGTGCTCTTCAGAGAGGCTTCCTGTAGCAGCTAGCTCAGTCCCCTACAGCCCGGCAAAATGGGTGCTATTTCACATGATTCCTTAATCATACAGGTAGAAGTAACAGCAGGAACTGACCCTGGCTGGTTGGCTGGCTGGTGGGTCCACCTTCTTACCCACTATGTCAAGTGACTAGACAGATGCAGGCACTGTTTTAGGAAAACAGGGTGCAGCGCCCCCCTGAGCTAGCTTAGGGAGCTGGGAGTCTCTTAAGTTCAAAAAAAGGGCCGAGCAACTCCATCTCTTATTAGGGGATAGGCAAGATGAAAATGGGGTGTAAGAACAGATCCTAGGATCAGCAAGCACCCTTCAGAGTGTGTTTGCTCTCAGGGCCTCCGAGGACCAGCATCCAGGAAGGGGTTTCTACAGCCCCTTGGGGACGTCACACTCTTCTATTATGAATTATGGGATGAGAAGAGACTCTCTCTGGCTAACCTGTGAGTGACAAGAAGCTCAGAGTCACTCCTCACAGGAGAGAAGTGAAGCACCTGAAAGTCCCAAACTCCAGTGACAATGACGATGTCTAGAGGACACTGTTACTATCTCTACTGCACATTCAGGAAAGCCGAGGTCAGACAGGCTAATAATTTACTCAGGAGGAATTGTACTTCAGCCCGAATCCTGCTCAGTGCTGGATAAAGATGTCAGGAGTCAAGATAAAGATGCACGTATAGCAGAGGGAAGAGACATTGCCTCCGAAGACGACAATCTTATCGTGTGAGACTTTGATCCCAGGTAGGCAGGGACACAGGCAACACAGGGGTTCTGGGGCAGTTGTGTGGGGGAAGGGACAGAGAAAGTACTATCTTCTAGCTTGTCTTTTTTAGATTTATCTTATGTGTATGGCCTGCGCACTACAGCGCATATCTGTCTGCGCACTACATATATGCCAGTCCATGGAGCTCAGAAGAGGGTGTCAGAACCCCTGGAACTGGAGCTGCAGATGGTTGTGAGCTACCATCTGAGTGTTGGGAACTGAACCCAGGTTCTCTTAACCACAGAGCCATCTTTCCAGCCCCTGTAGCCTGTTTTAATAGATGTATGTGAGGGTGTAGGCAGGAAGAGGACTTTCTTATCATTGTGGGTGTCCATTGGAGATTTATAGGTCAGAGGGAGGCCCTTTCCAGCCCCGAGACTCATGTTCTACAACAGCATAGTCTACACACAGTTGAGCTGAAAATCAAACCACTTACCCGCCCTCGCTCTGTGAGAGTCGTCAGCATGACAACAAGAGACAACTTCTGATCCCAGACAACTTGCCAAAACTGTGCACAAGTGTGTGGCAGCGGTCCCTGAGTGGCAATGTACTTGTTCACAAGGTTAGCAGCGGGAATCTCCATCTATTGGGAGAGCAGTAAGGTATTACATATAGGCTGTCAGCTGACAAAGGAGAACAGGGTTCTCCATTTACACTTTCCTAATTGCTTAGCTGAATCATACCAGAAAAAGATCTTCTCTACTCACAGTAAGAAAAAAAAAAAAAAAAAAAAGGTGCAGTAAAAAGACACTTCCAGATTTGACCATAATGGGATGGAGCAGTGAGTAGGACTTCTGAGGGGACCAGGTTTTACAGGGGCACTTCTGCGAAGTTATGGTTTAGCACACGAGGGACCAAGTGGCCAATTTTGCCACCTGGCTAATACCTAAGAGTAGTTTTTCGTGTGGACCACTGAAGTTTGCCGATCCTGGCTTTAAGTGGAAAAATCGAACGAAGTTCAAGTAAGTTGCCCATGATGAGTGTTGCTCATGTATGTCTCCAAAACAGGCAAACCTTTTCCTTTGTCCTCTCTTGGATTATATATATATATATATATATATATATATATATATATATATATATATATATATATATATATATATATATATATATATATATATATATATATAGAGGAAGTGTTTCATTGACTTAGAGACAGGGGACGCTGATAACACACGGGCAAAACACTGAAAGTTACAAATGTACCGCCAGCAGAGGGAAATGGCAGCTGATGATGGGAGAACAGTGTTTGGACCCCTCTCTCAAAGTTCTGTGGCTTCTCAAGTTATCCAGTGACCTGGCTTTGCACCTCTGTAAAGTGAGACCACTCATAGTCCCATCAAGCCACTGTACCACCATGATGGGGTGAATGGGAGCCTGCTCTGTCATAGAAAAAGTCCCCCTTGCCGGCCCCACCCTCATTATTAGGATCAGCATGTCCTTTTTTATCACCCAGACTTCCAGCTTACGTTCACATAACTGGCATTGATATAATCTTCATTTCCCTGCAATAATACCCGGGTGGTGTCATCTGTGGAAGAGAAAAATTTACCCTTATTCTGAATGCTATTTTTAATCGTCCAAGTAAACAAGGGTTCAGTTCCCAGCCCTATCTGCAGCTCTGTCTCGTTAGCATAAACACCATTCCCCAACTGTTCTGAGTCTGAGATGGTTGCAGTAAAGACGATGGTGTTTACAGACACACTGAAAACCATTCCAGAATCCCAGACAATCTGTTTTAAAATGGAAGCATTATCTCATGTAGCGGAAGGAGGCATCGGGCCAGATACTCACAAGGCAACACATCTTTGTATCGGTTTTTATCCAAATTTTGAGGCAGCTTTGCAAATGTGACGGATAAGCCGGGCTTCTTTCTGTAGAGTTGCTATTAGACAAATAAAGACATTTAAAAAACCCCATTGCTATGGGAAAAAAAAAAAAACCCACGAACGCATATCCTAACAGCAGAGGTCTTCATGTGAGACCCCCGCCCAATCTTAACATTTCAACATAATCCTGTGTTACACAGAAAAAGGAAACTTCAGTAAGAAAGTCTGGTAAAACAAATCAACTAAAGTCTTAAATGTATTTAAACTTGAGGCTCTGTAGGGGAAAGATGTCAGGCAGAGGTTGAGTCACAGACAACAGTAATTTTTATGACAATTGACAAGTGTGGAGGATAGAGGGGAATTCTGACTCCCCTAAATTAGTCTAAAACTACATTTTCCTCCAGTTCAATGGAACGAGACATATTCATTGCTTAAGAGCAAGAATACTTCATTCACTGTTTCAGCAACATGTACTCAAAGCACGCAACACTGATCCTGATATAGTAACTTCATTTAAAGAGACATTTCCCTACACATACAATTAGCACTAGAAATGAAAAGAGAGCCTTCTATGCACACACAGACTGGACTCGTTGATATAGTAGCTGATGTGATTTTCACCGCAGCTGTGGGAGGTATTAGTAGGATTTTTATAAGTGGCAGGTGGAGGCTAATTGCTTGGCCCAAGATCATAAGGACAAGCCCAGGTCTGAGGGCAGTGGCCATTTCTATACAGCTGTTTCCATGGTTTTCACAACTCACCAAGTCCTCACGCAAGTGCTTCTTAACACCCTAGGAATTAAAACCCTTATTTTTCCTTCTCAATGTTGGAAGGAGTATTTTGCTTTTCTTATTGCAAATTTGGAAAACTCAGACTGGCACTAACTTAAGGAAAACCAAAAAAAAAAAAAAAAAAAAAAAAAAAAAAAAAATCTACTTGCAAAAAAGTCTGAGGTGGTCTTTTCATGTTTTCCCAAGCTTATTATTTTCTGTATATCCATGTATGCAAGTATATATAAGTATATCTGTAACATACACAATGCACATATATACTACCTTCTTATGATTTTTTTTGTGTGTTTGAATATTTTGCCTGCATTGTGTTTGTGTACCATGAGAGTCTGGTGTCCATAGAAACTAGAAGAGAGCCTAGGATCCTCTACAACTGGACTTAACAGACAGTTTTGAGCCATAAGTGGGTGATGGGTACCAAACCGGATCCTCTGGAAGAGCAGCAAGTGCTCTTAACCACCGAGCCATCTCTCTAGCTCCAATATTACCTTCTTAACATCAAAAGATGAGGCCGCAGTCCACAGAGGTATTTCTCATTTATCATCAATAGAGATAAAGTATCTTAAAGGAAGAGGTATTTGTGATAGCTAATCTTGACTGTCAACTGGATTGAGAGACACTTAGATTGGATCAGTACACCTCTGAATATGTGATGTCCTCCGCAGGGACATAATGCAACACTGAGTGTGGCCCATCCCATCGAACCAGGATGGAATAGAAGGCAAGAGGGGGCTGTCTATTCCAGGCTCCTCCTCTCTGTGTCCTGGCCGATGTGAGGCAAGCAGTTCCTTATGCCCCACGCCTCAACGTTATCTCACCACAGTCCAGAAACCACGGAGCCAGGCAACCATGGGCCACGACTCCCAAAACTATGAGCCCGAACAAATCCTTGTCCCTTTAACTTGGGCATTTGACACAGTAACAAAAAGCCAACACAGCCAGGACTGGTGGAGCACTCCTTTAATCCCACACTTAGGAGGAAGAGGCAGGGAGGATCTGTGAGTTCAGGGCCAGCCTGGTCTACAGAATGAGTTCCAGGACAGCCAGAGCTACAGAGAAACATACAAATAAACAATTCGAGAAAAACAAATGAACAAACAAACACAAAATTCCTGGGGGTGGGGGGAAAGATCTATTTTCTTTAACTCATGTTCTATGAATCTCTAACAAGACAAGTGCTATGAAGATGTCTTTAATTCTCACCAGCCAAACATCGCACAAGCTAATTTAAACCAAGAAATCTCAGCATCTCATAGCCAGCGCTCTGGGAAACAGTTAATTGTGAAGCCTGCCTCATCCCCATTATTAAACAGTATCTGTTTCCCATATTGCAAGCTATTCTCCACACCGATGATTTCTAATGGCTCAGAAATTTAATTATTATAATTTACCGCCATTCTCGGTCTACTTTGCTATTAGTCCATTCTACAATTTTTTCCCCTCTGCTAAACATCCGAGAACAGAATTACAGCTCCCGAGTTTATCTGCAAGGACTCTGATGTATAGAACCAAACTGCCCTGCAGGAATGAATATACACTGGTCCGGTCCCCAAGCTACAGCCAACATCCTCATATAGATTTCTTTGCATTTTGAATAGAAATGCTGAACACCCACCCCCAGCAGTATTTCTGCCTACTGTACTGTTTTGTAAATGCACATTTGTTAGGTCTGTTTTTTCTTTTAGAATAAATTGTCTCCATTAGACAAACCGCATAAAACTTATCAGAAGAGAGTTAACGTGGAGACTCAGTGTCATGATAACGGTATTGTATCTATAGCTTATACATCTACTGGATGTTCTGAATTTGCCAATTCTCCCAGGACTCATCTACGGACCTGACAGCTTCAGCACCTAACACTCTAAAGGTAGCTGCTCAACCAACCCTAAAACCTGGTAGGCTTTTATAGACAGTGCGGACTTTATAGACACTCGTGGTCAACAGGAGGCTCTGGCACAAGCCAGTCACATTTATCTACATGGCCTTTTGCTTCTGACAGATTAACCACGTGGAAGTAAAATCTAATTAGGTGACTATGAACCAGCACCTCCAGCCTACAGATAAAAGACGGATATATTTTCAAATAACAGAAAGGTAAACGCGATCAACCTGAGCTCGATCAGACAAACACAGACCCAGAAAGAGGTGTGATCATAAGCTTCGGAGGAACTATTTGGCAAGGATTAAGAGATACAGCTTTCTTGGAGGAGGTGTGTCTCTGGGGATGGGCTGTGAGGTTTCAAAGCACATTCCCATTCCTCTGTGTCTTGAGGTTGTGTCTCAAGATGTGAGCTCTCAGCAATTGCTCCAGAGCCTGCCTGTTGCCTACCATGGTGGTCATGAAGTCACAGTCATGTAAGTCCCTCCATGAATGCAGGAATCATGTTTCATCAACCCCATAAAGGTAAGGGTCAGCACTATGGCTGCCACAGAATAGGTGCTCAATAAAAACATGGCAGTGTTGGGAGCTGCTATTTAAGAAGGGTTAGAATCTAGTTGTAAGCTTGGAGTCCTGGGCTACAATCCTTATTGCTTGGAAGGCTAAGGCAGAAAGATCATTCCAAGTTCAAGGACTGAGTTATACAGGGAGCTCCAGGACAGACTAGAAAACATAAGATCCTTTCTCAAAGAACAAGTAAGTAGGGGCTGGAGTAATGGCTCAGTGGTTAAGAGGACTTCTCTTGCAGAGAGAGGACTTGGGTTCGGTTCCTAGATGACAACTGTCTATAACTCCACTTCCAGGGAATCTGGAAACCCCTCCACCTCCTCTTCTGACCTCTACAGGAATCAGGCATGTATGTGGGGTAAAGACCTCATACAGACAAAACACTCAATAACATAAAATAAATCTAAAAGAAAGAATAAACAAATACAGACAAAACTTATAAATAGAGGTGGGGGATGTAGCTCAGGGGCAGAACACTTGCCTGTCATTCATAATCCCTTAGGTTTAATCCTAAGGCCCTGCACAAGAAAGAAAAAAAACCCGAAACCAAAGGCGTAAACCACGCTACTAGCCAAGCTTTCTCAGACACAGTGCCATAAAATTAAGCTAAGGAGAACCTATTCTCAGGATGGTGCCAAGACGTGGTTTTCCTGGCACTTTATCTTGTAGAAGCATTAGTAGTTTCCCCTTCATGAGCAGCTCACCCACACTGTGGACATCTCTTCTCCAGAGGTCAAAGGACACCGTCCACAAGGCATCTGGGCTTCTGCTGACCTGTCTGTGAAGGCATGCTGCAACGGGACAGGTGCCAGCGGCGCTGTGGTCCTTAACGGTCCAGGCGCATGTGTCTGGCATCCTAACTAGGACCCTTCAGGTCCGTTTCACAGACAGACAGACAGACACACAAGCTAGGAAAGCATGTTCTCCGGAGGCATGGAATGTACGCAGGGACATTCAAGGGCCCCAGTGCTTCCCACTGACATGCTTCCTTTCTGGGCTGTTTTCTTTCTTTTTTGATCTTGTTCTGGTGGGCGGGGCAGGGGGAGGAGCATGGCTCTCACCACTTAGCCCTGGCTGGCTTATAACTCATGGAGATCCACTTAACTCCTGAGTGCTGGGATTAAATGTGTGCGAGAAAATTGTCCTCTGGCCACCACATGTGCACTGTGATCATGTATATGCATGTGATGTGATGTAATATAATATGTGTGTGTGATGTAATATAATGTATGTAGTAATGTGCAATGTATGTATAGGCAATTATGCATTTTTAAAAGGAAAAAGCATTTAATTTGCTTTGTTTTCTTTTTTGAGGTAGGGTTCTATTCTGTAGCCCAAGGTTGGCTTTGAACTCACAGCAATACTCAGCCTCCTGAGGCTTGAGTATAGGCATGAGGTATGTAACTTACGCTGGCCTAGAATTCTCCATCCTCCTGCCTCCGCCTCCTGATTATAGGTGTGGGCCACCCCATCGGACAGAAACTAATTTTTTAGATGCGATCAGATCTAATCTTGAAGGCACAATTGTCCTTGCTCATTGCAACATGGACGAATCTCAATCTCTGGTCAAGTGTCGCTCTGCATCTCTAGCCTCCCAAATACAAATTCTGTAATTACTGCGGGAACCACTGAGTCCCTTGTTTTGACCCTCATGGGCAGTTCCTTGAGTGGCAACATAGGCGTCAATTAAAAAATGGGTCAGTCAGAGGACTTGGTTTTGATACAAGTAGAGGACGTGTGGCAACACCCTTGGGGTAGAAAGGACCCTCGGTGGCCTCTCCTGGATACTGCTTTCCACCCACCCAGCTATCCTTCCACCCATTCACCCACCCATCTAATGATCCATCCACCCACCTCCCCCATCCACTCGTTTATCCCTCCATCTGTCAATCCATCCGCTCACCCACTCACTTGTCCGTTCATCCTGGGAAGAGGTTATTTATTCCCTCGCCAAGCTTATTTTCTATCAGCTGAACTCCGTGAGCCTCCAAGGAGGCTGTAGCTAACAGCAGGCAGGAAGAAGCAGCGTGGGCAAGAGCTGAACTCTACCCAGAGCTGCTGATAACGATTGGATTTTTGTTTGAGTCAAGGTCTTGTCTAGGGTAGTCTCAAAACCTCAAAACCCCTAGGTTTAAGTGATAATCCTCATGCCTCAGTGTCCCAAGCAGCTTAAACTATAGGTGTCCAAAACCTACCATAAATACCATAGATTAGGGTTTTACTTGTTTTTAGATATTATTTTTAGATAAGTTTCCGAGTGTGTGTGTGTGTGTGTATGTGTGTATGTATGTATGTGTGTGTGTGTGTTGATTTGTACACACATGAATGTAGGTGCATGATAAAGCTAGAAGAGAAAGAGTCAGATTAAAATCCCTTGGAACTAGAGTTACAGGATGCTACGAGCCACACAACACAGGTGCAGGGACATGCACTCGGTTCCTCTGGAAGCCCAGTATGTGCTCCTAACAGCTGAGCCATCTCTCTAGCCCCAGGTCTTCATTTTCAACATGGTTCTAATTCTAGGGCTACGCCTGATGAGGTGTGGGCACTGGATGAGTACCTTAACATCTCTGAGCCTCCTTTTCCCCATTTCTAAGAGGGATCTGGGGTTATGGTTGTGGCTCAGTGGAAGAGTGCACTCGGCGTGTGGCACTCGGCGTGTGGCAGGGGTCCTGGGTTCAGTCTTCAGCATGGAAAGCATATACAAGCAAAGCGGGGATCGATTCTAATAACCCCCGCCATATCTATTCCACCGAGAGTGTGAGGATTAATGTAGGTCACATGCGAGACATACCCAGTAGATTGCCAAGTGCTTCAGAGATGCTCATTGCTATTCTGTTACACGGGGGACCAAATGCCCTCTGTTTACTGAGAGGTGTACACAGAAAAGGATGAAGGAATTCTCTTAATGAAAACAAAAAGGTTTAGAATAAGCCTTACAAGAGTGAGGATTAGGGGACCTGTCTGCAGGCCACAACCCCAAAGCTGGCATTGTGTCATAGAGGAAGCAGCGTGGATGCCTGCAGGGGACCAGGACCTTTTCTCAATGGTCTCTAACTGAGCAGCGCCCTAGTCAGGGTCCTGGAGGATGGGAGAGCCAGACAGCCACCACTCTGGAATTGACAGCCGAGGGCCCCAAGCTCAGTGCCAAGTGACCATACCTTATGCAGCTCTGCATGCTGTTGAAGTCTCTTTGGGTTTATAATTAATACTAGCTATTCATTTTTTACAGTGTTCTTATCACAGGCGAAAGTTTGGCAACCTGAGTTCAATCTCTAAAACCCACAAGGTAAGAAAGGAAATGACTTCACAAGGCTGGCCTCCAACTTCTACTCGCACGTTGTGGCACCAACAAATCCCCACATCATCCACTAATAATAACAAATGAATGTCCCCAACACACACAAACCCTTGGGTGACCTTGTTAGAGAACCAATGTCTAGAGCTGTGTGTGAGGCTCACAGTTCCCCATGTGATCTCCATACACGTGGCTACAGGTTCACCATTTAAAAAATACTTTTAAAAGACTTTCAAAAGCCAATGAAATCACCGCAAGGAGAACCTTAAGGGGGCCCTGTATGGAAAAAGCACACCAAGGCTGAGTCACAGCACTGGGGTGGCGTTAGGGAAAGAGCACAGTTCAAATGTTCCTAAGGAGAGGCCACAGTGCCTCCTTGTGGATTCTCGGCTCAACTGGAATTACCAGTTGCCAGGGAACATAAACTCACTATAAAATCTTACCCTATATTGCTTGGTCTTACGATACAGCCCCCTAAATATACCAAAATCAGACAGCAAGCTCCTTGCAGCTAGAAGCCTTCCTTCTCCATCGCTCTTCAGGCCCCCAAAGTACCTCTGATAAACCATCCGAGTCAACAAATAATCCACCAACACGTCTTCCAGCTTCCAGCACCGAAAGGAGAAATCTTGTGCTGTCCCAGCCTGGATTTGAATCCTTATTTGAATTAATTATTCTGGGGCGTCTAAATATCATCACCACTGGATGTGAGCCTTTACGTTTATCTGTCCAGACAACCAGTTAATTAAAACATTGAGAATCTTCTATTGGTGGGGGATGGAAGGCGAGAGGCCAACCACCTTGGCCTTTTCTCTCATGGAGTCCTTTCCAGGGCTGTTCAAGCCCCATGGCTCTGGTGTCACTTACATGCAGGCCCCTAGGCTGCCATAAGGCAAGCCTTTGGCTTAAGGCTTTCTACTTTGCATTCCTTTTTGTCTGCCAGCTGTAGGAGTCACTCTGCCGTGTAAATACATTTGACAAACTGCCTGCTTTTCCTTTCTAGGGTTTTTCTGGAACAGTGTGTTGCTGACCTGTTTCTGAATCTAACTGGAGCCCTCATTCTTGTATTGTGAGCCTAGACCATGCATGACACTGTTAAAACTCTGATCTAGGGCTGGAGAGGTGGCTCAGCGGTTAGAGCACTGACTGCTCTTCCAGGGGTCCTGAGTTCAATTCCCAGCAACCATGTGGTGACTCACAACCATCTGTAATGGGATCCGATGCCCTCTTCTGGTGTGTCTGAGGAAGCAACAGTGTATTCACATACAGAAAATAAATAAATAAATAAATAAATAAATCTTTAAAAAACAAAACTCTGATCTAGTTTTTTGTACTAGATTCTTCCTTCTACTCTCCCTGCCTCAGGTTCCTTTCTGAGACAGGCTTACTATGTGGTCCAGGCTAGGATCGAACTTGCGATCCTACTGCCTAGCCTTGAGGATACCGAGGCGTCATACATTTTTATCTGTTCAGTGCATGAACAGCTGCTGTCATCTACCTTCAAACATGGAAGATGAACACATCCTATTTTCACTGGGTTAGTGGCGGATAAAAATGACTTAAAAGCAGGGCCTCTCTCTGCTTTTGGGGGTGGTGTGAAAGGCCTCCTTGGGGTGCTGCTGCATTATGCCACCTACGGCAGATCCATCTCTCCCGAGAAAACACGACAGACTTTAAATTTCTGTGATCTGGCGTACTTGGAGGGCCAGACACTATGCCCTCGTGGGATGATATAAATTCCCAAGTATACTTAGGGGCACGCCCCTGTTCTGTGGATGGCACCATTTTCTTCCCTGTGGAGTTCTTCTGGCAGCTCCGTGGGTTGAGAGTCCCCCATTCCCGGCATCCCCTGCCTACAAACCACTGCTAGGAGAGAGTGGGGGAGCTGAGCACCTGGAGATGCCCTGGTCCTGCACCTGATGCTCCCCACCAGTCCTTCTTATGCTGTTCCTCACGGAGACCTGCTGCCCGAGGCAGTCGCCTGGACCAAGGAGAGAGGACCCTGTTCCAGCTTTGCTGCCTGATGCTCAGCTCACACGGTGCCATGCAGTGAGTGACAGTTAGCTGGTTGGAGACTCCAGCCCTGGGGTCCCCTTACCTCAAACTGGATCAGTACTGTACCGCTTTCCAGACCTTTCTTTAGCAGCTCCATGGATCCCTCCAGACTGTCCCCACCCTCAGGACATGCAGGAAACATGGCTTCTGGGAAAAGCTGACTCAGCTCATCTTCCGATCTGATCTCCGCCAGTGAGCGCACAGCTAGAATAGACAGAACAGACGGGACATTGGGCTGCTCACTCTGCTTATCGGCCCAGGACACCACATTAGACGGTCATTATTTGTACCCTATGTTACTTGTAGATGAGTGACCATGGTAGGCTATGGGCCAAAGGTGAGACTTGGGAATGGATGTCGTTAAAGAAAGAGCTCATGGGCTGGGAATACAGCTTGGTGGTAAAGAGATTGCTTAGCATGTGTGAGGCTTTAAGTTTGGTTTCCAGAGCCCAAAAGAAAGAAAGAAAGACATACAGGAACTGTTTGCTCTCTGGTTCCCACTTGGCATCTTTTAACAGTCAGTCTTCCAGGGACACAGGATGTTCCTGGCTCTCCCACTATTCCCCTCAGTCTAGTTTCTTTTTAAAAAAATTTAAAATTATGTTTCTATTTATCATTTTGTGGGCCTGCATGTGTGTGTGTGTGTGTGTGTGTGAGTGTGTCAGGGATAACAGAGTTGGTTCTCTCCTACCATGTGAGTCCTGGGGATCGAACTTAGATCAGCAGACTGGGTGGCAGGAGCCTTTCTCTGCTGAGCTATGGTATAGCATGTCTCATTGTGTTGTTCCATCCCCTCAAGAGCTTAGCTTTAAATTTGAGATCAATTCTGCTACATGATAAGCACTAGTGCTGACATTACTATACCCCCCCAACTTCACGTTCAATTTCTCTCCTGCATGTCAAACTCTATGGGGGAAAAAATAGAGGCTCAAGGTCCTCTCTTGTGTGTGCACAAATGCATCCGGAAGTTGATGTCAGGCATCTTTCTTCCTTCCTCTCTGCCTTATATACCAAGGCAGTTTGTCACTTGGACCTAGAATTTAGTGCATTGACTAGTCAGGCTAGCTGCTTGTTCTGGGGGTCCAGTCTCTGTCTCCTACGTGCTGGGATAATACATCCTGTTTTTCACATGGGTGCTAGAGACCTGAATTCCAATTCTCACTCTGACTGCTGAGGCATCTCTCAAGGCTTATACGATACTTCCCCTCAAATGCCATCATCAACTCATTTCCTCTTCCTAAATTGGAAACATCAGGATCATTTCTGAAATTTTCCTATAACTCAGAAAAGAAAATTACTCCCTCACTGAACTTTTAATGGCACCCTGTACCCAAGGAAGAAAGCAACTAAACAACTTTGAATTTCCTCATAGAGTTGAGCTGAATCCTCAGAATCCTGAGTCAGCTGTTGAGCTTCCCATTCTGGAGAGCTTGTCCAAAAGTCACCCAGCCTGTCTGGGTAGGTCATGGGAATGCAGTTTATATCTTTACTTAACTTTAAAGTCCACACTCACAGGTCAGACCAAATCAGTTTTTCTTGCATTGTGTGGTTTCTGTCATATTTGCAACAGTTTGTATTAATTTAGTTGAATTATTTTTCTTTAAATCCATTCATTGTTCTCATGTATATGCTTATGCTAGAAATAATAGTAAAATGACAGTTGCTTGAAAGTCGCTTAACAGTTCATGCTGGGTTTTCCTTACCTCCAGCTACCTCCAGTCCCTCATGGCCAACAGAAGTAGCCTTTCCCGTGGGTCTGGACACCCAGGATGTCACAGATGGCGGACTAGCACTTTGACCCCTTATCAATGTGTTGCTATAACAACCATATGGCAGCATGGCAACTACTTCTCCATCCTGAAGCTTTATTCCCTGATTTTTCTGCATAGGGATGAGGATTCTTGTACTTGGGGGGGGGGGGGGGAATTGGGGATGCCGCCATAAACTGGTCAGCACAACACACACTTTTCTTGGCGTGTCCTGTCACTGCTGAACTCCCACCGGGCCTCTGAGCTCTAGAATGGATTTGTAGAATGGAGTGTTGGGATAGAGGTCCATAGGAGCTGGAGCGCTGCCCTGAGGCCTCCCGGAAGGGTGAGCATGGCTCCAGATGGCTCAGGAAAGGAATCCTAGCTGGAACAGAGAGCAGGGCATCGGGCTGTGCCTACACCAGGGTCAGAGCTCCATTCACGTTAGTATTTAAAGCTATAGAGGAGCCAGCAAGATGGCTCAGTGGGTAGGCGTGCTTGCCATCAAACCTGACAACCGGAGTTTGGTTCCAGGGACCGTTGGCCTCTCAGTGCATGTACACACAGTAATTATGCATAAGTACATACAAAAATAAAACAGCTAGATTAATGTAAGGACCAAAAAAAAAAAAAAAAAAAAAAAGTGTGGGGAGCCAAGGAAGCCTTGAGTAAATTTATAGAGAGCAGACGAAGTTCTGAGTTATTGTTGTAATGGGTACAGCTATGTCAAGCCAATTCCTTAGACCCATGAAAAGACAGAATAGCGAGCCCCACCCCGCCCACGTATTAGTATTTATGTGTGTAAAAACTATTAACTACAGCTTCTTCCTCTAGGATGATTACAGACCAAGACTGCTCACCTGCAGACACTGCCTATGGAGACCAGCTAACTCCACCCTCTGTGCTGCACACAGTAAACACACTGAACTGTTTCACTAGGCTGCTGATGTAGGTGGTGGCATCCATCAAAATGGACATAGCCCACATACACAGCCATCCTGTGTCCAGCTGTGCGTCCATCTTTTCTACATTCTCTCAATGTTCCTAGTTGAGGGTATTTGGCTCAGTATAACTAAAGCAATAACAGTAATAGTAACAATATTTAACAGTCCTTTCCTTACGTCTCTACAGTGCATACACTGAGGATGTCATTTAATCTTCTTAAGATTACCTAAGCTCATGCTATGTTTGAGGAATGCTGGTTAACTCAGTGTAGAAGGTGGAGTCAGGTCTCTGCCCTCTGATCCAAGCTGCCCCAATAACCAAGTCAAACATACAAAGTAAGATAAGACTAGGCAAGCTAACAGTGAATGTGAGGTACTTGGGCTGGGGCTGACAGAATTCTGGGTCTCCAGGCCTATATAAAGGGGCACTGGGGCTGCCTCTCTCCAAAGGGCCTGGGAGCAGTCAAGGCCTCTGCAGACAGATTTTTCTGATGTTGTTTCTGTCAGTGACAAGCTAGACATCCTAATTGTTAAGAAACAAAAACTCTTTGTTTTCAAACGCTGACTGCTATGTAGAAAACATAGCAAGCAGCCCAGTATGGAATTTCCTAACTGTAGCATCCAGGAAGCTGAGACAGAAGAATTGGTGCAAGTTAGTTAGAGCCTGGGCTACAGTGTGGAAGCCGGCCCAGAAAACAAACAAACAAACAAACAAACAAAAAACCCAAAGCAACTGGGTTGACAAGCCGCCACTCCTCAGGTGGCGTCCCTGTGGCTCCACCCACAGGAGCCTGTTACCTTTCCTTCTGATCACCAGAGCCAGTTCTCTCGAGTGGGACTCCCGGCTTGCTTTGATGAACATCACCACCTGGTCATGAGTGTGCTCTGAGATGTCCCGGCCGTTGATCAACACGATCTGATCCCCTTCATTCAGCTTAGGCATGCAGGTATCTGCCTGGTGGAGGGATGTTCTTTGTTACCATAGCACCAGCCTCACGGGGAAGAAGAAGGCCGCCTCCCTCTGATCCCAGACACCTGAGACTGTGATCAAGTTTACCTCCTCCCCCCTCATCATTTGTGCAGCTGCTGCTAGGTGGACAGACTAGCTGGTGGTGGGATTTTAAAGTGGTTCGGAACATACACTGTGAGACACTTCAGAACAGGTGAGCCGAGTTTACTGAAGCCATTTCTGCATAGAAGTCCACCTTACTCATTAGAATGACTCTTGATGCCTCCAACCTTCTGTTTGTTGGATATACTGTTTGAAAATGGTCAGCCAGTTATGAATGAACATTTAACTGTCTCATATGGGAGAACTAGATCCCTATATGGGAGAAATAGATCACCGTCAGCCCAAGACCAGGGGCAGAAACCACTGCACAGAAAGGAGTTGAACACAATGTTGATAGAAAGCCAGCCTCCCTAATCCCTAGAAACCACAAACAAAAAGCTACTGGGAAATAAACAAAACAAAAAAACAAAACCAAAAAAAAAGCCAAAAAAACCTGTTTGTGTGTGTGAGTCTAAGTGTGTGTGTGTTCACCTGCACAGACATGGATACATGTCTTTAGTGATTGTCTTCTGTTTTTACCAAGGCAGGGTCTCTTGCTCATCCTAGGGCTTGTCAATTCATCTAGCTTAACTATCCATCTTGTAATCCCCTGTCTGACTCTATTGACTCCCACACAATAGGATAACAGGTGGCCATCATGCGTGGCTTCGGACTTTAATGTGGGTATTGGGGACCCAAACTCTAGTCCTCATGCTTGGGCAGCATGAATGTTGTCCACCGAGCCATCTTCCCAGGCCCCCGTTATAAGCTTGACTGAGGAGGTCTCCTCTGAGAAGGCTCAGTGTTCACATTTATGTTTTATAAAAAGCAAAGCGTCACACAGAAACCAGGGAAGATGACAGGTGCAGTCACCTGTCTGAGCCAATACAGGCTCGGCAATCATGCTACATCTTAAATATGGACACAGCAAGAAAACAGAAAAGCTGCACAGGGGTGGCACCTGACTTCAGTCCCAGCACTCAGGAGGACGGGTCAGGTGGATCTCTGTGAGTTCAAGACCAGCCTAGTCTACAGTAAGTTAAACCTGGTCTTGACAAACCACCCCCACCCTGGGAAAAAAAAAAACCCAAAAAAAACAGAAAGAGCTGAGGGATCTCTACTGGAAGCATGTGGAAAGCAAACTCTGCCTAAGTTTCTTTCCCCTGAGTAGTACTTCCCAAAGTTACATGTGCACACAGATCATCCAAGGATCTTGTTACAAGCAGATCTGAGTTAAGAAAGGAAGACCTGGGCTGGTCGGTACCTGTGCTGGGGCCAGAGGTACTGCACATATAACAAGGCCCCAGGTGACATACTGCAGTCAACGGGCATCCCACTGTCTCCATCTATCTTTGTCCGTATTGCCAAATAAACATACATGCTGCTACCGGTCAAACCAAGCAAGCAGCTGCTCATCTAACCATACAAACAATCGGTCAAATGAAAACTAGATCCCAACGAAATCCAGGAAGGGGACTTAGAAACAGAGGTGTGTTTGACGTAGGGGGAAAGCAAACACGGGGAGTCACATGGAATGTGTTTACTTACAGGCGACTCTGGGTTTATCCTTGAGACCACAAGCGGCATCTTCTGATCCACCCCTCCCTGTAAACATTTGTTTTTTATTTTAAAAAAAAAGAATAAAACAGAACACTTGAGGAGTTTTGCTAACAGTGACATGCAGACATAATAAATACGAACCTCAGGAGTTCAGGAAGGTTTTACAGGAAGACCAATCACGGGGATGGGGACCCCTTTTGGGATTATACTGCACACTGCTGACCCCTCTTTACCCAGAGCATATCCTGGGAAGGAATGGGTGCTTGCTTCTTCCAAAGAGGAGGCACGAGACCTCAGGAAGAGCCACGTGCACTGGGATGCTCCCTGTGTGAGTCCTTAGAGGGCTGGCGGCCAGCAGGGGCTCACAGGAGTGGGGGTGGGTGAGGGAGTGTGGTGGTGGGCATGGTGTGGGCATCAGTGAGAAGGAAGTTAGATACTTCTTCAATAGATATTTAAGTTGTGTGAGATAGAGGGCCCCGAGGCTGTAATCGAATGGATACAGCACCTGTTTCAACAACGCTACGTACACAAACAGATGGGTACTGGGTGGAGGCGGCAGTTTGCAGCCTCTGTCTAGAGGGACTCATTAGACAAGGAGGCCCAGAGACTTGAGCTAGCTGCCTTCCCACATCAATTTAGCAGGGCTGTACAGTTCTCTAAATAATCCCTCCTGGGTGAGCCGTGGCTGCATCTGATCACCAACTACACACTCAACTTTCTGAGCCCCGGGGGGTTCATTTGGTAAGATGTGTTTAACGGCTGTCATATACTTTATTTCTTCATCTCTTTTGAGATAAGGTCTCCATAGCTCTCTGGCTGGCCATGAACTTGATATGCAGTCTAGGCTGGCTTCAAAATCATAACTGTCCTGTCTTATTCTCTGAAATGTTGGCGTTAAAGGCATTTGTCCCAGCGCTCTGATTATTCTAAGAGCTCACTAAGATGACAGGGATCTAGCAGTTTTTCAAATGCTGGGCACATAACAAGAACGTAATACAAGGTAGCTGACCAACCATATGAAAAAAGTTCTTAGCCCTGAGTAGTTTCTTAATCTTTTCAAAGATCCATTCATTATGTCCGAGTGCTGTATCTGCAAGTACACCTGTGTACCAGAAGAGGGCGCCAGATCCCATTACAGATGGTTGTGAGCCACCATGCGGTTGCTGGGAATTGAACTCAGGACCTCTGGAAGAGCAGTCAGTGCCCTTAACCACTGAGCCATCTCTAGCCCTGAGTAGTTTTTCATGAGTGTGTGCACATGTGAATACATGGGCATGAGTGGGGGCCCACTCCTCTGCTGCTATCTAGCTTGTTTCTTGAGACAGTGTCTTTTACTTGCTTGCCAGGATGCACCCACTTGTGCCTCCCCAGTACTGGGATTATAGGAGTGTCCTCCCACCTCCATTATAGCCCCCCACCCCAATCATTGCTAGGTAGATCCTGGGGACTGAAACTAAGTCCTCATGCTTGCATGGCAAGAACTTTATCAACTGAGCTCTTCGTAGCTCTAAGTGAGTTTTTCTGGTTTGTATTCATTCATTCATTCATTCATTCATTCATTTATTTATTTATATGCAGTGTAGGTAAGATAGCAGATATCTGATTAAAACTCAAAATCCGTCTGGAGACTGTTCAACTGCATACAACCTAAGGAAGTTACAGAAGTTACAGCATACCTTAAGATTAAATCCGAATCTTCCATCCTCATCTGGTGTGATCCGGATTAGGACTAGGTAGCCGTCACCGTCATCGTTCTAGAAGACACAGGAGAGTGTCGTTTACACTACTTCCTGCTGTAGTGGCTGGTGACAATGTATTTTTCTCTCTGTGAGAGTGAGTCACAGAGTCACAAGCGAGTGTGACTGGACCCGGAAGCCTCTCACCTTATCACAGTAGTACTGGCTGGCATCCTCGATGGAGCCCCCTTTGGTCACCTTGTGGTAGTCTTCTAAGAACTGCTGGTCAACTCCATCTGGGGAACAGGAGCCTGGCTCATTTGAAGATGGAGACACAGACGTGGATGACTTCTGGGTCAGGCAGCTTTGTGCTGGGTTGTTTTCGGACAAACTCCTTCACGGTGGGGAAAAGGATGTCTTAATGAGCCAATCAATCAATATCATTGGAGTAAAGATCATTGAGATTGCCATGGAACCTGAGCACTTCTGCAAGTCCTTGGGCCACCCTTGCTCTCATCTAGGTTAAATAAAACCACATCTGACTTAGGGCAGGAGGGTCGGGAGGGGCCAATGACCATGGAAAACGGCCCTGCCCCCAGCTGCTTTGAAGGCCGATGGTGAAATGTGTAGAGCTACTCTGGTTTAACATGAGAGCTGTTGCCTAGGCTGGTTTTGAACTTCTGGCTCAAGATACTTTTCTGCCTTGGCTTCCGAGCTGAGACTCTGCCTAGAGCCCACTAATTTGAACTTGCCAGGCAACAGAGCACTATTTATGGAATAATCAGTCAGGGGCTATACATTGATAATTGTTTTAACGAGCACAGAAGCCTGCAAAAGCCCCCATGGTTGGCTTCTCCACATATCCCACACATCCCTCCTCTGCTTTTGTCTTTCGCTAACCCTCTATCCCAGGCCCTTCCCTAAAGATTGTTCTTTGAATGATGCTTCTGTTCACTGTCAATTTAAAATTGGGGAACAGAGGTTGGTTTTTGTTTTTTTATTTTTTTACTTCAGTGTTGAAAACCCAGGGCCTCTCACATGGTAAGCAAGAACTGAGCTATTCCACCTACCCCACCCCTGCCTAAATTAGACTACTCTAAATATAAAATCTGTACCTATTCAAACACAATGATTCACAGTCTTAATTTATTTGAGCAAAATATTCACTGGGAGACCAGTATGGAAACAGATATGTGTAAGAAAAGAATTTGGCCTGAAGGTTTACTGGTTGTCATCTCCCAAGCCTGTGATTAAAAAAATAAAAAGGCACTTTCAATAAAATAATATCAATAAATACCCCTGTTTACTTAGGGTCTTAAAATTTTAGACCATGAGTTTTTATTTCACAGGGCTTCAAAGTGCCTTTCTCTTCCTAATACAAAACTATGGTCGAAAGCCAGATGGGGGTCTATATAGTAAATTCCAAGATAGGCAAGGTTATATAAAGAGAGACCCTGCCAAAAAAATAAATAAAACAAAACCAAAAACTAAACGAATTCCCTGATCTAGCTAAAGCAGCAAACTTGGTGCTGGAGAGATGGCTTAGGGGATAAGAGTTCCTATTGCTCTTGCGGGGGACTTGAGTTTGGTTCCCAGCACCCACTTGGTGGTTCATGACCATCTAAGTTTCAGTTCTAGGATTCAATGCTCTCTTTATAAACTCTCTGAGAATCAGGCACATATGTGCTGCACATAACACGAATGCAGGCAAAACGCTCATATGCACACACTCATGATCACTACAAACGCCGCCATATTCTAAGACACCCCACACCCCAACCTTCTTCTAAGTAGGGTTGGAGAGTTGTTGTTGCCTAAGAATAGTGGAAGAGAAGGAAAAGGTGGCAAGAAGAACCATGCTGCTCAAAGGAAAGTAGGCAGGGCTGCCAGGGGGACTGGAAGCCAATGTGGCATATGCTCTAAGAGCCTGAGGCAGAAGTGACATGCTAGGCCAGCAGGAAGTCGCAGAGCAGAGTTTGAGAAAATACAAATGCCCTTCAGTATCCCCTGAGGAGTAGGCCCAGCATGGCATCCACCGTAGATGCTTAAGTCTCTTAGATTAAATGCTCTAATGGTTTTATTGATCTATGTGCACAATCCTGTGTTTTTGGAAGTCACCTTCAGGTTACTCACGGTACCCAATTCAGTGTCAGTGTTGTACAAACAGTTGTCCTATCCTGGTACGAAAAAATAAAATCTGTACACATTTAGCTCTGACCCTGTGACCAGGACAGGTCTCATGACACCAGACATGCAGCCCATTAAGTCTATGGTTGCAGAGCATGTAGGCAAAAGAAGGTCAGCTGTACAAACAATCCGAGTGCCTAACAGCACAACAGACTGCCTGTCACACTACAGCGACGCCCATCACTGGTAGGGCTCACAGACCCCAGGGGCACAGAAGATGGGCCATAGGAACTCCTCCTCTTTGGTTGTAGATCGACACAGATTGCCCAAAGGCCCCTTCCAAAGTACACATCTAAAAATGAATGCAAGAGCTATTTTGTGTCCTGTGCAAGAGGACAGGCCTTCAGGAAAGAGGCAAACAGTCAATGAGTTACCGTGACAGGAAGACAAGAATCTGGGGTACCATGCTGGTGACCCACCAAAACAACTATAAAGAAGAAACATTGATATGGTCTTTGGAATACAAATTCACGCTGCTGTGACCCTTGTCTCCAACAGCATCCTCGAGGAGGGTGAGCTCTTCCTTAGCATGCGCCTCCTCCTTTGTATCTGGGTGAGGGGATGGGGAATTTTGGTTTTGTTTTGTTTTTTTTAAACCATGAAGAAAAGCTGCTTCTCTGTCAGCATTGCAACATCATCCCCTTGGAAGCAAGGAGAGGTTCAGAGCAGCGCTGGGAATAACAAAAGTGCCCAGCCTGCCTGGGCACAAAGCACACTGCCAAGGCTTCAAAACTATAATCATAAACTCTGCAGCACCGCTATAAATATGGAACAAACCAGCAAGTGACTCATCTGCGGGACGATGTTCCTTGCCTGTGCACCGGGGGTGAGGTGGGAGGGAGGATGGGTGGGTGAGGATGGGGCTAAGCTTCCCCCCCCTTCTCTCTTCTCTTTTTTGAATGAGCACAAAACACTGCACTTCATAATTGTTCAAAGGAGCCCGCCTAGCTGTCTGTGAGCTCGTTCCTCCTCTGATTTCTTTGACAGAATGCTTCTTTTAGATTCTTAGCACAAATCTGCTGCAGAAAACATGTCAAATGCTTCTCAAACATTTCGTAAATACGGTGTTACAGGCTGAGTTTCTTCTCAACTAAGTTCAGACCAGCCAGTATCGCTTGCTTGGGGAATAAAGCCTTCCCCTGCCCCCCAGATGTTAAGGCTTCAGAAAGCCCAGAAGAAAGCTGTTTCTCTCCAGTGAGGAGAGGTCCTAGATGACATGGAGGGGAATCCAGGTTCTGGTTTTCCAACCATCTATTACCTGTGAAACCAAGCCACCAGACAGACTCTCGGAACTGTCAAGAGTCCCTTTGCAATGCCACCACGTTTCTCTGAACCCTGGGCTGCAAAAGAGAAAGTGCTCTGGGAGTCACCTTACAGAGAAGGTCTCGTGGAGACATTCAGAGAATCAGCATTTAGTGTGAACAGGGCAGGAAGAAAAAAAAAAACCCGCTAAAGCCAACAGAACCCAGACAAGCAGACTTTAAATTGTATGTCATTCTCAAGAGTTTAAATGTAAGCAGCCTAACATGGATGGTGGCCTGCAGATCTGCCTGTGAAAACCTAGACATGCTAACATCTCTTGTGGCTGTAAAACACTGGGAAAATCAGTGTAGACCATGCCTTACCCAACCCTAGCAGTTCTCCCAAGCCACAGGGTCCCCACGGTGTCACAGTGAAGGCAGATGACATAGTACTGACCCAGGTCTGGGGGAACCTAAAACTGAAGCCTCATTAAATTCCACTTTGTGAACCCTTGTCCACAACAAGTAAGAATGTTTAAAGAGAGACACAGAAGGAATGGGGCTCTTTTAAATGTCCACTGGATAAGAGACAACAGTCTAGTACGTGGTCTTGACCTTAGTCACGGGAGGCACAGAAACGCAAAGACTCCCAGAGGCTCCCAGCTACCCTATCAATGTACAGCTGGGTGACGGTGGCAGGTGTACCACTGTTAAACCAGGTGATGATTCTAACCTTGACTGGTTTG
The DNA here is from genome assembly GCF_963924665.1 of Micromys minutus. Taxonomy (NCBI): domain Eukaryota; kingdom Metazoa; phylum Chordata; class Mammalia; order Rodentia; family Muridae; genus Micromys; species Micromys minutus. The sequence goes on along the minus strand of NC_137963.1, from coordinate 19,583,430 downwards.
CTTTACTTTCAGTGGACGGCAGAGCCATTCCAGGAGCGAGCGGAATGATGGGAATGAGCAATATCCGCTGACCGATATGGTGGGGCGGTCCACGTGACTTGACGATGCTTAAAATCCACAACCATTTCCTAGTTGCTGAACACACATCTTATTTCAGCTGACTTAGAGCTGAGCAGCTTGCCTGTGGTGGGCGGGTGCTGCCCCGACCAGTGAAAATCTAGATGTTCTTCAGGGAAAGTGTATGTGGTGCCAAAGTAAGTCTAGAGGCCACGGAGGACTTGGACCAGTTCTGATCACCATCTTGTATACTCTGGCTTTGCATTTCTAGATCGGCGCATAGCCTGCAAAACCACAGGTTTATACAATGAAACTCACACCCACCTACTTCGGCCTTCCCAGCAGAGCATCAGGCTGCAAAGCTGCAAGGACCGTGATCAGTTCAACTAAAGAATCCTGGAGTTTCAGTCACAAGGAAATAATGACCACAGGCGTCCTCTTAAGCAGAGGCATTACAAGTGCAGATCTGAAGACCACGTCTGCTGTGGGCAGGACCCCTGCACGGAAGTGGAGAGACCTGTAATCCACCTAGGAAAGTCTAACACACATGCAAGATGTGCTTAATGTCTATGAAGCCTCGAAGCTTCCACGGTAGAATTACAGATTGACTCAAGCGTCTGCTTGCTAATCTCCCTCCAATAGGAAGACATCACCTTTCTTGGTTTTGGCTGTTATCTGGGAGCTTAACAGTTCAAGTATCAAATATCCAATGGCTAAGATTGACCCCCTAATGCCTTACCCTTTCCTATCACGATTTAACTTAAAGATATGGTTTATGATCGATCTACCGTTCACCTGTTTCAAAAACTCAATTTGAGATAGCTTATCTCTAAACGCTCAGATATGAGAGAACTGTAAAGGTAAGGTATCAAGAGAAGAAACAGACCTGGGTCTGGGAAAGCAAGAACAATGGAGTCTAACAGTTGAGCGCCCTGATCAAGGTAAAAGGGAGCAGATGCATGGTACTACTGAAAAACTAAGACTCAGACCTGTCTTTCAGAACAGACATGCTCTTTGCTGGCCTTTATCAATGGGGGGGGAGGAGGGGGTGGGACAACTCTTTGGGAAGAGCGGATGTAAACTGGCTGTGATGGTATGTGTCTGTGACCCAGCATTTGAGAAGGACAGGAGGTTCAGAGTTCAAGATCATCCTCTGCTACACAGCAAGTTAGAGGCAAGCCTGGGCTCCATGAAGCCTGTGATAAGCGAATATTATACAGAACAGCAGAAGACAAGAATGCAATGGTCCCACACTGTAAGCCACAGTAGAAAGGTCACTGCCTCACTGGTTCCAAACAACAATAGGGTGGCCACAGAAGGCTTGAGAAAAAACCGTCCTTGACTAACAGTTGACAATAAAAAGCCTACTTTCACGTTTTTTAGCTGGTGTGTGTGTGTGTGTGTGTGCGCGCACACACACACACGCGCATGCACACACATGAGTCAGAGACAACTGTTAGAAGTTGTCTCTCTCCACCATGTGGGTATCAGGTCAACAGATTTGGCAACGAGTGCCTTTGCCTGCTGGGCCATTTTGGTAGCCTTGTATTGTTTTGTTTTTCTCTTTGCAATATTAAAATGAAAAGGAAACAAAACCCAAGGGCAGATGGTTGTTCAGAGAAGGCTCCTAGACGTCAGTATGGTCCTGATGAGTAAGGTCACAGGGTGGTCAAGCTCATGTGATGTAGAAGAATCAGGGTGAGCATAGACTTGAGTCTGTACTTGTGCTATATAGAAATATCTCAAACCAAGTTCTGCCTGTGCCTTGGGCAGGCTCTAGGAGAGTGGTACCTGCTCTTCTCCTCCTGTACAGACAGGCATTAGGATTTATGTTCCCATCTCAGGAGAGCACCTTTGGGAGCTTGTAGCAGGCACCAGATCCTGCCCCTCTCAACTGGCACCCCGGGTTGAGAAAACTCAACAGCCAAAGCAGATACAAAGAAAGACACAAAAGTCTTACTCGCGGTGTGGGCTGTGGTTCTGGGAAACTTCAGAATCACTGTCTTTGGGGGATAGGGAACCCTTGTACGTGTAGAACACGTCCTCGGTTTCTGTGATGTAGGTCATTTCATTGGCCAGGTTGTCTGCGGAGGAATGCCGGGGCTTGCGGATTTCATGCCGGAGCCGTGGACTTCGCCTGCAGAGGGGAGAAGGGCAGCAGTACACAGAGGTTTGACCCAGTGGTAGCTGTGTGACCTTGTGACCTGGCCTCTACCTGGATGCCCTGACTGGTGCTTAGAAAGTCAGACCCAGAGCTGGGTGTGGCGGCACACACCCATAACTCCAGCACTAAGGGGGATTAAGTGTTAAGGGTCAGCTGGGGGAAATTAATAACCTCTCAAAAATAACCAAAACAAATGTAAGTCAGAGCCAGTGAGGTCATTCCTACTCCAGAACCCAGACAGGATGACACAAGTCCCAGGCAGGTTTGGTTAAGTGGTGTGGCTCCCAGAAACATAGCCTCCATTTAGAAATGGGAAGAGCTAAACTTACGCCACTGGTCAGTGAATATTAAGGATGAGTTACTCTTCTAGAAGACTCAGGACCTAACAATCCATTCTGAACTTTTATTGATTCGACCATGTCCACTGACAGGATAGAAGGTGGTGCTAACTTCTCGCTAAATTTCACTTGATCCAAGGAATAACTGGCCTAAAAATTTGTGTGCATGTGTGGAGTATGTCTCCGTGTATATGTGGATTCCTTGTCCATTCATGTGGATGTATAGAGTCAGAGGTTAGTGTCAAATGTCTCCCTCGGTTGATTTCAAGCTTATTTTTTGAGATAGGGTCTCTCACTGAGCCTGGAACTCAACAATCAGCTAGGCTGGCTGGTCCCTTTGATCCTCCCATCTCTAACTCCCAGCCTGGATTTAAAGGCATCTACACCCATAACTTGCTTTCCATGGTGTATGCTAGCATCTGAACTCAGGTCTTCCTGTTCACACAGCAAGCACTTTCTAGACATCTATGAACCGGAGATGCCATCTGTAATGTAACAGGGACCAGCATGCTATACAGTAGACAGGCAATCTCAGATAAGTCCCGTCACCCTCTCTGGACCTCAGCTGTACTTACAGCCCCAGAGAATGAGCCCAGTGGGACAATGTTTATGGCACACATGGGGACTGCCCCTGGGTGTCTGGCCCTCTATCACATGACCTCAAGCTCTCTTCTACAGCACTCCCAGCTTCCCTTTGTCAGCTATTTCTCTTTGGGACTCTCTGGGACCTGGCAACGCTCCCCCCACCCCGTTCCTGCACAATCAATACTGTGTGCCCATTGTGTAAGCGGGATGGTTCTTGTGACTCCTGGGGGTGGATCTATAATTAGCAGCAAGAGCCAAGCCAGTGGTACAACCTTGCTACTTCCTGGAGCTCACCCGGGGCTCGCCCCACCTCCTTGACAAGTTTCCACATAAACTAAGCTGGCTCTTTACGGAACACGTCATTATTGTCATCACGACCGTTGCCCAGGACACGTGGTCCCCTGTGGAAGGTCCTTTCCCATATCCCTTAATCCCATAGATCCTAGCTAAGAGATGCCCGCCTGTCTTACAAGCCACAATGCTAACTCTACGGAGCCGGAATACGATCCTTTCCTGCTTTACTTCTCCTCCTGAGGAGGTTCGGCTGTTAGGAGACAGTCCCAGAAAACAGCTGATGTCTTTGCGGACCATTAAAATAACGAGTAGAAAATTTCGTTTGATCCTTCTCCGAAATAAGCTTATGAAGAAGCATTCATACATTATTCCATCTATGGTAAACTTAGAACCCTGAGGGTCTCACATCTTTCCATCCGTCAATCCCTTTAATGTCTGTACCATGGGACTTCTTGGAGCTTAAAGACGCTAACCCTGCGCTAAGATTGTAAATCAGGCACTGCAGGAGGCCTCAGGCCAAATGTTATTATTAATTTATTTTGCAGGGTTGTAGAATGAAACCAGGGTCTGTACATGCTCTATCACTGAGCTGTGCTTTCAGGCCTGGCCTGATTTATTAATTTTTCAACAAAGCCTTTCAACGAGTGTAGTCAGGTCGGTGGGATAATGTCTAATATTCTTGCATAGCCGGGTAACTCTGATGTACAATAATCAGTTAAGTAATCCAAAATGGACAATAGAAAGGATTTGCTTTTTTTTTAATTTATGAGAGGCTAGGTCCATGTATCCCAGGCTGGCCTTAAGCTCCTGAATGCTAAGCTTGCAAGTGTGTACCACCATGTCCAGAGACCAGGAGGGGCTTCAAGTTCTCAACACAAAGAAATGCTCTTTGTCTGATGGACAGGACAGCTCACTTGACCTGAGCACTATACATGTATTAGAATATCACAATGTATTTCATGGACAGATGAAATTATTTAGGTGACCTTAGTACAATTTTAAGGCCACCTGGGCTTTATCAGAAGACCGGCTCCTGCAGCACGTGGGATGCACGTGGGAAGGCTGACTATAGGCCATCTCTGTTGAAGATTTTAAACGCAACTCTGTGTTTAAAAGAGAGAAGGTACGGGCTGGTGTGTGGCCTAAAAGACGTCATACCAGTTGGGGGTGATGGGAGGGGACCGGGAAGGCAGGCTCTTCGTTTCTAGCCGTTCCACCGATAAGGATCTCCTCATGACTGGGTTCCACACCATCCCTCCAATCACCTTTTTGCAATATTGGTTATTTATAGACCTGAAAAACAGATGCAGGGTCAGTGTCCACATTGACTTGCCCAACAAGAAAGCAAGTGCAAGCACCCAGAAAACGTAGCCTTCCTCGAAGAAGTCACTTACTTGGCATCACAATGACAATGGCCCTGCTCAGACCATTTGGGCTATGACCAGTGGACGCAGTCAGTTTCCAGAGTATCCTTTCAAAATTTTAAAGATTCGATTTATTTATTTTGTACGGGTGTGCGTACGTGGGTGGGAGTGTGCCACGGTGTGCTTGTGGAGCTTAGTAACCAACTCGAGGGGTTTTGTCTTTCTACCATGTGGGGCAGGGGATCGAACTCAGTCCCTCAGGCTTGGCAGCAAGCGCCTTTATCCCGTTGGTCCCGGACTTCCTTTCTTGTTCTGGTTTTTCTGTAGGTCTTCTGGTGAAAAAGATGCTGTGTTTCTACTACTTTAAAGAGATGAACTGCTTCTAGACTGTACCAAAGCTACCTCGTTAGAAGGAATGTCAGAATAGCACAGACCAGCACAGCTCCAATAACTTCAATGGATCTACCTCACTTGGCTCCCACTGACATGAATAAAAGCAGTCATCCTTGCAGAAGATCTCTGTCCCATCGGCCACCAGATGCAGCGGCCATAAGTCACTGGGAACTCTTTGATAGAGAAGCAGAGGATGTACTTAGAACAGTTTCAGGTCCTATCCTTTGACTGAAGGATATTTCTGGATTTTATTTATAGTTAAGAGAACTGACGTCCTGAGGAGTAGACGACCTTAGTCAATGTTTGAAGTCTTGTTAAGGGTAACAGCTCTGGCATTTTAAAATTTTACACCATACTCTAATGCCTTAAACATTCCATGTATGTCTTTATGTCCCAAGACCAACCGACAAAACAAGAGAACGCAGAAACAATGAAATTCAGATTCTAGTCTACAGTAACGAACGCGGCCTCTGCTCTGATCCAAGTTCAGTGTAGCCTCACTAGCCTTCTTCCCCTGCAGTCAGTTACACCAGAGGTCATGTGACCACCAATTAAGTCTGTAAATTAAAGTAAGGGAAGCAGGCAGCAAGGCTGCAAGGCTTAACGTGGCAGATCCCTAAAGCACGTGTCATGGGTTATTAATAGAAATTTGGGACTGTTCCATTGTCCCTGGAAAATAACGAACAAATTTCTTCTTTCATGGAACCTAGCAGAGGGCCCAATACAGACCTCTGTACATCTATTAGAGATGAACGTATCTCTGAGGCTGAGCTGACCATGGCTTCCTCATCTGTGAAATGAATGGAGGTGACGAGGGCTGTTGAGATGACTCAGCTTGGTGCTCACCACCAAGTCTAATGACTTCAATTCAATCCCCATGACCTACAGGACAGAAGAAAACTGACTCCCAGAAGTTGTCCTTGGACTACTACATGTGGACCATGGCAGGCATGTGTTTCCCCCCATACCACCCACACATACATACATACATGCAAACATACATACATACATACATAAATGTAAAAAAATTTAAGAGTCAGAAGTAGAAATATTTTATATATATATATATATATATATATATATATATATATATATATATATATGTGTGTGTGTGTGTGTGTGTGTGTGTGTGTGTGTGTGTGTGTGTATAAGGCCAAAATAAAACATTTAAAGAGACAGAATTAGAAATATATATAATATATAAAATCAAATTATATATATTATATATCTAATCAAAACAGTATAGTAAAAGATGATACCAATAGGAAACTGATGACTTGTACCCCAAATTGCCTTCTATTCCTCAAGTGACCCTATTAAAAAGTTTATAAGCGGTTGCTTTAAAACTCTGTGTCACAAAAATCCCTGTGTAACAGGGTGAGCCTAATGGAGCAGAAGAGTCCCCGGCAAAACCCTAAATCCCTGACCCACAAATCTTGAGCTATAATAAACTATTGCTGCTGTACACTCTACAATAGGGGTTCTTATGGCCCGGCCAGCACCCTGTACTGTTTGCAGAGGGAGAAGTTCGCAGCACGTTACAGCTCAAGGGAAAGAGGGATGTGAACTCTGTCACATGGTATTGGAATATAGCCTTTCAGTCCCTCCTATGCCACCTTCCCATCTGCCTGGAGAATCAGGGCTAGGCGGTTCTTATTTGGAAGAAAACTGCCTCCTTCTAATGAACCCGTGGAGTAGCATCATAACATCTGAGTGGGGGCCCCACGAACACATCAACAATAAGGAGGCGCCCTGCCAACTGTATGCCATCTCATTGTCAACCGGACTGGAGTGAGATTCCTCTGCAGCACAGAAGCTGTGCACAGCACAGACACTCACCAGCACTTCTATGCCTTACGCTCAACTATACGTTTTCATGCTAAACTGATTATATGTCTCTTTAACCTGACTTTCTTAACTATACAGATCTGTCTGCAGATCTGACCTGCTGGAGCACCTAATCTGACTCCAGAGTTCTCACAGACATGGGTCACTAATCTTCGATGGCTGCTGCAGCTGCTGCTGCTGCTGCACACGCTAGGTTCCCGAGGCTACTAGTGAGGGATGTCAGGCTTGGAGTGGAACATTACTTCCATCAGGGAAGTCCCCCGGGATGGCATGACCCCGTGAATGTTCACCAGCTGGCCCTGCGAAATGGCAGCAGCTGAGCCCTCTGCAGACAGCGAGGCTATTGCTGGTGGCTGATTGCATCACGCTTGGGAACAGCTCTCATCTGAGGCCTCTGGCTGGCTAGAGGGACCACCACGCAGGAAGAGGATTCAGCTTCCATCATGGGGACAAGGTTCTATAGTTGTCCCCAACCTACATTATTCTTATGGCCTGCTCAGTAGTAGAATATTGAATGCATGGAAAAGTAGACAGAAATGTAACAGCTAACCACTTTAAAGATAATGTTTGTTCTTGGCTCATAAGAAATAATACCACCCCTACCAGAGGCAATTTGCCACTTACTAAATCATTATATTACCCAAAGACTGACATTTCATAGGAAAGCCACTAGAATATTCTTATGAAATTTTATATCAAACAATAACTCGTACTTGAGCTTCACTTAGAAAGCCACATTAATGATAATCAATCACAGTTTTGAAAAACCAGCAAATGGTTTAGAAATTCTAGCAACTGAATAAACAATTTTTGTTGCGCCTTATACAAAGCTGGCTTAGAATAAATAAACAATATATATACACATATGTATATATATAAGCTCCACAGTTAATTTAGAGACCCAAAGACTATTACTTTAAAAATTATAATGTACATATGATATATGTATATAAATTTATTTTAATGTTCTAACCATTAAGTATTTTGAATATCATTTCTGTAGGTACCATTCATTTCTCAGGCTCATTACAAGAACTAAATATAATTAAATATATCCCTTTCTGTTATAAACACCAGGTAAATGTCAATTATAATAATTATTTTGTAGCTATTATAGGTAATATATTCTGAAGTTACCGGACTCTGGAGGCCTTTGTTCATTTTTATGGTGTGCCCTATGGATGAATATTGGGGGGAGGCTAAGTGGTCTCCAGCTGTGGAAAGCCTACCATGTTGATCCCAGATTGACAGTTGGTGTCCTTTACTGGACAGGGTGTGGTGGCAGTTGCAGTATTAGCTGTCTGGGAATTCAGACAACAGCAGAGTTGAGGGGGCAGAAGCTAATGCTGGAAAAATAACATATACTTGAGTGTGTGTACAAAAGGCTCAGCCTCCCCTGGAGAGATTCAGCCACCACTCAGGGATCTGCAATCTGGAGTCCAGCCCCAAAGTTGCCTCTCTGCCCAAAGATGTTCATGAGCCAGAGGCAACCGGCACACATTAATATCTCAGGATAACATGGATGGTCTCCTGAAAGTATACTCACTTTTTGGGGTTCCTGGAGCCTAGAGTCCAGTACTGAGACAGAACATTCTTTTCCTGAGGTAGTAACTTTTTTGCCTGAAAGAATGAATGGTGCTCGACGCAGGATTTCCACAAGTTTTTGCAAGATCGGTAATTCAGCATGTTGAAGGCCACGATATGTTCCCTGGATTCAGCCTGCGAGGAAAAGCAGCAGAGATTTCGCTGTAAGAGTGCAGGATGGTAAAAGTGTGTCAAGCTTGCTACCCATATGTGACAGCCAGGGAAGATGTGACAGAGGAAGGGGGCAGGCTTCCAGATGCTTCGGACGCACCCCAATGGCCCAGGAATATTTTGGAGCACCACTGTGAACCCTCCGTGGCTGTGCTGGCAGAAATAGCTGCGTTCATGTCTTCCTGCCTGGGATCCTTCACATCCACTCTTGTCTCAAGCCTGCTCATAGTTCAAGAGGGGGCTTATCTGCTGCTACCGTCTGAAAACCGTAAAACTCAGCTCTGTGGACATCTCTTTCCTGAAGAAATACTCTTTTCCACCAAGCAGACAGTGGAGATGCTAGAACCCTGAGCATTCGTTGTTTCTTACCCCAGAGTACATGCCGGTGCACGTATGTAATAAGCAACTGTCCTTAGTTTTGTCTTCAGGCTATTTGTGTTTACGTTTCTCAATTCTATATGCATTTTGGTACCATCTGACCCTCCCCACCCCCCGCCCCGCACCAGAGGTGGGGGTGGGGGCCATCAGACATCCGAAGTTCCAGTCCTTGGCACTCTGAGCTTTAGTGATCCCATTTCTAAGGACCCATCCTCCGTGTGGGCCCAGTCTAAGGGCATATCATATTTGAAAAGTTGGGACAGTGACAGCCGGTGACAACTACACAGCATAACAAGACAGGGTGTGGTGTGGAACAGGCCTTGGTTCAAATTCCAGCTCCCTCACTCTGAGGCCGCGGGAGCCTTGACTTCTTTACGGGGTGTACTTCTGCTGTGGCTTAAGCAAACAAACAGGGTTGTCTAGGATCCTGCCTCTTGTAAGAACCCAGTCGGTTCCTGCTATGCCCTGCCAGGGGCCCAAACTGGACCCTTTTGTCTGATGCATACAAGCTCCCGGAAAAGTGGGCATTTGTTACTTGAGCGTCTAGAAACAAGGTAATACGGGCTAGAGGAGATGAAAGAAAATGTCCAGCTGTTAAGGGGAAGAGGCAGAGTCTAGACCTAGAGTCTAACTATAAAGCAAGTTCATTCTCCACACAGGCGCCGACTGACTAATGGAGATGACCACAGGGTCTGAAGACCACAGTGACAGCCAGTCTTTCCTTCCTAAGACACAGAAAGCAATGCCCAAGGAGCTGAGAGAGGAACAATCCTCAGCAACACAGCAAACACAGCAAGGAGGGACGGAACTCACCTGTTTTTGCCGCTGGTGTATGAAGAACTTTTTCCTTTTGAAAGAGATTTTGAGTATGTTCACCCTGTAAAAAGCAAAGCAAAACAAAACCACGCATAGCACAAAAAATAAAGCGAGATGCAGATCAAACAAGGACATTGGGGCTCAGCCGGGCTACGGCTGACCCTCTTCTGCACGGGTCCTCCGATGACGGCGGGCTGCTAGGAGTGTGTCTTGGCCAAACTCAAGGAGCTGACAGAGCTGGATCTCCACGGGGCCTCTGGATTGTGAGGCAGCTTTTAAATAACCAGGAGTGTGCGCCATGCGCACGCTTTGCTGTAAGTCTCTTTGTGACACTGAAGCCCTGCAGGAGCTGGTGCCTCCATGGGGGAAGACAGCTGAGGGCAGTGTGGAGCAGAGGGAGGACAGGCCTGGGCTGTACCCCAGCTTTGTTACTTAACAGCCACGTGTGCATAATACGGAATAAGAGGCACCAGTCATTCCCAAATATATATTCACGTACCAGGCCACTGCCACGGGCTTTAGAAACTGTCTCTATTTTGCAGCAGTCCAGAATGGTATATGGTTATCCATATCTAGAAGAGGAAGCTGAGGCTCAAAGATGTCACTGCTTGTTTGAGCCTTGGATCTTGGACCCTTTATCTGCTGAGAGGTGGCCCATGACAGCCCTTCTCATCACGATCTTAAGACAATTTAGATGGAGTAAACACGCCAAGTTCTTACATGATGATTATGGTACACCATAGGCTGGCAGTGCTGGGTATCTTTCCTCGGGTGCTGTCTCCCTCATTCTGAAACAGGGTCTCTCATTTGACCCGAGCTCACCAATTACGTGAGGCTAGGCCAGCATCCTCAGAGATTACCCTCTCCTACCCACCAGGGTTGGGATGACAAAAGTGTGCCATCGAGCTCAGCACGAGCTCACCTTTGAAATAGATTCTATTCACTATGACAAGCTACAATAATCCACACAGTACTGGGGGAAGAAAGGAAGTCTCCTGGTCTCTAGGGTCACATCAAGACCTTGCTAAGAGCATTCTGGAACAGAGACATGGAGTACATAAAGTGAAAGTTTACTCGAGGGCTATTTCCCCAGAGGAAGACAGACCGACACCCACACAGCACACTTGCATATATATTAAAAGCAAACACCTATTTAACTAGTCAGTCTTGGGAATGACTGCAGGCTAGTAAGGCAAGATCTGAAAGCTCTTATGTCCTGTTTTTCTGAGGCAGCCATAAATGGAGCACCCCACTCCGAGGTGGTGAGGTCTTCTCCATACAGTCCCCGAGGAGGGGCACAAACTGGACGTCCTGTTTCGAGGGACTCTGGGGAACCTACTCATACTGTGTGAGTTCCCACCCTTGTCTTGCTGGGCACAGACTGCTTGTGTGCTGCTGGCTTCGCACGGGGGTCTCCTGCTTGGCCCCCTTGTTCAGAGGGTTCTGCCTTCAGCACTTCCAACTCTGTCTTTTGACTGTGTTCTTCACGAGGGCAAATCTGAAGAACGCAGAGATGATTTCCAGACAGCAGGTTCTGCATTGGGCTGCCTACTGCCCTCTGGTCACAGGAACTATGAAGAATACTGTGTGTCTAGAGGAACCAAGTCCTGTGCCAAGTCCCAGGGACAGAAGGACCAAGACAGTAGGTACTGCCACCTGGACATATATAACCTAATGAAGGAGACAGGTGCTAAAAGGTGCAGACAGCCATACCCTGTGACCACTGCACTCAGGAAGATCTAGTTCTCATAAGAGCACCAACAATTGAGTCTCCACTCTGGTGTCCTGTGAGGCTTTCTGTGGCCAAGTCACTTCCTAATCACTGGCCACAGCACAGCATGCTCTAGCCTGAATCAACCATCTTCCCTGGCCTGACCACTGTGTTCTCCCTGTTCCTGGAAATACACATTCTCTGTACCTTCTTTCTAGAATGTACTCCCTAAGGCCAAAGCCTATCCTCTTTAGAATCACTTCTGTAGGCTCTGGACCCTACTGTAACCAGCCCTTGCTCATCCCCAGGACCGACCTCTCTATTGGTCTCTGAGATTTTTATTTGTTGATAGTTGGAGTCTGAGGTGCTCATGGATTTGAACACTCTATCCTATTCAAGGGTCCATGTGTGCCCAAGGTGTGCCAAGAGTCTCTGTCTGGCCTGTCCCAGAGGCTTTTGTTTACAAACTTGCTTTGTGACTTTTTGGCTTCTGGATATCTTTAAGGATATCCAAAGTCAGATACCCTTATCAGGTATCTGAAATATCCTTAAGGGATCCAAATATGCCTCTAAATGTGAACCTACTTATGGGAACTTCAGAGATTCAGCCACAGACGGAGCCAGACCCTGGTGGCATCTGGGTTACAGTACTAGAGGATTGGAGGCACTTAGAGAAAATTAGGCCTGTGCCTACTGCCTGGTCCTTTGCTCTGAGCTGGCGAGAGAACTCCACAGGCCACACCCCAGCTAGCCAAGTCATAGCTGAGGTTTCCTGCATCGGTGGCTCAAGAAGGTCTTATCATCTGTCATACTGACTCTGGTAGCACTAAAGCAGGATTATAGCATGATTTGTTGAAAATCAAATGTACATAAAATTGAAAACTAGTGTCTCTAAGTATACATCCTATGGAAGCATTTAAGAATAAATTATACCTGGAGTGACAAACTGAATGTGAATTTCTTTTCTTTTTTTCTTTTTAAAGATTTATTTATTCTATATAAGTACACTGTAGTTGTCTTCAGACACACCAGAAGAGGGCATCAGATCTCCTTACAGATGGTTGTGAGCCACCATGTGGTTGCTGGGATTTGAACTCAGGACCTCTGGAAGAACAGTGAGTGCTCTTAACCACTAAGCCATCTCTCCAGGCCTGGATGTAAGTTTCAAATGCGCCATTATTAGCAGAATGAACCTGACAGTCTTACAAACTTGCTGTATAGCTTTCTCTGCTGAGAAGTCAGGGATAAGAATGGCTTGCTCAAGGTTTAAGCGAGATAAGAAGAACACAGAGTAGCAGGACTTGGATATTGCCGACACTCAGTAATACGACAGCTGCGATCATGGTTAGTGCCTCTTAACTTTATTTATAGGTTATCATCCCTGTTATAAATAATGCTGTGATCAGCCTTATCCTGTCTCCAGTTGTGAAGTCCTAAGTGGTCAAACTGAGGAACAGGCATAAACCTAAACATCAAATCTGGCCTCCAAAACTCTGCCACCCTTAGCTCTTTCTATAAACTCCCATGTGGCTGCTTTTCTTTGCACGTGTGCACCACACACGTATCTCTCACAGCCTGCAGCCTCGACCTGCCCCACCCCCGCCTTGCACACGACCATGTTATCATTTATTAAAATGTATCATCTGGGTGGTATATTTCCCAAAGAAAGCTCCGTTGCCTGGGTACAGTGAACTCAAACTCACCTTGAAAAGAAAAATCAATCGAGTTTGCCCTTGGCTATCTCTACTCATGCTTTCCATAGATTCAGTTGCCTGGAGTCAACCACAGTTTGAAAATACTGCGGCCTTGACTTGGTTAAGAGAGAGCGAGGGTATATCTACATATTTTTCAGTACAGTATACATCTCTCAGTGGACATAATTCATAGATGGAAACTTTACCATAGGCATGTATGCAGAAGAGAACACAACATTCACACACTTAGTTCTATTTGCAAGTTCAGGGTTACCAGAATCTAAGAGCGACTGCACACACATAAAACAGGACGGAAGCATTTCTCAACAAGACCGGCCTCGTGTCATTACCCACCAACTAGCCCAACCACAAGACAACTGCTGGAGAGAAGTTAATGAACACCAAGGGTAACTTTTTCAAGTGCCAAATATGGATCAAATTCAGAGCTCAGAGCCTAAAACTTGGAGGTCTGCGGAGTGGAGGTTGGGGGACGGGGGAGAAGGGAAGGGGGAGAGCGGCGAAGCTCCAGCCATTCTTCAGAAATAAAGGTTTAAAATTAGAGCTAGCGTGACTTTTGCTCGGCATATTTTTATAGCATGATTCAGACAATATGAAGTGTTTGCACTTACCAAGGGTAGAAACTTGTGCAAATGTATTTCCGGTACACCGCAATGCCTGCAGACGCAATTCCGATCATTAGATCTAAATTGTGCAGATCCTGGGGGTGGGGGGGAAATGAAGTGTCCAGGGTCACAGTGTGTTACTCGGCTAACTTTAAAGAACCCACGCCTTTATAAATAGCAGTATGCATCCGCTCAAGAGGGGGAATGCCACTGAACACAGGGAAAAAAAAACCTCACTTTGCAGCCATTTAAGAACAAGTAGCTGGAACTCAGTTCTTTTTAAGAGAACACAGCACATCAAGAACACGTGCGCACACATGCACACACAAACACACCCACACACCATGTCAGGATACCTGGTTTTGGATGTTACCAGATACGATTATGATTATGTACTCCACAGAGTCACACGTAAACATTCTTGAATTTTCAACCATCAGCTTTTGGGAGCTGCATTGAGACTCAAACAGGCCTCTTCCCCATACAGATCCGTACAAATCTCAATTTCAATTACGGAAAAAAAGCTTTAGCTATTATGAAATGATAAAGAAAAATTACACATGCAGACTCGACGCTAAACCCAATTAAGAAACAAATGTTACTTATGAATCCAATGGAATTACACTGGCTAAGGTCTTTCCTGCTTGGCACTGCCATCCATATATTATACAGACACAGAAGGAAAACAGAATTTAAAGCTGTTTTAAATCTACTTGAGTATAAGCAAGTAACATTCAAAGAGACGGAGTTCCTTCCTCAAGTCACATACAATTTATGTTTCCAATCAGATATTACGTACAAACATTGGGCATTGAGGGAGGGAGTGTAACCTGCTGGCCTTCCTCTCAGCCTGAGTTACCTGGAGCTCAGGAGCCTTCATTTCCCCCTCTTTGAATTGTATAAATTTTGGGATTCCCTCAAAGGTTTGTACCAGGCTGAAAGTACAGAATAGAAGAACCCAGAACAGATCTGTGGATTGGCACTTGGCAGGTGTAACAAATGTTCATTTTCCGTTACGGTTGGGGCCACCGTTTATGAGCAACAAAGGAAGATGGGGAAGCACTGAGGGTGGACAGGGAGGTGGTACTGATGCAGAAGAAGGCCTGAGTAATTTGCACCGGGCACCAGGCTAAAACCCCCACAGGAAGCCAAAGCCAGAACGGTGAAGAACAAGGCCGCCACAAGTACAGGAAGAACGGACCAGCCAATGGCGCTGCGCGAATGGCGCGGTGGGCCGAGGACTGAGTCTTGTCAGGCATTCTGTTGTCTTTCAGTGTACACCTTTACTCTGGATAACCACAGTTTACCCCAGTTAGCTACTTCCTAAATTCCCACACCAGCCCCAGACGCCAGAACAGATCATGTGACCAACTCTGGCCACCACGCTCTGAGCATTAGTGACATGATTGTTCTTGTTGGAAGCACTGACAAGCTGTGTGTCACCTTTGCGCTTCTGACAACAAGCAAGTCACATGGGAAAAGTAGGAAGCTCTGGAGAAGGAGCCTAGACTGGGAAGGGAGTTACTGGGTGGTAAGAAGCTGCCTGAAGAGAAGGAACTCAAGGACAATATAGAACTCTACTGTGGCACCAAGCTACTCAGCTATGGGAGTATCCATTTAGTACTGCCTAATGCAAAGCAATCCCTCTAACAACTGGAGGGACTGAGGTTGGACCTCAGCTGATCATCTGCCTCCAAACCCGGAATAGCTCTGTGTGTGTGTGTGTGTGTGTGTGTGTGTGTGTGTGTACACTCGCATGCACATATGGAGCGTTTGAAATTCTTTTTATTCATTTTATTTTATGTGCAAGTGTTGGGTGTGCATGTATGTAAGTGGACCCTGTTTGTGCTTGGTGTCCTCAGAGGGCACTGGGTCCCCTGGTACTAGAGTTATGGATGGTTGTAAGCTACCATGTGGGTGTTGGGAACCGTCTTCTACATGAGTAATGAGTACTTTTAACCATCACGTGATATGTTTTTTTTCTTTCAGGATAGGGTCTTAATATGTATACCATGCTGGCCTAGAACTCACAAAGTAGCCCAGATTGGCTTCAAGGTTATTACATTCCTTGTGCCTCAACCTCCCAAGAACTGGTGTGCACCCTGCTAGCCTGAGGGGTTCGTTTCCGAGGGCTGAGGGTAGAGAAGATGAAGGTTAAGTCTGGTGTCAACAGAAATTCCCATTCTGCCACTGACTAGGTTCTCGGAAATATTCTATCAAGAGGAAGAAAACTTGAAAAGGGGCTAAAAATTACGACTTACAATCCAAAGCTGTTAACGTACAAGAGCAAATATATTTTCTCCCTTTTATGACCCATGTTACAGAGCTCAAGGGACAGAAGGAAAACGAAGTTCAAATGTTTCTATAAGCTTCAAACAGTGTGTAGATTTTTATTTATTCTTATTTTATTTTATTTTATTTTTTATTTTTGTTTTTTCAAGACAGGGTTTCTCTGTGTAACCTTGACTGCCCTGGAGTTCACTTTATACCATATAGCATGGCCTCCAATTCTGTCTCTGCCTCCAGAGTGCTGGGATTAAGGGCATCCTGGTAGTATAGACTTTTAAACAGGCAAAAAAAAAAAAAAAAAAAAAAAAAAAAAAGGAAAGAAAGAAAGAAAGAAAGAAAGCTTGAATTAACTCCCACAGGCTTCGTCTGTAAATGAAGATGATTAAGAACACAAATTTGAGGTTTCTACGACCCTAAAATGAGATCGAGGGTCTCCAAGGAAAACACCTGGAACAAAGACTAGCCTCTAGCTGGTGTTTAATTAACTGTGTGGGTGTGTCCCTGCAGGTGCTCTTGCATGTGTGTATTTTGTGAGTTTGGAGGTCAGAAGCTCATCACAAAGGGAAGCTGGTCTAACTTGGCCCAGGAGTCTCCTGTCTCCAAAGATCATCAGGCCTGGCTTCTTACACGGGTGCTGAGCTTCTGCTTTTCCAATGACAACTTTATGAAGTGAGCTATCTCCCCAGCCCAGTAACCGTTTCTTTGTGGGTACAAGAGGGCCGATAGCAGGCAAATGTTAGGGTGTCAGCACTAAAATGCTGAACATGCGTCAGTGTGGTGATTTGAATGAGAATGAACCTCATGGGCTAATATATTTGTTTTGAGACAGGTCTTTTTATGTAGTCCTGGAACTCACTATTTAGACCAGGTTGGTCTCAAACCCACAAGAGATCCTCCTGCCTCTGTATCCCGAGTGCTGGGATTAAAGTCACACACCACCATACACTGCCCAGGTTTATATATTTAAATGCCTGGTCCCCGGTTAGTAGAACTGTTTTGGAAGTATTAGGAGGCGGGGCCTTGTTAGAGGAGGTGTGTCACTGGGGGCAGGGCATGCTTTCAGGTTTCAAAAGACCAGTACCAAAAGCAGTACCACTCCCAGTTAGCTCTCACGTACTCTCTGCCTCATGTCTCATGATCAGACTGTAGGTCTCAGCTACTGCCCCAGAGCCAAACCTGCCTGCTGTCATGCTCCCTACTGAACTGTAACTCTCAGAAATCATGAGCTACAATAAATGTTTTATTTTCTAAGGCCTCAGCCATGGTTGTCTCTTCATAGCAACACAAGTGACTATGCCAGTGCTGAGCCAATGTACTGACCACCTAGGTGCTGAGTGACCTCTGTTAACACCAGAGAATCAGCCCCCCATCTATAAAGTGGGGAAAGTGATAATCCGCAGGGTGATGGAATTTTTGGAAAAAACTGTCTACCCGGACACAGAAATCTGCCCAGCAGACAGCATGTATTGTTTTCTAAACTAATCACTATGTAAAATATTTATCAGTCTCACAATCATGCCACCGTTATTTCTTCTATAAATCTAGTAAACTCAAATAGGGCTGGGGAGCTGGCTCAGGCGGTCAAGTGCTTGCTGTGTAAACATGAAGGCTGGAGTTCCAATCCCCAGCCTCCAGGCACGGTCTTGCATGACTATGATCCCAGCACTGAAGTGAAGACACGTTTGGATCCTTGGAGCTTACTGGGCAGTCAGGAAGCGAGTATGAAGTTCAGTGATAGATGTTGTTTGAAAAGATGAGGATGGAGAAGGACTAACCTCTGGTCTCCACAGGCACGTGTGTACCTTGCATCTAGCTATACCTACAAACACACCCCCCCACATACACACACACACACACAAGCAGCACATATACACACCATATACAAACATATACATGTTACTGTATTTGAATAACAGTTTCTAATCTGAGTACAGCTTAAGATGTAGTAGAAACCTTGGCTTAGCAAATTGCCACTTAAAAATGTCCTTATAAAGTAGTGTAAATGTAGAAGAGGGAACATTTGAAGGGAAGAAGTGGGTGGGGGGGGAGGACAGACAGGGGAGGGAGACAAGTGGTTAAGCATGAACAACATATGATATGCATCCGTGGAAATAGAAACACCTTCCCGCTTTGCCATGAGGGCACCCACCGGCCTCTGTCTTAGTATGTGGCTGAGGGTGACCTTGAACTGCTGATCCTCTTGCCTCTCCTGAATGCTACGATCAGTGTACACCCCAGCACTCCTAATTTATGTGGTGTGGGAAGAATTGAACCCAGAGCCTCATGAATGCTAGACATGCATTCTACCAGCCTAGAGACATCCTCGGTCCTTAAACCAATCATTCTGTTAAAAAACAGGAAAAAAAGGGATTTTCCCCCATTGAAAACTTTTAAGTCTTCTACGCCCTGATCACTTAGAAGTGTGGAGAAAACACCAACTGAATGGCCAATAAGACCCTGATAAACTCAATCAACTTTTCAAGTATCTCTCTTAAAAAATAACTTTAGATTTGCTTAATTTATTACTTTGCGTGCGTGCATGTGTGTTTTGCCTGCATGCATGTCTGTGCACCTCATGCGGGCCTGGTTCCCAACAAGGTTTTGAACCTCCATTTGAGTTCCAAGAATCAAACCCCAGCCTTCTGCAAGAACAAGTGCCTTTATACCTTGAGCCACCTCCCTAGCCCCCAAGTATCTTCTAAAAGAGCTCGTTTGTGATAACAGGAGGGAAACAATCTCCCAAGGAAGTTTGCAAACTTACATGATTAAAAATACAATAGTTTCTGAGCTAAACGGTACGTACTCTGCCTCCATGAAGCTCCACTCCGTAGAAGTCAAGGGTTCGAGCTATGTTGATGTAGCAAGATTCGGCTTCTGACTGCTTCAGCCCACTGCAGAAGAAAAGAGAAAATGCAGAACTCACCCAATAGACAGAGAATATTAACTTGAACTTTTAAAACTTAAGAATACCTGGGAAACGTTGTAATAGCTCTCTGTAAGTCATTAACAGTTAGTTACTCAGTGCCTCTGGCCAGTCCCGTGAACACTCTATCTCTAAGTCCTAATGAGGCAGGTTTTTCTTCTTGTCCATGGAACCTGACCTCCTCTGGACCCTTCAGTTTTTACTAAGACACCTCCCCACTTAGTGGGCCCTCTGGGAGGTCTCCCGACAGTACAAACTGTATCGCTTTTCAAGATGCCTGCCCTCTCTTCCTGCCATGTTGCTCAATTAATAGGTAATCTTTGATCATTCTGCCTGTCTGTCCTCTCAACAGTGGCCTCACGCTTCAAACGCCCGTGGCCCTGTGCTATTTTAGGATGCTGACTTCTGTCCCAGGAGCAATTCCGGGAGAAAGGGCTGGCGGCGCCCTCTGAGAAGGTTCGCTGCTAGCTTGCCCTTTGTTTTTATGGCCCTTCCCAAGAAATGAGATGTCTCTGGAGGGCTGGCCTAGGTCATCATGGTTCTCATTTAATTGGAACAGAACAGCTGCCACAGTAACACTAAGTCACGTGAGGACTGGGAAGACGAGGCTAAGAGTGGGAAGGATTTGGAAGAGGCAAAGCTCGTTCCCTTTGTGGAGGAAAAGCAGTCAACGTGGGACTACCCACTCCACCAGCTCCCCATTCCCTCCAGAGGGAATGGCCTGCTTTATTACACGGGGTAAATGCTAAAAGGCACGCCTGGCTCAATCAGCTTGCAAGCCAATCAATCAGACTGAAAATGGGCATCACCTTGAGGAATTAACCAAGGTCAATGACATCTGGAAGGAGGAACGCGCCAGCTAACACCCTCAATTCTTATGGCGCTTCTAGGCTTCACAAAAAAAAAAAAAAAAAAAAAAAAAAAAAAAAAGCAAGTGATGCTAAATATACATTTGTCACCATCCTAGGTTAAAACATACAGAAAACTGCGGGAAGGCAAGAGGGACATCAAACACAAAGTAGGTAGGTTATCTATAAAAATACCCAGCCTAAATTCCTAAGCCCCAGCCCCACCCACCACAACCCACTCCCTGCCCCCAGTGCCCACACCTGTGTTGTTCATGGAGGGACTCCACCTTGCTTAAAAAGTCGTCATTTTGATCTGGTATGAACTGGCTGTCGGCAAGATAGCCTGGATGATGTAGGGAAGAATTAAAGTCTCCAATGTGAGCTAGCAAGATAGAATGAGGGAAAATCAAGGTTAGCCTCGCCTCTACCTTACAGTTCTTATCAACAAGCACCGATAACATCGATAGCATCGGAAGAGATACCTCCATGGGGAACAGGTCTGATAAACCCTGAGCCAAGTAAACCAGCTCCTTATTAGCTCCCAATTCCATGCTTCTAATGGGAACCCCTGCTTAGGGCTAAATTCCACGAAAGTGCAGGCGTAAGGGGTCGAGAAAGTTAAGCTCACAGTAGTGTGCTGTAGAAGATATCCCTGGGATGCTCTTACAGGATGCCCAGTGAGAATGAATTAATATATCTTCATCAGGGTTCACGTTAAAGAGGAAGAAACAGACCCAGGGAGAAGAACCCCACCCCCAACCCAGGCTATTTTCAGTAAAGACCCAGGTGAGAGGGATCACTGTAAGCACCCCATTTCCCCTGTCTGTCCGTCCAGTGAGTTGCTGAGTCCAGAAAGGCCAACAGAATGCTGCAAATGCCTCTTTAATTTTCCTGTTGGCTTCGATAACTCAGGGAGAACCTTCTGGATCGTTCTATTTGCTCATCTGTCCTGTTAACTAGTCATCCGCACCCAGCTTCCATCCAACAGGAATAAACTCTAAGCGTCCTGCTTTAGCAAAGTCACTGACAAACTTGATCAATGTGAGAGCAGAGAACGTTCCCCTCGGGGAAGGTTGAGCTCTGGGATGACCACTAGGGGGAAACTGCAGCCATACTCATGTGGGGGTGAGGGGCTGCTGACGGTGTCAATGATATCATATCACTGGAGGGCTTGAGACACACCAAGCCCTCACACACCACACAGCACAGGTGACTCTTAGTAAACAGACAAGAAGACAGAAGCATCCCTGCATCTTACCACAGGGCTTGTCTTATCTGCTGAACACTCGCCCCAAGTCTGAGTCCCAGGTTCCCATGTTTCAAGCAATCCACCTGGCCAGGGGGCGAGACCTCAGTTGGCTAGTCTTCTAACTCTACCTGCATCTTGGAGCCTTTTCTTGGGGCTCACTTCTCTGACACTTTTCTAGATTCCCTTCCCCTCCCCAAGCAGCACAGGGCACACACTGTGTGCTGTTTCTCATCTCCAGTAGGCTGCAGAGCTCCCTTCATCCCAAGGGAGCCTGCTTGTGGCAGAGGCTCAGGAAACTTTATAGAGTGACTACATATTTCCCAAGCCCTCTTTTTTGTGTGCCGTATAAGACCCTGACTAGCTAGCATCAATGTTCAGCCACTGAGCTGGAAGTATTTTCTCTCTTGAACATTGTACTTCTTTTTTTAAAAAATTTATTAATTGTATTATTTATATGAGTACACTGTAGCTGTCTTCAGACACACCAGAAGAGGGCATCAGATCCCATTACAGATGGTTGTGAGCCACCACGTGGGTGCTAGGAATTGAACTCAGGACTTTGGGGACAGAAGTCAGTGCTCTTAACCGCTGAGCCATCTCTCCAGTCCTCCCCGCCCCCTAACTTCTTGATCTAATAAGAAACTACCTAGCTTAGCAGATCAGAGATAGGTCTTAAATACTAGACACCCATCTTGAAACAACCTGACAAAATGTATCAGACAAAATGTACTTAGTTTTATATCTAAGAATTAGTCCTATGAGAAATGTCAGCAGAACATGCAAATATATGTGTATTCACTTAGGAATAGAAAGAACTTAGACTTCAATGGCCTATCTGGTGACCAGTGATTTATTAGTATGACAGTAATGTTGAGTGTCCGGCCTCAGCCAGCGTCTACCTTTGAGGTTCCGGGACTGCCTTCGGTCGCTCTTTTATCAATCTCCCACAGTAGGAAGCTTGGAACAGGATGTCTTAAATGTAGGCCTTTAATTTCTAATTACAGCTTATTGCTTCTCATGGCCAATGTTTACATTTACTTTTTATTCTCTACGGTATGTGTGGGGGTCAGTTGACAACTTCCAGGAGCTAGTTTTCTCCTTTTACTATGGGCTCCTTGGCTGACCTCAGGCTGACAGGCTTTGCTGGCCAAGAGTGTTTTGACACAAGGAGTCATCTCTCCCACCTTATACACAACTTAACAGTTTTCTTCGGGACAGACAGGAAAAGACGCTACGGTAAGAGTGCTTCATACAGGGGCTCATGTTCTCTCCTCCACAGTCCTACAAAGTAGATCAGATACTTCTGGTCCTGCTCGCCACACAAGGGTCTGGAAGGTCAAGGCATGCAGATGGGAGGAAAAGCTAAGACCCAGAAGACATTGGTTTCCATCCCTGTTCTCAATGACTCCTTCAGTGTAGACTCGGTACTAAGGGATTTTTGACTACAGGCCACCTTCAAGAGCACTGTTTAACCTGAAGCAGCCATGTTGCTAAGCACCAGACACCCCCATTCACAGGTGAGAAGGAAGGTGATATCTCAAAGACAAATGAATAGGGCGAGGTTAAACTAAGCCTTCCTTAAGTTCTTGCTGATCAGCTTGGATGTTCCAGCTGGCTTCAATGTGAGAGGATCCCTGCCTTTGTCACTCATGGGAGCCATAAATCTAGAGATTGATGAGGACACAGACTCTGACTATTTGTTATAAATGACCGCCCTGTGTCATGACATGGCAGACACCATCTTAATCATAGCAGCTGTGACTAGAGCCCCAGAGCCTCACAAGACAGAGTCTCCCCCCCCCCCCCCCGCAGAAGGAGTGAGGTAAATTATCAGCCCTTCACTTCAGATTCCAGCCTCTCATTCTCTCCAACCTCAGCTCTTCCTGGTCTCAAAAGGTGCTGAATTCAGTACATGGTATGTGGAATGTTAGCTGAAGGAGAGGTTATCTGTGCAGCCTGGGGAGGTCATCCATGTTGGGTGGGTCTCTGGTGAGGCAGCTGTTCCTGAAGTCAGCCACAGTCCTTTAAAGTATAAACCTGGCAGTTCACTAACCTGGATTTGGATGGAATCGTTTCTTTGGTCTATTGTTGGTGCCCTAGCTCCTGATCCATGTCTTCCTAGTGGACGCAACGTGCTGATCTGTCCCAGAGGACAACCTCTTCTGAGTTGTTTGTCATGCAAAGAGGAGGCTGGTGGGATGGGGCTGAAGCTGAGTGTGTCTTAGCAGTGAAAAAGCTTGATGTATGCTCGACATCGTGGGGACACCCTCCACAATCCTCCTTCCTCCACTCAATGGAGGTAAGCTGTGGCCCACTGGCCTAGTTCTTCACCTTTGTTTCAGGGGAATACACCTGGGGCCTCCTCAATAGCCCAAGTGTGTGTCTATCTGTCTTTCTGTCCTCCTTTCCTTCCTTCTTTCTTTCATGCTTGTGAGACCACAGTAAGATTTGGCCTGCACCTGCTCTGAGACCTGATCATCCTGCTTTCTTAGCTACCTGACATGCTGTGAGCTGAGACTTCTGGAAAGGCAGAGGGGACTTCAGTCTTATGCTAAAGTATATGACTCTATACAACCAACAGGGCACTCTGGGAAGGTGTCACACAGCTAATGAATGGCCAAGTGGCATTTCACCTTGTACAGGATCTGACACAGAGTATGCTTAATTGCTGATGGGAAAAGGGGATTTCTTCTATGGTTTACAAAGAGCCTTGGTTGGAAAACTCTACCCAGACTTTCTACCACGGGACCTGCAGTTAAGTGTGGCTTGTTCAACTGGAAGAGTATGGAAATTGCAAAAGCAAGACTGGATCTCAGAGACTTAGTTAAAAAGCAAAGCAAAATAAAACAGAACAACACCCCCCCCCCACAGCTCATTCATTTTTATGTTGATTATATATTAAAATAATATTTAAATGGGCTACATATAAACCTTCAAATTAATTATACATAATACACACACACACACACACACACACACACACACACACACACACACATATATATATATATATATATATATATATATATATTTTTTTTTTTTTTTTTTTTTAAAGGAGGGTCTCATGTAATTCGGGTTGGCCTTTGGCCTTATGGAGCTGAGGATGACTTTGAACTTGTGATCTTCCTACTTCTGAGTGGTCATAGATCCTGGATAACCCATTAGCTACACTGAAGCTCTGAATATAAATTTGCAAGCTCTCAGTAGCATTTTAGGTAGGTAGCAAGCAAGCAAGCAGCAGAAGTGCCTTCCAGCAAATTCCTCAACCTAGCCAGGTCTTGGTTTCCATGTTCAGAGGAGGTGAGGGATATAAATATTGTTCCTCCGGGGTTTGTACGGAGACCAGATCCAAATACCTGGGCAGAGACTCTGGAAAAAGCTGGTTGTAGCTGTCTGCTGTTTCATAGCTCCCTGGGGGGAAATACCACACCATTCCTTCCCCAGGCACCACTCTGTTCATCTGGTATCCCCAAGCAAGAGGAGTGTGTGGCTCAGGTTAAATGTTCTACTATTAAGACAGCAAGAGATGTGCTCCACCCCAGCATCCTGGGGAAGAGACTTTCTCAGCGAGCGGCCAGTGATCCGCTGGCCCACATGAGCCAGCCACCACTAGCCAACCTCCCTCCCAGCCACCACCAGTCAACCTCCCCCGGGACTCACATTGTACTGCGTAGGATGCTAGAACCACGGCTGAGTTGAGAGGGCAGGTTAACCTGTCAGGAGAAATAAGGATTAGCTACGTCAGAAGAACCACAGACACGCACCAATCACAGACAGCCCAGCCCATGGCTTTCTTTCCTCCATTAACTGTTAATGAGCAATGTGAGTGAATCTTAAAGACAACTCCAATACAAATCAATCTCGAATGGCACACAGAATACAGTAAGGAGCTTTTTTTTTGGGGGGAGGGGAGATAAATAACATTTTATTTTGGTTTAAAATTGTAAGTGTCACAAATACCAGGAAGCTAATGGCCTGACATTGGACAGCATGCTCACAGTGTAAGAGAAGAAGTGAGAAAATAGAATCTGAGATAAATCTGTAGCCTTCCGATCTTTCTAATAAAGACCTGAGACTTTCTGTAAGGCTCTGACTACCTCCTAGGCTCCTAGAGACTTGAAGACTCTAAGTACCTCTATCTCTTCCCAGAATGGTGATACTTTATACAATGGAAAAAAATGGGGTAAGGTGTGGAATTCTTCTGTATTTTAACATTTGTAATTCTGTAATTAAATTACTTAGTTCACTAACTACCGACTATTCCTACACCCACCGACCTTGCTGAGGTTGACAGGTTTCAACCATCTCTGCCTCCCTCGCTGTCATCTATTAGAAATCCACAAACTTGGCCTGGATTTGTTCTTATTGCCAGCTAAGCTCAGCCCTCCCGAATGCCTATTCCCAGTGATGCTACCTGTCTGGATTTTTCTCTTTTCTCCATTCAAACCTGACTCTGTTCTGCTCAAGAACAGCTGGCGGACCTTGAACAAGGGCCACTGCTGAATGCAAGAACAGGCTGAAAAAGGCTGGGGACAGCGACCGGGCAAGTGAGCCATCCTTGCCAGCAACACTGAGACAAGAGGATGTTAAAAGCGTCTTCCAGTCCCGTGGCAAGTTGAGAGAACATGTAGTTTCCATGGCAGCCCATGAAGTTCCCGAGTGAGTCATTCCATTTGTCACTGTAATCTGGTTGGCCCCCACAGCAGTTTCCCTCTCTGTCCACCATACTCCTGCTGGTTCCGAAGGTACATCTGAAGGTAGCATTCCCTACCTGAAGTCCAGATGCCCACAAGTACCTCTGTGTGCCCCGGGTTGCTCGTTATCTATCTGTTCTGAGCGACAGCATCTTCAGAAAAGGTGAATATGTGATAAACACAGGCTGCCACTCTCCTACTAAGACGAGCTGCACTTACTACTCAGTCTTTGCTAGAAGATGGACAGCGGAGTGGATTTGGGGGACAGCCTAGAAACAGGCTATGGAGGCTCACACTAGACAGAAAGAGCCTGTGGAGACTGAAGAAAACAAATTCCCAAAGAGTGATTAGTGCTCAAAATACATAGTAGAGAACTACGTCCGCCTATACTCCTGTCTCAACATTCCACATGCTCCTGTGCACATTCCTTTGTCTCTGTGGTTTGGGCCTCTAGGTGCCAAGCGAAGGGACGGCCATCTCTGCACAGAAGAGATGCTTCGACATCTCAACGAAAATGCTAACCTCACAACAAAACCCTTTGGAGATGAGCTTGAGAGCAGGTGGAGACATGGCTCTGCTGGAGACATGACAATGACAGGGCTCTAGGGGGATCGAATCCAGGATGTGGGGCTCCTACCAGCTCGTCTGGAAATTCCAAAGGGCATCCTGTTTGGGAAAGCAGAGAGGACAGTGCGGTGCCAGGGTTTGGAGTGTGGGCAGGCAGAAGGGGAGACCCTGGCCTGGTGGCCAGCACAGGCTGCAACCTGCCTCATAATGGGTGCGAAAACTATTTATGGACAAACAAAGCATCTGCCTATCTATAAGGGAACTCTAGACCAGGTTTCCATGACTACACAGAACAGTTCCAGAGGACAGAGATGGGCATTTCACACAGGGTTCTCCTGAAGTGTAAGGAGGCCGTCTTGTAGAAGAGGAGCCCTTTGCACCTGGTCTGTCGTCTGTACTGGAGAAAGGATGTTCTACTCCTACCCTGGGAAAGGAATGCACAGAATTCGTGAAGATTCTGAACTCTGTGATCACCAAGTCGTCAACGGTTCTGCCAGCCCCTTCAAGGAGGCTCTGGCTGGCAGGACTGTGGCTGAGGGAAGCCCTGGTCTATTCCAGCCTGTCCTAATGCACACGGACACCATCCCTCCAGATGGATGTCTTATCACAACCTTCGGCCTGCTTTCATACCCTGAAGCTGTTCTCTTCCGTCCGGTGAGCATGAAAAAGTCCCTTCTTTCCCCATCGGCTTCCAGCTGGAATGGGGGAGTCTTTTTGTTGTCCAGGGAAATCTCTTTTCTCTCTGGCTTATCCCCAGCACCCCACAGAGACTTTTCTAGGCCTGCAGAGTTCCTGATTCCTACTGTGATTCCCACCACCCATACAGGTCTCATTTGCCTCATGGGCTTCCTGCCTCCGGTCAAGAGTCATAACTGCCAGCCTCCTTGTGACTCAGTTGGCCAGTGGCCTCTGATGACCCTCTACAGTAGAACTAAACTCACAGGATGAAGAGAACTGCAGTAAACGTTCCTGCTGCCATTTTCTCCCTAAGGTAAAATAAAATGCTAAGGTGCTGGCAGGCAAGGTCACTTGCTGCAAATGCCTGGGTGAGTCAAATTCAATCCCTAGAACCCATGTAAAGGCACAAGGAGAGACCCAACTCCACATATGTGTATTACTGTGCATACATGTGCACGTGCATATGTACATATACACTCATCCATTCTGTCTCTAATAAGTAAAAAAAACTTTTTGTTTTTTTAAGAAAGAGTATCCCAAAGATTTGGAAGATGAGATTTTTGAGGGCTTGGAATTTTAATTCTCTTTCTGGCCACTCTCAGATACCGTCCAAGCACTGAAGCGACCCTGGGTACACACACCTAGTGTGCCCACTCACAGGCAGATGCTCATCTGAACGCAATGCTTTCCCGGGAGCCGACAAGTCACCCGTAAGTACCACGGTCTCTGAAGTGGCTCTGACTTACACCTATTTGCTATTGGAGCTGAGGCCTGTCTTACATTCAGCATCTTTCCTTCCCTTTTAAATCTCCCCAAGTCGTTACCAGAACAGCCAGTGTATGTTTTGTACACATTGTAGTAAAGCAGAATGAAGCTTCTCCATCGTTAGCCTCAGTAAACCATGAGGGAGTTGAAGACAGCCTAACACACAGGCTTGGTTTAAACTCAATACAGGAATGCATGCTCATTAGATTCAAACCGGGAAAAGAAGAATTCAAAATTTTCTTTACCTTCCTTCACAAACATCCATCTTCAGTTGCAAGAAATACAAATGCCTGGGGAACAGAGGTGTTTGTTAACAAGTGCTCAAAATCCAGCAAGAACAACAGAAGCACACATTTGAAAAAACAAGAGTATCTGCAAATACCATTTCACCTATTTGCAAACTGCCTAGGTGCTCTGTGCTGGGGCATGTTGAGGGGATGAATGGGGTAGGAACCAAGGGAGACTCCACCTTGCTGCATGGGCTTTTAACTGGGGCACAGGGACCCACAACATTCTGTACAAGCTGCCCACACACTCACAGGCTGCTGTTCTAAACATGGGCACACACACACACACACACACACACACACACACACACACCCATTCCTCTGTGAAACTGCTAAGAGAGTGTGGGTCTGTGGAGATCACAGGTTGGCTGAAGGGCAACACCCAGCTGGTCTTTTTCCTGGAGCCTAAGAACCACAGGAGCTGGTGGCCTTGTTGCTAGGACCTGCGATCATCAGAGTCAGCTTTGAAAGCCAGAGCTGTCCTGGGGGCAAGCTATTCCAGGCCCCAGAGCTCTGCAGGCTGCATCTTTGTTCTGGGACAAAGAGAAGAAAAGGAGGCCAGCATCAACAGCCCTGGTAAGGCCAGAAAGCACCACGGAGGCATTTATATTTAGGGACCGGCATACATGTGACGCTTGGCTCCATCTCCTACTCTTTTTTAAAACCCAGATTCAAGCGGGATTGACATTCCAGGGTCTGGCCAAAGATGACAAAAGGGAAGCCTCCTGAAAGCTAATACAGCCGGGGCAGAAGTGCTGGGGCAGGGAGAGATCATCCTGGCAACTTAAACAAACCAGTCTCATATTCCTTGGGGTTGACAAAGGTCACGGAGCTGGCTGTTTTGAGACTTGGATGTTTGGAACCGCACTGCAAGCTCTTGTGTGCAGTCTGAGGCTGGGTGACTTTCTTCCTCATGTCAGCCTCCCAGTGAATCTGTGAGGCTGTGACACCATCTCTATTTTAACTTATCAAACATCTAAGATGAAGAACTTGCAAATAAAAAACATCACACTACAAAATTAAGCAATATACACCTCAATGAACTCTCTACTGTCAGAACTGCCAATCTGGAGAGATGCCTTCCCTTATCCTGGACAGACAAGCTACAAGAACAATCTCTGTGGGCTGCATATAAGTCATTACTAAGCTTAGGATCTATGTCATAATTCGGACACAATTGTCACCACTCCGTGTTGTGTTGAACACGGGCAGGAGTGATTAACCTTTTTATCTATTTGACTGGATTTACAATCAGTATGAAAATATACCTCTGGCGTATCTGATGGCACTTCCAGAAGGTTTAAGTAAAGATAGAAGACCCACCCTCATTCTGGGGACATAAACTCATGGACCGGGGTCCCAGACTGAATAAAGGGAGGAAGTGAGCTGGTCAGGTATTCATCTGTGCTTCCTGACCATGGGAACACCGAGATCAGCTGCCTCATACTCTCACAGCCACACCTTCTAACGTGATGGAAGGTAACCTCTAGGACTATGAGCCAAGACCACCCCTTCTTCCCTTAAGTAGCTTCTTGTTTAAAAAATTGGTCACAATAATAAAATACTTGTGCTAATTCATGTCCACTCAGTAGTGGGATCATCTTTCCCACCTAGGACAACATAACCAGTTCTTTCTAGTTGGTTTCTATGTTTATCCAGGCTAACATTCAACCAGAATTAAGTGTTCTCTCCTCCTGGAAGGATACTAGGAGAAAGAAGAGAGGGGCAGTGTTATAAATGATCCACTGGTAAAACCCGCGCTTTCAATGATGGCTACAAATGAGACCGTGAACACTCGGGAGATCCTTCAACAAATAAACGCCACCTGGTCCTTTACAGAGGAAATGAGAACCAACCCCACAGAATCACATATAAAGAAATGAGAACCATAAAACGCGCCCCAAACTTAGGAGGCTTTGTCATTTTCTTCAGGGAGCTCAAACTGTCATTAGAGGGTGTCGGTAAGAGGAATGCTGCTGAGAACAATCTAAATTTATCAGTAACAGCAGTTGTGGGGGCTCACAATAAACAGACATGTAAGAACCCTTGAGAAGAAAGGAAAGCTATCAACAGGAGAAACTCGGCCATGTCTAACTTTAAAAAAGTTTGACCCCCTTTGAGAATGTACTCCATCCAGATCCTGTGATGGCCAACTGTCCAGAATGTCTCCATTGTCTACATCAGGCTGGCCTGTGGGTATGTCTACAGGACAGCCTAAATTAAGTTAATTGATACGGGAAGACCCATTGTGGGCAGCCCCATTCCCTAAGAAGTGAGGAAACTGACTAGGGAACACAAGTAAGCGAGTATGGAGTAAGTATGTTCTTGACTGTGAATATTGATGCATTTCCTCCCTTCACTTCTCCCTCCCCTACATAGCTTTTGGTTAGGATATTTTATCACAGTAACAGAATTTAAAATGGAACGGACCTCAACTTCGGAAAGACAAAAACAAAACAGAAACAAACAAACAAACAAACAAACAAAAAAACCAATGATTTGCCCCTTCTGAAATAACAAACAAAAGAACCAACACCACCATCACCACATTCCTTCTTTGACTCTTGGGAGCCAAATTTCCTTAAAAGGAAAGTCCTCTTTGGACAGGCTGCAAACCTAAGAAGATCGTATGTGCCAGGAATGTAGGTTAAAACCTTCACATAAACAAAACAAAATAAAACAAAAACCAACCCAGTGTCTGAAATAATGGAGGAATCCAACCCCAATGCTAAGAAAAAGATCAAATAGTCCCTGAGGTTCCCAGCTGCAGAACACCATACTGCCCCTATTCCTGCTGAGTCAGACTGACTGTCCACTGTGCAGCTCAAGGTGGGAAGTGAGCCCTGGGGTGGCGGTGGATGTCAGAGCAGAACCAGTGACTTGAAAGAGTAACACAGACAGACCTAACTGACTTGCAACTTAGGTTAGAACAAGTACTAAGTCTGCCACAGCTAAAGCCTGCTCCCTATTGTCTCTCTGTTTGTTCCCCATCCCTGCAGCTACTCCGGGAATTTGAAGATGGCCTCATTTCTCCACAAGGCTTCTCTCTACTCCACATTTCCCTGGATGCTCCTCGGAGACAGGAAGACTCACTCTACAAGGTCTCAGCTTCTTTCTTAAGGGGTGTAGACCCTGATGACCGTGAAGGGCACTAGAGGGGACCGTGAGATGAGGCTAGCCCTGGGAGCATCTCCCTTGAGCTTTTCCACTTGGAAGTTTGAGCGTGCATACGGGGTGCCATACACTTGGGGCTCCAGCATCCCAGGGACAAGATATGGACGACAGTGACAGTGACCACGCATGAGCTGGAACTTAAGGTAAAACAACTTGGTGGGTCACAATGGCCACAGGGGGAGAGAGAGAGAGAAAGGGAGATGGGGGAGGGGACAGTACGTACTCTTCAAGGGTGTCTATTCATCTTGATTTTTTGATAGGGTCTTGCTAGGTTGCTTAGGCTGGTCTCAAACTCCTATGATCTTTCCTCTGCCTCCAGGTAACAATTAGGTGTGCACCATTGTGTCTGGCTCTTCTTGCAAGAATCCCCCAACCAGATTCTATTCCACACTGCTCTGGGGAAACCTTAGAGAGGTAGTTTAAAACACGTGCTGACAGATGATGTCATCAGTTTTTTGCCAGTTAATTTATGTCCTTAGTCCAGAGCAATGTGGTGTGTGTGTGTGAGTGTGTGTGTGTGTGGGGGGGGGTGAAGGTGAAGGGTAGGCTCCAAAATGATTCAAAACAGCACACACTGTGGTTTCCCAACGAGCCACCTAGGCCTCCCTTACACTGACGTCACATTTACTGAAGTGATAAATGCAGTCCCACACCAAGGTCTGCCTCTTGGGGGGTGGGGAGGATATACAAACACAAGCAGGAAAGACCGAGCAATACACCAACAGCTGGCCTTTAAACGTAACAAAAGCAAAAATACGATGTGTAATTGTCATTAAAAAAGAAAGAAAAAACATGAGAGAATATTCTATATCTGAGCTAAGAGCATCTCTTTGGTGAGATTTTTCTGCCATAAAATGGGACTCAATAATCCAGAACAGCTTCAGCTCCTTCCCAGGGAGATAGTTTCCTTCCTTGAGAACAGCAAAGGGATGCCGACAAGGGCTTGCAGGGCCCTGAGGCAGGGGAAGCGGCTGGCCGACCTCCCATCCCGAGGCTCTGGATTTCTCAGAGCACTCTTCCGGTTCTGCACCCTCCACTTTCCCCACCCAGAAAACCTACTTGCCAGGGCTAACCAGAACCAGCACAGCCTGCAAGCCCTGGGGGGTAAACAGTTCCTAACAAGGCCTTCCTTCCCTTATCTATATCTTCCTATGCCTGCTGATTCACCACAGACAAGCTGGGTTGTCACCTCCGCAAACAGGGACCTGGTGGAAAGTTCTGGTTTCAGCTAATCCTTGTCAACATCCCCAAGGGACTTCATCCCAGCCCCTCAGATTTCATATTACGCATGCCCCGTGGGGTGACTGCTCTACCCCAGGCCTGCATTACAAGAATTGACTGACAGTCTCTGTTTTCACACTGCTTACCAGATAGAGTCGGGAAGAGGATGTCCACAAGCTAGACATTATATCAGAGTGGGGCTGAAGGATGTAAGCCACAAACTGAAAACAAACCCTTGATTAAAATTTCAATCCAACTTCTTACTTGGAGTTAATGATGGTCGGGGGGTTATACCCAATCAAGTTACTTGTCCATAGCTAGAAAACTAAGCGTACGTTTTTTTGTTTGTTTGTTTGTTTGTTTTGGCAGCTACTACAGAGAAAGTCAAGAGGAAAAGGTTATTACCTGGTTTGTTCCTGCTGCAAGGTGTTGGGATCGGGTATAAAATATCTTACTCGAAAATGCAGGGTACAGGGGAAACCTCCTACAACATTTTTCAAAAACAAATTAGGTTTTCCCTTTAAGCAACATAAAAGCCCATGCACATAGCTGCTACTCCCCCATAAAGCAAATACTCATCACTCCAACACAAGCTATCCATTACAAAAGCCCCAGTTTCAAATCCGGAGTCTCTGAGTTAACCGCTTACACAGCATGTGCACTAGAAGTTTTTATCCAACGTCAGCCTTGAGGATGGCACCACCTACTTCCCCGCTGTACGTTTGCCTTAATTCAGACAGTATTTGTATTAAGAATGTTTAACAGTCTTGACTTAGCATCTATATGTGAAACTCACAAAGAACTGCAGCTGATGGCATTTACAAAGTGACTTATGCTTTCCCAACGTTTCTGTGCAACATCCTGAACCTCGACACCACCATGGCCACCTGCGGGCCAAGTGGCTCTACGTTACAGATGGAGCAATGTGAACAGCTCTCTGGGATCAGGTGACAAGACAAAAACATTCGGTGGCACTGAAGTTTCTGACTTGACTGCTTTTTTAAAAAAACAAACAAGCAAGCTGGAAACCATTTTTACAACTTCAGTTCAGAGCACGCTGCACAGTCACCAGGACACCGGGCGCTGCACAAGTCACTCGGATATTACTTAGGTATCAACACCAAGTGCCGCTTTGCTTGTGTGGCTAAAACCAGCCATGTGTCTGACACAAGATCAGACCAGTCAGGGTTAGGGCAATGGAAGATCAAGACGTCTTGCCAAGACACGGGGAGACCTTTTGACTTCTTGGTAAATATGCCAAGGTCCTGTCTACTGGCTCACGTAGTGCTTTCGGGCTCTCTGAAATCCAAGTCCTTCCGTGGGCTGCCCAGCTGGCTGATCCTTCCGTTCATTTTTCCTTCTGCCTTGTTCATCATGGCTCTGCACCTTCCCCGCCATCCCCACCCCCTCCAACATCTCTTAGTTCCTTCCTTTGTCACCTCTGGGCTGCCACCAAAGGAGTCTTTAATGTTAGGTGTGTGCCTCTGTATACAACCCTGACTACCAGTGGGTGGCGCTAAGTCTGTAGCAAAGTTTTTCCACTCCCTGTCTTTGTCCCTCCCCTCCCTCATTTGGTGTCTCAGGCATGGTCTGTGGTGTGTGTGCATGCGTGTGTGTGTGTGTGTGTGTGTGTGTGTGTGTGTGTGTGTGTGTGTGTACATGCACATGTACTAACATAGAATTCCTCTTTTCTACTTCTACTCTTGACCATGAGAGCAGGGTTCAGATCTGGTTTGGGCTGCATTTTCCAGGCTCAGCACAGAGGATGAGTTGCTGCAAGGACAAGCCAGAGAGAGAATGACAAGCAGTTGTGCCTCATGTGACTGGCCACCTCCTGTATGTCTCGAATCCTGAAGGGTATGGAGCAGAGCTGAACAGTTCTGACAGGCAGTCAAAGCGCTTCACTATGAGACAAGAGATAGCAAGAGTGCTCAGCCACAGGGACAAGTGACAGGAGAGGAGAGAGCTAGTGCTTTCCTTCAGATAAAAGGTATCTGAGGAGCCCCGAGGACTAGGGCATGGGCTCAGAAAAGGGAGAAAAGGGATGGAGGAGAATGAAGGGAGGCTCTGACAGAATCCTGCAGACTGGTCGAGCTAGTCTGGGGCACTAGGTACACGTGGGGCCAACGGGAGCCATGAAGGAAGCCAAGATAAGGAGGGCTGGCCAGGGGGCAGGTCAGGCATGACTGGAGTAGCTGTCTCACTGGGAGCTGAGACCCAGTCATGATGGATGAGAGCCACCCTCTGTGTTGCTGGAACGTATGAGGGTTTGTGTCAGTCTCCCTTTATGTGTGTGTGTGTTTGTATGTATTTGTGTGTGTGTTCGCGAGAGTGCACTTGTGTGTGCAGGTGTCTGGATGTGCACTCGAGGACCACAGGCTGACGTCAGGTGTTGCCTTCCACTGTTCTCCATCTTTGTTGTCTGAGGCAGGGTCTCTTACTGAACCTGGAGCTCACCCATTGGCTAGACAGCCCGGCCAGCAAAGTCCAGAAATTCCTGTCTGTCTCCAGCACTGGTCTTACGGGCATGCACCGCGGAACCCAGCTTCATATGCTGGTTCTGGGGATCTGAACTCTGGCCCTTAAGGTTGTACAACCAGCATTTTTACCAACTAAGACATTACCCTAGCCCTTTTATGTCTCTCTTCCTTATACCGGGCTAAGAAAGACTGCCCTTCATCTAATGACTCTCTCGGAAGAATAATTAAATGCTCCCTTGCCCTGAGCTGCCTCCTCTCCCGTCACCCTCGAGGTGGCTCTGTCTGAAGCATCCCTCCCTGACCCCAACGCCCCCTCAAGTTCCCAATAAGAAGAAGACAGTTTACCACACACCCGATGACCACGGGAAGCGAGAGCATACCCACCTTTCAGCTGCTTCCTGAGAGGTTTGCTTGCCTCGAGCCATCTCTGTTGAGAGAGAAAAACAAGCTATGAAACCAACCCAAGCAGCCAGGTGGCACGTCTCACATGTGGGCACTTACAGGGGAGTCCACGGGGTCATCACCGTGTTGCAAGCCGAAGTATTCCTTCTCTGTCACGCCCAGGTGGCCGTAGGCCATATCCAGAAGCGACTGGCCCAAATCCTGTTTCTAGATCAAAACGATCAAGGATTAAAATGAACCAAGAAATAAAAGTCACAGTATTTTTTTTTTAAACAGTAGGCAAAGAGTAAGTAACATTTCCCAAGATTTTATGATATAAGTACTTCCCAATTTAACAAAAGCATTAGTATATTTCAAGTTACAAGGCTATAAGGAGGGATTTAGAAGTAGAGCTAAGACAAAGGCCATTAAATGTGTTCAGACACTCTGGATGATAAGGACTGAGGAGAAGAGTCAGCAGACTCCTTGCCTTGCAAGCGGGAGTACCTGTACGTACACTCAGGGGAAGATACAACCCTGGAACTTGCTGGCCCAGCAATCTAGCTAAATATGGAAGCTCTAGGTTCAGTGACATCATGTCTCAAAAAACTAAGGCAGGGGGCTAGAGAGACGACTCCATTGCTGAATGCTTCCAGAGCTTGCAGAAGACTGAAGTTCTGTTCCTAGCACCCAAGCGGAGCAGCTCACAGCACCTAAAACACCAGCCACAGGGGCCTAATGCCCTCTTCTTGCCTGACTGCAGGTACACTAGTAACACAGAGACATGAAAATAAAAACATATCTTAGTGGTGGTGCACATTTTCCATCTCTGCACTCAGGAGGCAGGGCAGGCAGATCTCTATGGAGCTGAAGCCAGCCTGGTCTACATAGAGAGTTCCAGACCAGCTGTGGCTATACAGTGAGACTCTGTCTCAAATAAGTAAATAAATGGATAGATAGGTGATAGATGATTGATTGATAAAGGGATGGATGGATGGATGGAATGTAGGAAAAATAAAACAAAACAAAGAATAATAAAGGAAGGTACCCAATGGTGGCCTCTGGCCAGCCTGGCCAACTTGGCCAACTCAAGAAGCTCCAGGGTAATGAAAGGCTAATGGCTTCTGAGAAATAATACTGCAGGTTGTCTTCTAGTCTCATACAGACACACACACACACACACACACACACACACACACACAGACACACACACACACACACACACACACACACACACACACACACACTGAATGAGCTTAACTCAGCTTTCGTAGGTTATCCATCCCTTAGCTGAGGTTCTCCAGTGACTTCTCAGTTGGAAAACTCACACATTACACAGCAAACACACCATGACTTGCTGCGGATTACCCACAGCAAATGCTAATCCCAGGTCAGCTCCTGTTGGCTGCTGGGGGCTCAGCTGCAGCTCCTTCCCCTGGAGGAGCCCAGAGCGTGTGCAGGGAGGAAAACTCTCTACTAATAGCTAAAAATACTCGAATGCCATCCAAAATACCCTCAAAGTTACTTGGCCTGTGTCCCCCTATGGGATTATCTGCCCTTCTGCTTCTCGTCATCTGAAGTGAGAAGCCAGTGGGGACATTTAGCCACACTTCACTCCAGGGCGGGACTCAGCGGCCTGCACCAGTGTTTATGGGGCAGTCCAGTGTGGGCATTGGGACGGTGCCACAGGAAGAACCTCTTTCCTTGCTTGGCTGAAGGAGGGGTGAATAACGTGGAGTGTCAAACGCTGTCAAGTGCTTTGAATCGGTCAAGGAACAGCAGACAGATATTTTAGGTCACAGCATGGACAGCGGGGTCCACCTGGGGACAGGGACAAGGAACCCTTTTGTGTTTAGTGGGATGACAGAGTGGAGTGTCACCCCTCCCATCTTGCTAGTGGGCCCACCCAGCTTGAAGCTGGTCGCACAAACAAAAGACAGCCTCGGACGGTGTGAGGCATGCACACAAAACCGGCCCAGAGCACTTGGGAGATTTGGGATTCTGTTTTAAGACCTCCCAAGGAATGCTTTGAACCCGACTCATTCAACTTAGGACAGTGCAAGTCAGAAATAGACAGGTATAGAAGAGGTTCTTCCTGGGAGCTTCTGAGAGCAGGTAGTGTGCAGAAAGTGGGTCGCTGGGACCAGGGTGGGGAGAACAAGGTAATGCAGACAATCTTGCAGCAGCTTCTTCCACATGACTTCGTGGGATCTGGTCTGTTGTGTATGAACTTGGCTAATTTCAGGATACAGCACCTGTCCATCCTGAAGGCCTCTGGACCTGCCACCAATGTCACAAGAGAGTCCTCACGGGTTTTTTTAAAAAACAATACAGCTCCAAGTTACACACACACTCCTCCAAGTTACCAGACTTGCACACATGCATGTGTGTGTGCACGTGCATGTGTTTATGTTGTGCACAATTATGGGTTTGTGATAGCCAAAGGTTGATGCTGGGAGATCTTCAATCATATCCCACCTCATTTTTGGGACAAAGTTTCTCACTGAACCTTAAGTTTACAGTCTCAGCCAGACCGGATGTTCAGTGAGCCTTGGAGCTCTTCTATTCCCAGCCACGTGTACCATCAGCCATTTTCTGTGCTGAGGATCTGAGCTCCTCATGCTTGCGTAACAGGCAAGCACCCTACCCACTGAGCCATCTCTCCAGCACACGAGACAGCCTCCTAATGCATCAGAACCAACTTCTCCTTTACTCTAATTATTACTTATATGTTTTGGGATATCATTTACATAATTTTGATTTATTATGTCACTAGTAACTGTCATTTACTGGACACCTGCAAAGTAGCTCTCAACGTCGATTGGCTTTGCCACTGAGGACCAGGCCCTGCTAGGTGCCATGCCTGACACACCCACACCAACCAGTAGCTGCATGATCACCTGACTTGGATTCTGTGCAACACCGCCCTGTGAGCCTCTCGCCTCCGAACTAGAGAATAATTTCAGGTGTCAATTCTGTTCAATTCTAATTCCCAAAGGAATTAGAGTAGAATGCCACGTGCGGTAGCTCACACCTTTTGTCCCAACATCACGGAGGCAGGTGGATCTCTGTGAGTTTGAGGCCAGCCTGGTCTACATCAAATTCCAGGCCATCAGGAGATAAATACACAGTGGAAGCATAATTAAATAAATAGACACATAAATAAATAAAGTAGGGGAAGGGAAATACAAACCAGAACAGGAAAACAGAACAGAGAGTCCTTCCAGCAGGTCCAATTGGCTCCATCTTCCTGGTACCTCCTTCTAGCCAAGCTCTTAAGACTGTTGCCCACCACCAGAATCTTTCTCGGGGACCGCCACGGTAGTCTCTCTCTCTGCCCTCTTCCTCCCTGGCTACTTAGGGATGAGTAACCCTTAAATCAGGCCATGTCAGGCTGCGATACAGTGCTCTCGTCATTACCCCGCGTAGAGGCCAGCATGCCCAGGCTCCAGCTGGCCTCTCACCCCATCCCTACGTGGACCCTCTGACTTCGCTTATCTCTGACTCTCCTCCCCAGGGCTCATGCCACCGCGGTTAACTGGCCTTTCACCATGTGGGTCCCACGGCTTGTCAGGCGTAGTGGCAGGCACCTTCAATCCCTGACCCATCTCGCCCTTCAAGAGCTGAGCACGGCCTTAGAGACAGGTCCAGAAGAGAGCCGGCAGTGGGGAGGAAGGCTGGAAAACAAGTCTTCAATAACCATTGCCACCGTCTGCGCACCTGGGTCCCGTATGCTGCTGCACACATCCTCATACATCCACAGTATGGGGCAGCTCCCTGGCCATGGTTCGGAAGAACTGAAAATTGTCTTTTGTCTGCACAGGATCACTGATGATGGTGACAGACAGAAACGGGGAGGCAGGGGCAGGGGGAGACAGGGCGAGCAAGGAGCATGGAACAAGGTGAACCCAAGTCTTTAACCCTAGCTCTTAGAAAGCAGGGGCAGACAGATCTCGAGCTTTCCAGGGAAGCGCAGTCTACA
The DNA here is from genome assembly GCF_963924665.1 of Micromys minutus. Taxonomy (NCBI): domain Eukaryota; kingdom Metazoa; phylum Chordata; class Mammalia; order Rodentia; family Muridae; genus Micromys; species Micromys minutus. Next base: position 19,543,872 of record NC_137963.1, on the reverse strand, counting down.
TAGTGAGTTCAGGCCAGCCAGGACTACACAGTAGGTCCCTGTCAAAGGAGAAGGTGGGGCAGGGAGTGGTAGCAGCTACAGCAGGGGTCTGTCTGTTTTCATTAAGGTTTAAGTGCTACGGCCTTTTCTGGTTACCCCCTCCCCAATTTAGTTTGTTTATTTGAGGCCCAGGCTGGCCTTGAATTTCTGCTTCTCCGGTGTCCAGCACCCAAGTGCCAAATCTTGGGCCTGTACCATCACATACGGCCTGTCTCCTCTACCACCTTCCTCTCTCCACAAACACTTTAAAACTGGGGCACAGGTGACTTGGGACTGGAGTGGATGCCATCAGGACTGAGAGACACAAGAAGTCCCTGGACACGGGTGGTGGCTGCTGTGGAGTCAGCTGAGGCAGCTGTTGTCCCCCCCCTCTCAGAGTGGCTTAAGGGAAGATCTGAGATCAAGGGCTCTGAGCAGGAGGCAGCCAGGATCTTCAGGACTCCTGCCATCCAGGAGTCCAACCATCTCACAGAGCAAAGCTGTGTGCCCAGGCGTATGCCAGGACACCCGTCCTGTCCTCAAGGGGCTCACACTTTAGTAGGACACTTATATCCTAGTAATTTTTTTTACTATTTTTAAAAACACAAAGTCACGTGGGCTCCAATAAATCACATACAGAACATAGTCGTCCAAGGACCAGCTCTGTCTAGGGGAAGTTCGAGGTGGGGAACAACACCCCAGACATATCAACTCTGGGAGATACCAACAGGTTCACATCCCTAAGAAGAATTAAGACAGAAGCACAGGCCCCATGCTCAGCCCCACCTCACTGGACCAGTTCTGAAAGCTCAGGTTTCCTTGTTCAGCTGATCTCTTTTTCCTTTTGTAAACTAAGAACTAAAAACTATTTGAGAGGATTTAGGCAGAAAAGAAACTTATGGAGAACTTACGTTAACTTTAAAGGTCTGTACCGAGCCATCTAAGAAGCGTATGCTGCAGATGACCTCGGATCGAGTTTTCTCTTTGGGCAATTCGGAGGTTCTAGCATTATTAATTCTTCCACCCAACGCACGTAACCGGGAGGTCATAACGGCCGCCAAGTAACCTGCAAGAGGAGACACCCGTCAGTGCTTTCCAAGGCAGAGGCTTAGGTCTCACAGCTCCTCACAGATTGACTCGGATCTTCACAGCATCAGCCGCAGAACCTGTAGGTAGGAGAGCAAGGTACCAAACCATTCTGAGCCAGTGCACTGTGAGTCATGGCCCCTTTGGGGGGAAAGGGGGAACCAAGCCACCTGTTCACAGGGATCACCTAAGTCCACTGGAACACACAGAGATTTATAGTACAGCTCACAACAGGAGCAGAATTATAGTTATGAGGTGGCAATGAAAATAACTTTATGGTTTGGGGTCACCACGACATAAGGAACTGGATAAATGAGTCACAGCATTAGGAAGACTGAGGGCCACCGCTAAGCAGAATATGTTGCTCAGAGATGTGACACCATGTTAGGTCAAGGGAATACACACATGGCTTACTGATCTGTTTGTCCTGTTACCTCTAAGGTAGTCTACCTTCTCATTTCCCAGAGCAGAATTCCTACCTTAGGTATTTGTAAGTTTTGCACACTACAGTAAGTTATATTATATTAAATATTAAGAACTTCAACTTCTTTGTAAAAGACAATTTTTTTAAAAGATATATTTTATTTTGGCTAAAGAGAGGGGTCACTAGGTATGAGCACATACTGTTCCTGCTTCTAGTCCCAGTACCCACACCAGGTGGCTCCCAACTGCTTATTAAGGCCAGCTCTGGTGGAACCAATGCTCTGCCCTCTGCCGGCAATGCACACACTCAGACACACGGGCATACGGAACATAAAGGGAAAGCTTTTTCTTTCTAAAAACTGGGAAAAAATGGAAGTTCTTAGGCAATCACTTGTCAAAAAAATGCAAAGTAGGGTCAAAAAATCCCTCTGCAGTGTGTAAGGTGTCCGTCCGTCTAGCTGTCCTACTCTCTGAGCTGCTGCATAGAACGTAAATTAACCCGACTGCTTTGGCAGACTGTTGGGGAAAATCTGTAGCCAGCTGAACACACGTTCTGTGATACGACAATCTGATTCCTAAGTATGTGTCCAGTAAAACAACACATTTGATTCACAAATATATACATCTAAGACTCTTCATAATACAACCAGATGGGACGAGATCGAAGTTTCTGGCAGCTGAAAGATGGAAAATTATGGTATGCTTAGACCATGCACTGGTACGCAGCCAGAGAAATGCATCCTTGTTGTGTGCAAAGCAGGATTTTCTTTAATGTTATTTTAATGTTTAATGTTAAGAAGCCAGACATGACGTATTACCAAGTGCCCAATTCCAGGTACTGAAAGTTTAAGACAGACTAGTGGCTGCTTCTGAATGGTCCAGAATGCTTTCGTATGTCCATTTGTGTGGGGATGCCTGCAAGTGGAAGCCAGAGGTCAACAGAGGCTAATGATGCTGTGTGACTTTTCCCCATTTGTTTTTTATACATCGTAAGAATGTGTGTGGGCTGGAGAGATGGCTTAGCGGTTAAGAGCACTGACTGCTCTTCCAGAGGTCCTGAGTTCAATTCCCAGCACCCACATGGTGGCTCACAACCATCTGGAATGGGATCTTTTGGTGTGTCTGAAGACACTCTTCTGGTGTGTCTGAAGACAGCTACAGTGTACTCACATACATAAAATAAGTAAAAAAAAATTTTTTAACTCATAGTGTGTGTTTCTGGCTGCATTTCCTACTACACACCTAGCTTCGTAAGGGTAGGACTAAGGTCTGGTTTGGTTCAATGTGCCTCTGACACTCAGCTCTGATGAGCAATCGTTAAGAATGCCAGTAAAGCAATAAATGCACAAAAGAATGAAGCAGAGTCAAGCATCTCCTAGTCTTCCAGGTGATGCTGAAGTCATCTATCCAGGCTTCATCTGCTCTGGGGACCAAGGCTAAGAGAACACCAAACACCAGGGCGGGGCAGAAGGAAGGACCTAGGTGGTCGGAAGAGAGATGTATGTTGCTCGCCTGTGGGAAGGAGGGCAGAGCAGACCAGAGACTGAGAAATCAAACCTCTGGGATAGCAAGGACCTTAGACTAGGTACAGAAGACGACAAAAGTTGTGCACTGAGTCCCTAGCAATACATCTAAGGTGCTCTAGGTCATGTTCTATAACTAGCTAGGGACAGGAAGCCTCACATATTAAAAAAAAAAAAAAAGGTTTCCTAGGGACTGAAAGTACAGAAAAAGAAAACGAAAGAAAAAAGCCAACACACACACACACACACACACACACACACACACACACACACACTCACTCAATCACAGAAATCTCCACCCACCCACTCACCACCTCCACCATGCCCTTTTCAATAAAAATGTCACTGGAATCAGGGGTGTATTTTCTGAGTAATACAAAAAGTTATCAAAAGACAACAAATGTGTTCCTGAATGCTTTATCCCACACGGAACTGAAAATGTCAGCTGTCTCTTGCTTCTTCCTTAAGAATCCCAGGTGGACTGTGTGCTTTTAAGGCACAATAGCATAGTTGTGAAGTTTATTATTACTGGGTAGCGGCCCTCAGAGCCTCCTTGGGAACTTTCATGGATGATTCTTGGTCCTATCTCCCATGGGCAATTTAGTGTCCTGGGCCTCTGGGAATCTCTCAAAGGGCAGCCTGGGAGCTCAAGTCCAGACACTAGCTCTTCTCATGGCTGACCTTAGAACACAGTTAGGTCTGCAGGGCAGATGAAGTGTCCTCTCACAGACCCTGAACAGAAAACCCTCAAGGATTTCAAGCAGGAACCCCGAGAGTGAAAGCAACAGGAGCCAGCATGCCGACCACAGGCAGGCCTTTGCAAACTGCTTTCCCCCAGGCCTCCAATGCTGAAAACTGAACCATGTGTGATGATGCTTTCCAGCAAGGCCACAGTGTATATCCAGGGAGACTGTTCCCTCCTCCCTGATTGTCACCTGAAGGAAGGCCTTGGAACCTAAGGACAGCGTCATTGAAAGCTATTTCACAAAAACTACAGAATATTCTTCCTGCGACTGTCCCTAAAACAAATCATGATAAGAGCTTGCTTGACTACATATTACCAAGCCAGGAGGTGTTTCCAGATTGTCTTGAAACTGTATCTCAAACAATCTGGCTGGACAATAGATGCTGACTAATTGCCCTGTTTCCTGTGCCGCAGCAATTGGGGAACTCTGGGTTTCTATGGCTTCCTTTATAAGCCTCTTAATTCTAAACAAAGCCAAAACCCAAACAGGAACACACTGGCCTCAGCAACCACGGACATCACAGCTGCAGATGAAGCCAGTGACATCATGGGAGCCGAGCCTATTTGCACAATGTTTCAAATCAAAGAGGTCTGGGATCACTGGAACCGTGGCTGTGGATTCTACTGTGATTCAGATCTTAATCAAAGATGATATTCCAAAAACGTATTATAGAAAAAGCATGAACTCATTATACACACAGCTGGGGCTCAGTAAAGATTGCAGAGTTAGAGATGGAGTAGATAGGTGTAGATAGGTGCCTAGCCTACTCTAGGGGACACGGGCTAGACATACAATAATGGACACTGTTAATTACCACTGAGGTGGGGTCTCATGTAGCCATAGCTGAGGTTGGGCATAATCCTCCTGCCTCCAACTCCCAAGTGCTAGGATTACAGGTATATGCAATCATGCCTGAATACAAAGCTCTGAATTAATGCTATTTCTGATGTGAACAGGAAGGGACTATAGAATCCAGACTTTGCAGGGCCATCTTAATGTCAAGTACCTTACACATTTATAATGGCTTTATTCCTTTTCTTTCTTTCTTTTTTTTATAGAAAAGAATATTTTATTGAAACAGTTTCTCAATTAACATCGGAACAAAGTACAACTTGATTCAAACCTGTCCAACCAGCCTGCTAATGAAAGAACTCAAACACACAGGACGGAACAGTGTAGGATCTTTAGATCCCTCTGCCAATGTGGCCAAAAGGGGGGTGGGGTGGGGAGACTGACTTATCAGTCAGTTGGCTCTGCTCCTGCACTGGGGTGGCCCTAGCTCCTGCTACAAGTGCAATACTGAAGGACAGCCCTCTAGCCATGGCTGCAGCAAGGGGCTCTCCTTCCTAACAAAGTACACTGTCAAGGTGAACCCTGAACCCCTCTTCTTTACCCAAAAAGCTTGCTTGAGAGTGAGGTGGTATTTTTACATTCACACCATGGTCTCTCTGAACCCCCCCGGGGCCTCGGGAAAGGGGCTCACAGTAGATAGCACACATTTTTGGTCAGCCTTATTCCTTTTAAAGCAATTCACTGGTGTTCAAAGGCAACTGCTACTATAGTTATATATGCCTCTGGAAAAAGAAGGAAATTATGCATGTTTCAGGGCCCAGGGATGGAGCTCAGTTAGTAGAATGCTTGTTTGTGTAGCAGGCCTGGGGCCCAGGGCTTGATCCACAGCCCTACCTAAACTGGGCAACAACTGCCTGTGACCCCAGCCCCTCAGGAGTCAGTGGAGGTAAGGACAGCAGAAACTTAAGGCCATAAGACCGTCAGAAAAAGATAAACGGATACTGATTCGATTAAATTTAACTTATCTGAGACAGGGTCATATGTAACCTAGGCCTAGATGCTTCTAGTGGAGTGGGGGGGGTAGACTTGAACATCTTGGTGATCCTATTAGATGCCAAGATTACAGGCACCGCCCCACCCACCACAACCAAATCTTTTTAAAACAAAACAGTCTAGATTTATAAACAAATGTGTGAGTATTCTGTATAAGTGAACCGTGGGTGAACCTCGTGACTAGAGCCAACCCAGGTAATCATCTAGTGGCCAGCAGAGGGAAGCACCCGCCTGACTTAGGGGGTGACACAGGTTGGCTCTGGTTTACCATGTAATCAGTCTCCGGTATATAACAATTTCTCTGCAGCTAGGCACCTTTGTCTTAATCCTTCCTCCCTGCTGAGCTGAGAAAAACTTTCCCCCCCCCCCCTTCTTTCTTTCTAATACAGATGATGAATCTGCAGCTGGAACACAACAGCCTCGGGAAGCAATGGCTCACCAAATCAATAGCAATTCTCATCAATTATCAATATTTAATGGATGGAACATAGATGGTTTATTTGGTCTCTGAGAGAGCATCAGTAGTGCCTTTTTTTTTCCTCTTTTTTTTTTTTTTTTTTTTTTTTGCCAGGAACATAGAGCTGGACTGCACGTAGTGTTAATTTAGTCCTGATGCAGGAGAGACAGGGATCAACCAGGCCCCTAACAATCACCTCACAATGCTTTATGGTTCTCAGAAAAACAGTAATAAACCAGTTAGTTCTTCAACCGCTGCCTCCATCTGACAAACAACCCCTGAAGTGAGAAGGCCTCCGTACAAATAAAACTACAGGGGTGGGGAGATGATTCTGTGGATAAGGCACTCAGCATCTGTCTGAGGACTACAGTTTGAGAGTTCAGATCCCGGCAGCTACATAAAAACCAGGCAACATGGTCCCCTGTAATCCCAGCACTCAGGAGGCACGCCATCACTAGCAGAATTGCAAGTTCCCGGGTGAGATGTATCAGTAAATAAAATGGAGCTTAACTTTGGGAAACATCTGCCATCAAAGTCTGGCCTCCTCGGGTACCTGTACCTGGGTACAGAGACGCATTTACACATCATTTAAAAAATAAGAAAAAAATAGGTGAGAGTTTATCCCTTAATTCCAGAAACAGGTGGGCCACTTGCACATGCTTGTGAGACACAGTCACACATGCTCCAGGCACACACACGTACATGTTTACAGAACCCAGGGTTTGCTCTCAAGCACATGCTATAGCTCTGATTATCATTTTACCTCTATATATTTTAGTACGGATCTCCAAGTCCAGGTTTATTTACTTCGAAGCCACAGTGAAACTACAGCCTCAAGAACACAAACACCGTCCCAGGAGGCAATCTGAAACCATGCTGTCAGAGAGAAGACATACTTTAATAATCCCCTACAGGCAACCTGAGAGCCACAAACTGGGAAACAAAGTGTCAACCACAATGTCCAGGATTTCTTCTGGTTCTGCTCATCTGTGACTATAACCAGGGTCTTGGGGGGGGCCAGAGTGCTGTGTCGTTTCTGAGCCTCTGCTTCCAGAGCTACATAAAACTGGCCAGGCTGAGCGTCTCCTAAATCACTGCTGATGAACTGACAGATTTTCCAGTCTATAGGTCAGTGCTGGGATTAGCCCAGATGTCAAAACAGGAGTTCATAAGTGCTGTCACCTTGCCATTATATAACCAGATGTCACCCAGACCCCAAATCCTCATCACTCCATAACACCTGAGAATAAAGACCAGGACATAAACACACACTGTATCCCTCTCAGATGAGTTTGGAAGAGACAGCTAGCATTTTCTAAAAAGGAGCAAGGGGGGAGGGGGAGAGAGGGAGAGGGAGAGAGAGGGAGAGGGAGGGAGGGAGGGAGAGAGAGGGAGAGAGGGAGAGGGAGGGAGGGAGGGGGGAGAGAGAGAGAGGAAGAGGGAGGGGGAGAGAGAGAGGGGGAGGGAGAGAGAGGGAGAGGAAGAGAGAGAGAGGAAGAGGGAGGGTGGGAGAGAGAGGGAGGGAGGGAGAGGGGGAGAGAGAGAGGAAGAGGGAGGGGGAGAGAGAAAGAAAGAGAGAGAGAGGGAGGGAGGGAGAGGAAGAGAGAGAGAGGAAGAGGGAAGGGGAGAGAGAAGAGAGAGAGAGAGAGAGAGAGGGAGGGAGGGAGGGAGGGAGAGGGAGAGGGAGGGAGAGAGAGAGGAAGAGGGAGGGGGAGAGAGAAAGAAAGAGAGAGAGAGGGAGGGAGGGAGAGGAAGAGAGAGAGAGGAAGAGGGAAGGGGAGAGAGAAGAGAGAGAGAGAGAGAGAGAGGGAGGGAGGGAGGGAGAGGGAGAGGGAGGGAGAGAGAGAGAGAGAGAGAGGGAGGGAGAGGGAGAGGGAGAGAGAGGGAGAGGGAGAGGGAGGGAGAGAGAGAGAGAGAGGGAGGGAGGGAGGGAGAGAGAGAGGCCTACATTGTGTATGATTAGGCTTGCGAAATGCTTTCAAGTTCAATTCAGACAGATGGATTAAAAATGAGCGGTTTTCGTTTTTGTTTGTTGAAAACAAAAACCCTACATATGTGCACATCAGGATGTTTTGTCTGATCAATTTAAATGACGTGCATCTGAGAAAAATTACGAAGTGGTACATGGAATCTCACCTTTTCCCTCGTGGCTGTGACTCTCTGTCCAACCCTGTCCACTGTCCTTTCCTTTTCAGGGCTGAATTTCTTAAACACAACACCACACTGCATATCAACACAAAGGGGCTGACTCACTATTAAGGACACTTGTCATTGCTCACAGTACTAAACACTTGGTAAAGAGAGGCGCACACTGGGCAGGTATGGCAGTCCGTGCGTGGATAACCCCAGCATTCAGGAAGCAGAGATGGGAGTGGAGGCCTGGTCCTTGTCTCAAAGAATAAGCTGGGGGAGTGATTGATAGTCCCAACACCAACCTTGGGCCTTCATGGGCACACATACCCATAAGACAACACACACACACACACACACACACACACACACACACACACACACACACACACCTACTAAGTTAGCAAAAAGAAGCCTGTTCATTAAAACAAACCATCTTCATATTTATTGCTAAATTAATGTTAAAATCCAGTTTAAAAAAAAACAACAACTCAAGGTTAAATACAAAAACAAACAAACCACCAATAAAAACTTTTAAAACAACGCTTTTAAAGCTTAAAGTCTAGGAGCTGGAGAGATGGCACAGAGGTTAAGACAGCCGCTCTTCCAGGACCCTGGCTTAATTCCCGGCACCCACGTGGCAGATCACAACTGTCTGTAATTCCAGTCCCAGGGGTCCTGGTACCCACACACAGGCAAGAAAACCACCAACACACATTAAAAATAAATAAATAAATAAATAAGCTTAAAGCCTGCTAACCAACGATAATCACAAACCGTGTAAAAACAAGCCTTGCGTGTGCACTTATAAAATGAATACTTTCCATCAGAAGGGCTCTTAAGAATTAGCAAGCAGTCTTGACTTTTCACGAAAATCTCTGCTCAACTGTGTCCCACCACCAAGCCTCAGGCTCCCGGACTACAACTGCAGAATCAGCTCCTTGGTTCCCTGGGCTTTAATTTGTTCCGGGAGGGTACCTCCCAAAGAAGGCCCCACCCCCAAAGCTGTGCTGAAATAATCTGACCAATTCAATTCAAACCCAGGCCGGTAACTAAATCCCTGGCTCTCAGACGACTTCAAGATGTCAAAACAGTCTTCTTATTCTAGAGCCCAGGGTTTATCTTCGGTTCCTATTTATTGGTGGGACACCACGACACTTTCCAAACTAACAAAATAAAAAAAGTGAGCTTGGGAGCTTGGTCGCCAGAGAGGTTAAGTGACCTAAGCTCCTCAAGGCACCGGATAGAGAGCAGGCTGTGGTGGAGAGCTGGCCTATAAACTTTACAATATAAAAGGAAACAGGTTCCAGTCCTGCAGGCCTCAGCTACCTTCACACATGGCTGCCCCAGGCAAGAGGAAGCCAGGCCCGGCCCAGCAGGGTGTCAGCCCTGGGCAGGAATGAGAAGCCTTTTTTACCGGGGTATCACACAGGTTCCCTAGCCTCCCTCCGGTGACTCTTCTCCTCAGCTGATACCTGTTGGGGAGACAGTTGAAAACAAGATGTTTATTATTTTAATGTTTGGGAAGATGTTACCGTGCTAAGCCACACCCTCGCAGTTCACAGAACTCACCACTCCTCTCTGGGTTGTTTCTTGGGAGACACAGACACTCCTGGAGCTACGAGTGTGCTGTCCCTTGCCCGCCCAGTCACTAGTGAACCTCCCTGTTCTCTGCCAGTCTGGTGAATCCAGAGTTAAGAGTCACAAACCTGCCTGCCTGCTGGGGCAAACAGGACAAACACAAGCTCCAGGGACATGCAGTGGTAGGAGACACTCCTAGAGCTTAAATTTGGGACAGGGTGTCTTCCAACAGTTCTCAAGTAATCTATAAATTCTGGTCTTCTTCAAGGGTATTTCGGTCACCCCCTTCCCCTGCCCCCAAAACCTGTAGATCCTGTTTATAATTACTTTTGGCTTCCTTTGTTATTACTTTGGCAAAGGAGTTCCGGACCATTCACTCACTCAAAATTCATTTACTCAGCCACCCGGCCAAGCCAGGAAGTGGCCAGCGGGTGGGGGAAGGTAGAGGTGTGGGGAGCCTAGCTTCCATAGGATGTGAAGCCCTAGGGGACTGAAGACCGAGGCGAGGTAAGGTGGGTGAGAGGACCAGCTGAGGTCTCCAGACGTGGCAAAGTCTCCACACCCACAGAACCACAGTGAGAGGTCAGGAGGGGAAGTTCAGGGAGGTTTTATGAGCTCCAGGGCAAAAGACGACCCGGAGGGATAACGAGTATCTCAGCGGTGAATTACGGGAAGGATTAGGCCAGGTTCTTTTACATAAAAGAGGAATCAGGATGTGGTGAGAGGTTTAGCATCACGTGGCGGGAAGGTGGAAACTCCAACCTAATCAGGTACCAGTGGAGGTTACCTCAGTAATTGCTTGCCTTTTCTAAGAGTTATCTAGAAAAGAGCAGAGACACCCCCCCCCCCTTTCCAAGGGTAGTTTTGAACTTTGCAGAGAATATGTACTTCAATTATGTAAGGTGCCTTCTGGGAAGGCTCCCCGGCCAGTTAACCTAGAATACTGTACTGGGAAATGAAATGCAGAAGACCCTAAACTCCAACACTGAAGGATGCCAAGGGTCAGCGTTTATTCTCTGACCGCCACAAACACGTAAGGACCCTCACATAAGCACCCCGCTTACACACAAGCCAAAGAAGGAAATAGACTTCTGCTCAACAGAAGAAAGAGCCCAAGGGAAAGGCTGCGTAAACACGGAAGATACTGAGCTGTCCATTGAAAGGGGGTTGGGGGGCGGGGCTCTGAGGAACCTGGTGGCGGGAGGTGGGTGGTTCCTTGGTTGCTCAAAGCCTATCACTTGAGGTAATCAGATAAAGGAACGCTCTGACCCTCGAGTTGAAAAGGCTATGGAAGGATATGGAAAATGAGCTTTAGCCTTTGGGAACCAAAATTCTATCTTCTGTTTCGAAAGTGCCCAGGGCATACTTCTGTTTATAGATGCCGTATTCAACTGTGGCACGGCTCAGCATCTATCTCCCTACACAGATCTCCACAGATGCCTCACTTCTGGAAGTTTGAAATGGGCCATCAGATCGAGGGCGAGGAGGACGAGTCCGACTTAGAGAGAGCAAAGCATTATGTAAAGCTTAAAAACAGAATGAAGGATGTTCAATTCTTAGCACTTTCTACCTAAAATTAAGCAACCAGCCTCTTTTTCTCTTGCCTGTGGACAGTTCCACCAAGCTCGGAACAGACTAGAAGAAACAGGATGGAATAAATTTACTCTACAGGAACATGAATCAAGTTGCGTAAACTCTACAAAAATACTGTGTTAATATTTGCCCTCGGCCATGGCCACGCCCTTTTGGGTGTCAGCCTCTGATATTTCTGTCTTGGGCTCCGGCCCCCACCCCTTTACAGCCAAAAAAGTAGCAGAAGCCTTCACTAAAGAAAACGGCTAAAGTCACTTTGAAAGGTTGGAGATGTGTTAATCATGGTGCATCCCAGCCAAGAGGCTGGAATCTCACAGTGGAATGTCCTGCCAGCCTCCGCCCCTGCCAAGATGTCTGAAGCCAGGGCCAGCCAGGCCAGAGAAAACCCATACTCACCTACCATGGAGCAGCCTTCCTTCCCCATGGTTTTATCTCAAGGAAACACAGGAAAATGCTCCAACCCTTATCCTTGCTCCCATCCCCACCCCTACTTCCCAGCATCCTGAAAAGGCTTTTCTTCGGCCACCTTTTCCTCCACCGGTTTCCTAGGCAAGAGCATGTAGACGCTGGAGGCTCCTTCCAGCCCTAAAGCCCTCTGCTTGGAAGGCTTCAAACCCAGCAGGTCACCTTGGGTTAGACCAAACACAGTAACCATGCCAGCCACTACTGCCTCTAGAAACTGAGAGAGAGGTACTTTCATGGTGCCTGTCCAACTTCCTGGGGTATTTTTTCCCCCACGATAAAATGAGAATAGAAGATTAATAAATGAAATGTATATGAACATTCAAAACACCACGTTCTAGAAACTAGACATTCGCAAAATGCCTAAAAGTATACTTGCTCTTAGTACTAATTAAAAAAAAAAAAAAAAAAAAAAAAAAAAACGCAAGTGTTTAAACGCTTATGGGAAAAGTGTATTTTGCTGGTACTGTTGCATTTATTTGGACTGCACCCCGACACATGCTGAGACCAGGAGTGCTTGGTGAATTGGAACAAAACCCATTCTAGAGGAGTAACTTAGCAGGCCTCCAGATCTGCCAATGGTAGGCTAACATGACCCTGGACGAACTGACTCACTTCCCAGGCTACTATATCCCCTGTACACAGTTCCAAGGAGCAGGGGAGTCCCTGGTCTTCCGTCCCGAGTCAACACTCGACCCGCCTCATTCCTAGGTCCCTGGGCCATTCCCAAGCAGGAATTGCTGTGGGAGGAACAAGAGAAGGTCCCACAGGGCATCAAGAGGTTTCCAAGTGCTTTTGCCTCTTTAATCTCTCCTGACATGGTGGCTTTTGAAGGCACTGAACCTCTGTGCAGGTCAGTAGATTAGCCTCAGGAAAGCATGCCCAGTCACGGTCACTCCCAATAGTCATATGGGTCCCTCCTTGGTTCTAGCTTACACAATGGCCAGCTCCAAGTCTCCTGACCCATGCTACTGGGCAGGAGGTGAATTACAGGTGATTCACTACAGGTAAAACAGGGCCCCATACTTAATCACGCTGTGTCTGTAATTTACAGACTACAGGTCTATTCTTACCCCTTTGAGATAATCTTTATAAGCATTCCTCAAGGCTCACTTGGAGGTGAATTTCCTCTTATGAAGGAAGTGGCCCAGAAAAGCCGTCTTTCTCCCCAATTAATTCTGCAACATTAGAAACTCAGGTAATGATATGGCACAATGCCTTTAACAGGTGTCTCAGAAAAAAAAAAAAAAAGGAACAACACCAAAAGGACAGTCCTTTTTCTGTGAAGGTCATGGGCATTTCAGCACCTTTCCAAATTGAGAAACAAAGCCAATCATTTCCTTGGTTTTCTAATAGCGTCATGTGCCAATTAAGAGCCTTCCGGCAGATCAGAAGCCATCTGAAGGTTAATTATTAGCTTCCTAAGAGCCAACTAGTACCTGAGGCCTGACCCTGGAGTTGACTTTGGGCCCCTCCTATCGTATGACCCCAGGGAGGTCCTCACAGCAGCCCGGACATCATAAACTCGAACTCAGCCATCCGGTAGCTCTTCCACATTTGCAGGTGCACCTAATGATTCCAAACAGAGGACCTAATTGATAAAGGCTGTCGCTGTGGGGACTGTAAGCAAGGAAGACACCTAGGGTATGTTAGGGACCTGAATCTGCAGGAAGATACAGTCCAGCTTCAGAATCTAAACCGAAACTCTGTACCCATTAAGCAACACACATCTGCCCAATTCCGAGCAACCTTGTGTCTCCGTGGATCTACCCAGTTTTGATCGTTCCTGTAGGAATGTAAGTGTGCCCTGGTTTGCTTTCTATTGTGATTAAAAGAAAAAAAAATGACCAAAATCAACTTGGGGAGGAAAGCATTTATTAGGCCTACGGGTGACAGTGATCCAAGGGAAGTCAAGGCAGGGTGTGAGGCAGACCATGGAGGAATGTGCTGCTTACCAGCTTCTTCTTCATGGCGGCCTCAGCCCACTTTTACACACCCCAGGAACACCTGCCCAGGTGTGATACCTCCCAGAGCGAGCTGGGCCCTCTAGCAGTCAAGAATATGCCCTACTGACTTAAAGGCCAATCTGATAGAGGTATTATCTGAATGGAAGAGATATTCAGCATATTCTCTATGTTCTTCTAGGTTCCAGGGTGTGTGATGGCTCCTCTCTGTGCCACACCACCCACATCCAACGTTCAGTGTCCTCAGCTCGACACATCTTCCCACGGGCTTTCGCTCACTTGGAATCACTTGCGGGTCAGTTGTGCCTAGTGATGCAATCAATCAACTTTAGTGTGCAAGAATCCACTTGGAACTGAGCGTGGTGGCCCACACCTTTAGTCCCAGCACTAAGGAGGCAGAGGAATCTGGATCTCTGAGTTCGAGGCCAGCCTGTTCAACACAGAGAGAGAAAGACAGACAGACAGACAGAGACAGTCAAAGAGAGAGAAAGAGAGAGACAGACAGACAGACAGAGACAGAGTGTGTGTGTAAGTTCCAGGACAGGCAGGGTTACCCAGAGAAACCCCGTCTTAAAACAACAAATCCAGTGGATTTTTTTTTCTGTTCAATGCCTATGGACAGACTGCCAAGTTATATGAGAATTCCATATCTACCCTTCCCAAGATGTACTGGCTAGTTTTATGTCAACATTACACAAGCAAGAGTCATCAGAGAGCAGGAAACCCCAACTGAAAACAAAAAAAGCCTCCATAAAATCTGGCTGGAGGCAAGCCTGTGGAGCATTTTCTTAATTAGTGATTGGCTGGAGGAAGGACACGCCCATTGTGGGTGGTACCATCGCTGGGCCAGAGCTGGGATCTATTAAGAAATCAGAATTGGGCAGTCTTGTCATGAATCCCAGCACTCAGGAGAGAGGGCGGAGTCAGATGGATATTTGTATGTTCCAGGCTAGCCTGGTCTGCCAAGCAAGTTCCAAGGCAGGCAAAGCTACACAGAGAAACCTTTCTGTCTTGAAAACCCAAAAGAAAAAAAAGGAAGGATAGCAAGATAGCTGAGCAAGCCAGTATGCAGCCAGCACCCTTCCCTCTGCATCAGCTCCTGCCTCCAGGTTTCTGCCCTATCCTGGCTTCCTTCCATGTGGAAGTGTAATTAAAATAAACCTTTACCTCCCCAAGTTGCTTTTGCTCACAGTAGTTAACTCTGAGAGACAAGACCAGCTGAACTTTCCTGCAGACCCTAGCCCACTTCACATTTCTACCAGCAATGTGTCTCCTATCTCCCCACATCCCTGCTAACACCTGGGGATCCCCCCTCCCTTTTCTGCTGGTTCTGACCACTCTCCTGGGTATACAGTAGTACCCCATGGCTTGGACTTTCCCAGCGATAATGACCGACAACAGTGAATGAGTCTCTTCATGCAATGCTTACTGGTTTAGAGAGATGTCCATTCAAGTCCTTCGCTCACTACTAAAATGAACTTGTCAAGATTAGAGCTGGTGAATTTTAGGACACTTTTGGTAAGGATTTGCTTTTAAGCGTATATGTGTCTACGTGTGAGCGTGTGTTGACAATTGCAGTGCCCACAGAAGCCAAGGTGGGTCTGGAAGACCCTGGCTGTTAGGAGCTGCTTCTAATATGGCTGCTGGAACACAGGAACGTGGGTCCTCTGGATAACCACTGAGCCATCTCTCTAGGCCTCAGTTTTAGGAAGTCGTTCCTAATGTTAAACTTGTACGTGGTTATGATTCTAAAAACACTTTCACCTGTTCGCTAGACTGCCATTGCTTGCTTGGATGCACCAACATTCACGTTTCAATGGAACTCAATGTACTTCTTTTTTCCTTTGTGGCTTAGGCTTGTGGTATCGCATGCCAAGAACCCACTGCTAAACCCAAGGCAATGAAGACTGATCCCTATGGCTTTCTCTAAGAGGTTTTGTGGCTTTCACCTTTTATACTTAGGTAATCAACATGTTTAGAGTTGATTTGGGGGGGGTTGGGTATGAAGCAGAGGTATACGAGCCTGTAAAAGATCAACCCCCAATCGATAATTCACTGTGGGTAAGCCACTTTGAGCAGAAAAACCATCCCAGGGCATGCATACTCAGACCATGCTACCGACTGCCATAGGACCACACACAGCAGGCAGATGTTAAATCTGATCAACTAAACAGACTGACAATTAAATGTGTGTGAACAAACCATGGTGTTTACGCACACCCAATGGCTAGCCAAAAATGACACAATCAGCTAAACACCGCTAAGGAATGACAAGACGGAGTGTCCCGGCCCAGGGACACTCAGCTTATTCTTACCGGCTTCCTGTCTTGGGTCCTGGTCACATGGGTGAGAAACTGAGAATGGAGTGAGACAGGGCCTCCCACAGCCCAGGCTCCAACTCCCAAGGCCTTACCCAGGAGCAAACAGTAGTCTGCCTGGCGTTGGCCGGCATAGATATGCGGGAGAGATTGTGTCACTGTTCCGACTGGCTTCAGAGGGGGTGGTAGCGTCCAGATCTCCCTTAGCTACCCAAGGGCTTTGCACATTCCGGTTATGGTCACCTCTCTCCACCATATCCAGTCTACCTAGCCACACCCCCCTTGACTGTCCCCAGCTTCTGCAGGGCTAATTTTACCCCTCGGGTTTGTACCCCTGTTCCTTCTTCTGTGGCACCTTTTAGATATTAATTTGCCCCCCCTTCCCTCATGTGTCTGGCTCACATTTTACCTTATTAATATGGCTTTTCAGGTCATTCCTTATGCCTAGAACCCCACTTTATTTTTCTCCCGAGCGTATGAGTAAGCGATACAAGACAGACTAGTGCACTCAAGTCTGTACGATCCCACTAAACATCACAAGTCATCTAGATGGTTCCATATGGCCATATGTGGCCACAGAGGCACCCACACTTACTTTTGGACTGGCCGGCTGTCTGACTGGGACCCCTGAGCTGTATAAAGGACAAAGAAAGGCAGGGACATTACATGTCATCCAACACTTCTACATCTGACAGTCCAGCCCAACTCGTTGGTGGCAACAGACTTCGCAACAGGAGATGGGATCTCCACCCATAATAGATGTTTGTGAGATGCACGTGTGAGTGAGTAAGAGGCTGTCCTACACTCAGCTTGTGATCACACTGAAAGGGCTGTTAGCCTTAACATATTTCAATGAAGCCAGAAGGTGGTTATGGTCCATGATTCCCAGGAACCTACTGCCAGGAAATTTTCAGACATGGGGAAAAGGTTGTAGTTGCAAAGTTTTTCCTCCTGGTGGTATCTACCACACTAAAAAAAAAAAATTTTTTTTAATTAAAAATAAAAAACAAAAACAGAAAGGCCAGTTGCCAACTTTTCAGGGCCACTTAAGTGTGCTACAAAATCGCCACAAGACAGCCATGAAAATTTCACAGTATGAACCAGTATGATGGTGGTAGCAATGGCCAGGACACATCCCGGTACTCCCAGCATTCAGGAAATAGAGGGTCATAAGGGTCAAGAGTTCAAGTTTACCTTCAGCTACACAGTGAATCTTGGGTTATCCTGGGCTATATGAGACCCTGTCTCAAAATGACAGGCCAAAATAGGAAAAGAAATTTTATAATATGAAAATACAAAGTACTAGGTTTTTGAAAGCCACATGGATGGTGTGATTTTTCTCTAAGAAGCTATGATGAACTTAAAGAAAATCAAGCAGAGAGAGTTTATTTTATTTTGTTTTGTTTTTTTTTTTTTTTTTTTTTTGAAGAAATGCAGTCACCTGAGACTTTATGGTGCCAAGGGATTAAGACCTTAATCCTCCCTCCCCTGCCTGACACCTCCCACCTTCCTTCCATTTGCAACCTTCCAGCCTAACTTCCTCTTCCAGGGGTGGCTCTGGCCCTAGGTCCCACTCTCAGAACCTCTTGGGTGAGTGTCTGCAGTGTTCTGGCCTGTTCCAGACTTCCTGCAGACACTCACCCAAACTGGCTTTACTGCAGCCAGGTCTCCTCCTGCACTCCCAACCCTAAACCTGAAGCAAATGCTGGAACCTTGCAGAGAACTGAAGAGCTCAGGCCTCATTCTTCAGAGGGGTGCTGACACTGAAGGCAGCATCCTAAGGCCCAGGAGACCTGATCCGAGGCTTGGGTAGGTCCTGTCTTCCAAACAGCAGGGAAAAAAAAATCTGCTCTGGGTTTCCTCACATACTGCTGGCATCTCCAGAGAAGTTTCCATTCCTGCTGTGAACACTCATTCCTCTCAGAGAAGACCTAGTCTGGTCCCACAGTCCCAGCCCTGACTTGGAGGCCTCAAGTATATCTATCCCTGGTGGGTTCACTGAAGAGGGACTCCATACCCGTTTCTCCCTGATCAGCTCTGGGCTTTCAGGTAGCTAGAGGATCTCCACACTGGAAGAGACACATCCTCCCCTCTCGAACCCTGCACTTGGTCTGCTCAACAATGCCTCAGACAGAGCGAAGGTCCTCTAAGTCATCAGACAGGCAATGAGGAGAGTGAGTACTGAGCTATATTTATATTATATTTATATTATATTTCGATATAATGAGTGCCGAAAGAAAGGGTACTGTCCCCACAGCCAACCACAGCACCTTCTAAGGGAAATTTAGCTGTGAGGTGACCCTGAAGAAAACACATCAACCAACATCAACACCCCGAAATCTCAAACACTCTCTAGGGCTCTAACTGCTAAGATCGGTCATCAGAACCACTGCCATGCCCTAGATCTGGGTCCACCTTCCCCACTAAGGAGCTGAGTGTAAGGCCAAGGGTACAGCAACGACAAGAATAGCTTTCTAGAGTTTCAGCTACTTAAAATGGATGAGCTCTGGAAACATAATGGGAGGTTCTAGAAGTAAACAATTCATAAGGGTGCTTTTGTTGTTATGCCAGAGATAGGGACCCAGTACCCCAGGGCCACGCCCAAGTTATATACTTTAACCTTTTCATTCCTAAATTTTATGTTTGATTTTTAGGGTCTCACGTAGACCAGGCTGACCTCAAACTGGCCATGTAGCTGATGGTGGTCTTTCTTGAACTTCTGGTTTCTCCACCTGAGTGTTGGGATCCGAGGCCTGAGCCACCATCCTTGGTTTATACTGTATTTATTCTTGGTGATGGTATCCAGGACTTGGGACATGCTAGCTCATTCTACCAACTGAACTATTCTTCCCAACTCTTACATACCTTTTCATTTTAATTTATTTTGAGACACTGTCTCATTACATATAGCCTAGGATGCCCTTAAATTCATAGATACCCACCTGGCTCTGCCTACCAAGTCCTGGGATTAAAGGCACCCACCCCCAAACCCAGCTAAAGATCTTTTTTTTTTTTACAGTGCGCACCGTTTTCTATTTTATTCCTCGTTCTTGATTTCTTACTGTGTTTAATTTACAGGTTAGAACACCTAGGCGCGTACAGTCAGGGAAATCCATACATTAGGATTTAGTACTGTCCTCTCTACAATTCTCACCACCACAGAGCAAGTTCTGAACAATGAAGTGTGGTCTCTGACCGACAGTTTAGGATCAGAAGGAGCCTGTTAGAAATAGACTTTTGGATCCCATCCCACTCCAGGTCTGGCAAACCCAGTCACTGTTCTCACTGGAGCTGAAGAGGCTTTGCTGGTACGTCCACGCCAGCTCCCTACATCTTTCTCTTCCTTCTTTCTGCAGCCAGCTGCCATTGCTGGTGGCTGTCACCACCCACACAGCTCAGGCATCAAGAACAAACTGCAGCTCTCCCCATCCCAAAGGCTGCTGGTTCAAACCGGAGACAGACGTCACACCACAAGGAGAAACCAGCAACAAGCACTGTCCTAGAAATCAACATGTCACTGTGCCATCAATCGGTCAGGTGACCTCAGGAGGGAGGGAGGGGTGCTACTGCCATTCCTTACTTGCAGAACAGTGAACAGCTGTTAGGGGCTCACTGGGGGCTAGAGAGGGTGTGGGTCGAGTCTGCCATCTGAGGCTTACACTCTCCCGAAACAGGGAGCGGTGTGCCCGAACACATCTCTCTGCTCAGTGAGCACTTGGCACTGAGGAGAGAGACATGTGCATTTCAGTGGGAACAATCATCTGCCTGCGAAACTCTTCAGAGACAGGAGGAAGGTGGGCAGGAGGTAGTGAAGTTTGGGGAGCCCCTCTCTCTGCCATCCATCTCATTTCCTCAATAAACAACCCCAAGATCCCTACTTAGGAACTTACCACCCTCCCAGAGACCCAAATGTTGCTGCTGTCTGACTCCCAGGTGCACAGAGCCCCAACTGGCTGCAAGCTCAACCTCCCACAACCTTCAGCCTTCCAAAACCCCCACTCCCTGGCTCCCGGAAACTGCCAGAACATATGGCATGAGTCAATTTAGAAAGACAGGCTGAAGGGCCCCTCAGAAGACCCAGTGTCAGGGATGTCCCCCATCTGGAATCTTGTTTGTTTCCATATTCAACTCTTCCCAGCCTTAAAAGCCCCTCTCCCTCACATGCTGAGCCCTGAGGGCAAAGCTGAATAGGAGGGTGCTTCTACCCAGGAATCCCCACAGAGGGGTCCCTTTCACACCTTCCATGCCTGAGGCCTAAGGTTAAGAAAATAAAGTTTTTCTAAGTTTTCTCTTAATATCTCATGGCAAGGAATCTGCCTTCCTAATTGTGGCCCTTTAAGATCAACTTTATATAAAACAGAAAGATTAAAATGACAACTTAAGAATCCTTGCAGGGGCTGGGGAGATGGCTCAGAGGGTAAAGAGTTTGGGCTCTAACTATCAGGGCTGGGCTGGAGCTCTGATCCCTACACCCATATAAAGAGTTCCACAGGCCTAGGCCTAATGACCCCCATATAAAAAGTTTCAACAGCTTAAAACCCTAGCACTCAGGAAGCAGAGACAGGCATCCTCAGCGCGGGCTGCTTCCTTCTACTGTCCTTATAAAACACAACCAAGGCCACTTACAAAAGAAAGCATTTAAGACCGGGTGGTGGTGCACACCTTTAATCCCGGCACTTCGGAAGAAAAGGCAGGTGAATCTGAGTTCAGGCCCAGCCTGGTCTACAGATTGAGTTCCAGGACAGCTAGGGTTACACAGAAAACCCCTGTCTTGAGAAACCAAAAGATCAAAATAAACGACAAAACCCATTCAGTTTAGCTAGCATTTCAGAAGGGCTAACAGCACCTGTGATGTGGGAACAAAGTAGCAGCTGAGAGCTACTGGGCAGGCAGAGAGAGTCAGGAGTCAGTGCCTGTGCAGTGACACACCTCTACAAGGCCACACTTCTTAACCCTCTCGAAACAGTTCTACCAACTGGGAAACAAGCTTTCAAGCATATTAGTCCGTGAAGGCCATTCTCATTCAAACCACCATATCAAATTAGCCCCAAGCAACCAGGATCCAATGAGACCCCACCTCTCAGTCACTCACATCAACTTCCCGCCTCCACACGCACGCTTGTACATGCACATACAAACACACCCCCCCCCAACACACACACACACACACCTTGTAAAGCACAGGTGTGTCCTGGAGTCTACCTGTGCCACCGCTGGTGGTGTGTAGACCACATCTGGGAACTTTCTGGAAACGAAGACTATAAAGCTCACCTAAGCCCAAGGGAACTGGCATCTCCAAGAGAACTTGGGGAGGCCTAGCTTGGAGTCACAGTTTGAAGTGGTGGTGGGAAATGGCAGAAGGCGAGGACAGACGTCACCCGTTCATACACTGTAGGGAGTAAACTTGATCTGTATGCTTTTTTAGGGGAACACAATGTGGGGGGTAGTAAGGAGCGGTCTGAAGATATGCAGGGGGACCACTGGCAAAGGGAGAAACAAAAGTATTGGGAAAAGCTGGTTTTGAGAAAGGGGTGTTAGGGTGGGGTGGAGACAGAATCTGTGAGGGTGATGAGCAGGTGTGGGGACCAGGGAAAAGTAGCTGTAGAGTTCTTAAACTGGAGGAGGGTTTTTTTGGTTGTTTTTTGAGACGGGACCTCACCATGAAGCCCTTCCTATAGAATTCACTATATAGACCAGGCTGGCTTTGAACCAGCATTGATCCACCTGCCTCTGGAGTGCTGGGATGAAGGACATGTGTCACCATGCCTGGCTCGATGTTACTTACAATTAGTGGCATCAGCCAGACAGTAAAGGAACAGTGCTGAGGTATTTCAAGACCGTCAAATCCGCCGACAGAAACTAGGGTGGCACTTGTAGGAGCTGCAAGGACACGGGAAGCTGCTGTCATTTAATGGGTGTCTATTCCCAAATGTGAGATGTGGGGTTCTGTACATGGCAGGGACCACTGTGCAGTGGCACAAATGTTACTGAATGCCCCTAACCTGGGCACTTAAAAATGGCAAAACATAACGAAAACGACCACAAACCTGAACTGGAATCGAATGGGAAATCTGTCCGGAGAGGGGAGAACCGCTTTCCAGGGAGCTCCCTGCTAGAGAGAAGATGGACCGAGGCTAGGCAGGAAGTGGGTGGGGCTTTTTCCTCCTTTAGGTGGTGATTGGTTAGAAAAGGCCTAAGGCCACACCAGAAACATTCATTTTCTCAGACTGGAGGAAAGAAAGTGAGGAGAGAAGAGCCGGAAGATGGAGAGAAATAGGAAGGTGAGGCAGTTCCTTCAAGTGCCTCCGGCATTCCAGAGCGACGGGCAGAAGTGGTAGGTAGGCTAACCTGGAGAAGTGAGGGAGTCCTGGACAGAATTAATGCAGAGGGCAAGGCTAAGGTGTGAACCAATCGGAGCAAAGGACTACGCGGGTGAACCAATCAGAGCAAGCGAGAACCACACAGGTGAGCCAGTAGGCTGGACGGACTGAGCTGTCATCTGCAACCATCTCTACCCGAACATAGCTCTGCAGCCCGAGTCTTATCAAGTCCTGCAGGGGATTCTGAAGTTCTGAATTCGAGGAACACAACCACAGACTCACCAGCCTAATCCCTGTTGTATACAAGAACAGGACATCTAAAGGCAACATACTTATTTGTGTAGTAAGAGAAACGCCAAAGAGTATTAACAAATAATAAAAATATAGAGCCTGTCTGATATACTCAATAGAAGCAGACCTAAAAAGTACACCCAAGACCTGGGGACTGGGAATGAACGCTCCTGAGATGCGGGTCCCAGCTGCTGCCCTGTGCCCAAAGGACCTCCATCTATGAACGGGAAGTGGACTTAGGTTGTTATCAGGTCCCTTAAAGTTTTGACACTGACATTTTGTCTAAATGGGAAACTCAAAGTGAAAATGCCCTTGCCTCTCTGAGCCTTCTTTTACAAGTTTTGTTTTGATTGACATTCCTGTAGTACCCAGGCTTTGAACCCATAAACTTGCAGGAGATCCACAATCATTCTGCCACTGAGCCACCGGCCTCAATAACTTTCCCAGGCTAAACTCCAACTTGCTCTTGTAGCCCAGGCAGTACTCAAACTTATGAGCTCCTGGCAGCCTCAGGAGTAGCTGGGATTATATACCTGTGACACCAGGCTTGGCTGGAAAGGGTCTTCTTCTCTTTTTTGAAACAGGGTTTTCTTTGTGCAGCGCTGGCTGTCCAGAAGACCAGGCTAGCCTCGAACTCACAGAGATCTGTCTGCCTCTGCCTCCAAGTTCTGGGTTTAAAGGCCTGTGCCACCACCACCCACGTGGCAGCAAATTTGTTCTTAAACAGCAAAACCTAACAGTAACCTAGAAAGTATTGACGCTCAGCAATGTTAGCACCGTGTGTTCTGGGAACTGGGACACTCCATCACCTGGTTCTCTAACAGGTGCCTGTTTATAAAAGCACCCCACTGAGCAGGGCCCACTGATCCAAGGTAGGAAGGCTAAAGCAGGGGGACAGCTCTAAGGCCAGCATGCGAGTCCCAAGTCAGCCATGTAACACATCTAAAAGGATGACACCATCTAAAAGGATCACAAATCAGGCTTTCCCGGATGATGTTCTGAAGCCCACCTGGCCAGCTTCCCAGAAAACAGCTGCATAACTTCACATTTCCATCCTACAGTTCTTCGGAACCCAGGAATTCTGGTCAGTGTTTTCTGAGGGGGAGATGTAGATTGTCCTGAAGCTGTTTGTATTTTAATGTTAATTCCACTTCCC
The DNA here is from genome assembly GCF_963924665.1 of Micromys minutus. NCBI lineage: Eukaryota > Metazoa > Chordata > Mammalia > Rodentia > Muridae > Micromys > Micromys minutus. The sequence continues at coordinate 19,519,959 of NC_137963.1, read as the reverse complement.
CAAGAAGGGCTGCCTAGTCATATGACTCCAACTGAGCCTTCCCATTTTAATTAGTAAATAAAGGAAAGCCAGTGACTGGGCGGGACGGGGGAATTAGAGAGGGCTGAGAGGTCAGAAGAAGGTCAGAGGACTGAGGTTAGAGGTTGAGGCAACAAGGAGCTTCCCAAGGACCAGCTGGACCCAGGTGAGATTTATTGGTGTTAAATAGATATGAACATTAAGGATGTTACAGGTCTAATATCTCATATAGAAGGGCAGTTTGTATCTTTGTCTATTTGATGCAATCTTGTTGTGTAGAGGGTTTGTGGATTGAGAGTTGAATATATAAACCTGTATGAAAAGCTATCAGGTTGTAGAGTTGTGTTTGTGTGGGATTTGGGGGTAGAGAAACACCCCGGGACAGAAGCGGAGAACAGGAGGTAGAAAACTACCAAGGGAAGACGAGTTGAGCTGTGGTGGCAGCTCAGACCGGGCGCCAGAGGGGCGTGCAACTCCGAACTAAAACCGAGCCTGAGAAGTAAGACCTCAGGGCCGGTAAGGAGACAAACCGATTGATATTTTTTAATATTTACTGCAACGGGGAGAAAAAGAGTGAGGGACCTGCCCCCACACAGTGCCCACTGAACCCTGGGAACCTAGGCTTACTGATTGATGGCCCTGGAGTGACACTGTCACTAGGATCTTTCCAGGTTGGCTTCCTGCCTGGTTTCTCTGCATCCAAGCCTCAGTCTGTACCTGCTGGGCATCGAATACCCAGTCCCTGGTGACTAGGTTCCCAATGCCACCTGCTTGCATTCCTCTGCCCATGAGTCTGATCACAGAACTGAACTGGGAGTGGTTGGGAAAACACACCCTGATCTAAAGAGACTGTGGCTCTACCTGGCTTACACATCTGGCCTCTGAATCCCATGGGAATTCCCTTGGGGTAGGCAATGGGGGGCAGTGGGCTTGGCAGGCTTCTCCCTGAGGCCTTATATCATACACCCACCCTGTTGCTCCATCCAACCTGAGCCTGGAGTGAAGTGCCAGGCAGAAAAAGAGCTGTACAGGTAAGGGCTGTAAAGAGGCCGTGACGGGAATGGTCTGAGGGGGTAGGACCACAGCAGGAAACATGTAGGACCCCTAGGCAGTGCCAAGGGCATCGATGGGTTTTGCCTTCATCCAGATGGAGGATTTCCAGTGCCAGCAGGGTTGCTAGGCTGGTCTGATTTCAACCCCAAAGTCAGACTTGGGTAAGCTAGAGCAGATCAGGTGAAGCCTGCCAATCAGATGCGTTTACTAAAAACAAGCCTGTTCATTCTCAAAATGTTCTTTTTGGATGATATGCTTGAAGCCAAAGAGCACTTGGAGGCTATCTGCGGGCAGGGAAACCTGAGCAGTGACCTCCTTCCTCAGCGTATCCTACTGACCTTTCAATATACCCGTCACCCGTCACGGAGGTTCCTTGTGTATCTGTGCCAATGGCAGGCTTACTATCCCACTCTTTTCGGGGGCTAGCACTATGATAAAAATAGGTTCACTCATCAAGTATTTACTGAGTACCCGGGACTGTCCAGGCGCTGTGCCTGGCTCTAGGGACACGATCACGAGTCAAACGAGAAAGGCCTAAGCTGAAGGACCCGTGACAAAATGACCGAGCCGTGTAGAGGGAAAAAATGCCAAGGTCCCAGTCAAGCCACAGGGCTGTTCTGCTCTAGAGCATTCTAACGGAGACACAATAATGGAGCCCACCGCACTCAAGCAGAGGCTTTGTTTTTCCGCAAAGGACATTACTGGGCAGGTGGCATGCGCTCTAAGGTGTGCTGACTGAGCAGCAGCACCATAACTATTACTAGTCTAAAAGTTACAGGGGTGAAGGAGATGGATGGGGACGAGGCTCCCTTGGCAGAATACTTCTCTAGCAGACACAGACCCCGGGTTCCAACACCCTCAACAGCATGTAAAGACTGAGGTCAGCTGAGCCTTCTGAGACTCTATCTCAGAATCAAAGATCTTTCTCGGGCTGGAGAGGTGGCTCTGTAGTTAAGGGCACTGACTGCTCTTCCAGAGGTCCTGATTTCAAATCCCAGCAACCACATGGTGGCTCACAACCATCTGTAATGAGATCCGATGCCCTCTTCTGGTGTGTCTGAAAACAGCTACAGGGTACCTCATACATAAAATAAATAAATAAATCTTAAAAACAAAAAAAGAAAATCTTTCTCTACACATGCACCAGCACAAGCACTCGTGCATATATAGACACACACACACCTGAAACTGAAAACAGAAGAGGGGAAGGTGCCAGCGGGAAGGGAGGGACAGGAGGGGTAGAAAGATGGTTAACTGGCAAAGTGCAACTGTACGGAGAGGTCATAAACCTGTCGTCTTTGCGCTCTAACTAAAAAATGAATCGTGTAATGCTGTAATGTCAAAGGATGTGACTGCTCTCAGCAAGTATCTGGGGGAAGGGCCCACCAGTGATCCTCAAATGGTTCGAGGAAAAACATGGGGGTAGGGATGGAGATCTATCCTGTCTTGGCAGCAGATAGAGAGGCAGGTGCTAAAACAAACTAGGTTAATTACCATGACATTGCCGCTGTGACCCGGGCTACAGAGGCAAGGCTGTGATGGCCAGAACATTCCAGGCTCGACCCTGGCTGGCGCTAAGCTCACCTGGGTGGAAAGGAGCCATTTGCAAACTCAGTCTGTCCCAGGCTGTAGGGACCAAGAGGCAGGGCTGGAAGCTCAGGGCCAGAGTAGGTGGATCAGGACCAAGGGAAGAGATGAGCTTGGATCTGTCCTTACCCTAGAAGCAATAGACCAGACGGGTGACAGGACATGTGGAGGCCACTGTGGTGGTGGTGACAGCTACCTCTTGGAAAATCACCATCTGTGTGTTTCTCCTGCCCCCCCCCCGACACCGTACTGTTCTACAAACCACATGCATGGCACTTGCCAACCAGACAAAGGGAGGGGATGTGCTGGGTATGAAGGGGTCAAGCCATGTGCCGAGTGGGCAGGGGACGGCTGCCAGGGAGCTGTTGCCTCTCCAGTTCGGCCCTCAAAGCTGACTCATCTAAGGGAGGTAGGTACAGAGGCCAGGACTCCACCCCACACCCACGCCTATCTCCACTCATAAACACAACACCCAGCCAGCAAAGCCCACCAGCCTGATTCCTGCTTTTCTTCAAGAGGCCTTGGGAGAAGCCCTCCACAAAGAAGCTACTGAACAGTAGTGACTCCAGGACTCCCATACCAAAGGGGGGGGGGTGACTTTTACAGTCCCAGACTTTAGTGGATCATTGGTTCACTTAAGAAAGCCTGTGTAAGAGACATAAGTTTTGTACTGCTCTTCACTTCACAGATGTGGGTTCAAATCCTCACCACGCCGCAAGGCCTTTTGGGAAGTCACTACCATCTCTCAGCCTTGTTCAATGCACCTGTGAAATGGACTCAGTGGGAGGAGTCAGTGTGTCTTAGAGGCAGGGAGGGACACCATACCAGAGACTCAGCGCTGAAAGCCCATGGCTGCAGTCAGTCAAGCTGCATGTTTGTCAGGGGCTTGCAGTTCCCAGAACGATCCCAGTTCCACAGCCTGTGCTCTAACTCTCCACACAAACCATCAAACTGCTTCAGAAATTCCACTCCCTGGGTATCCAAACACCTCCCGGGCCTCCTCTTACAGAGAGCGCCTGCGCCAACATTCTTTTTCCACAGGACGGAGCCCAGCCTTATTTCAGAAAATACTGTCAGCTGAACCCACAGCACCAGGGAGAAAAACACAGGGCCACCAGGTCTCCCCGGAATCTCCCGTTTGGTAGCTGCCCAGCAGGAACTTCTGTTGCCCATACCTGTGGGAGCATTGCCCACTGAGGGAGGCGAGCAGGTTGACAAGCTCAGCCCTCACCTGCCTTCCAAGCAGCCCTCCTGGGGAGGCAAATGGCCAGAGGGTGGCTGAGGGCTCAGGCATCGGCTGGTGGCCTGTAAAGGCAGTCTAATTTGAAATAAGAGACACCGAGGGGCATCTCTGGCACAAGGTACTCCAACGCAGAGAAAGAAAATCCAGCAGTTAGCTCTACAGAGTGAGGCCTGCCTAACTCCACAACTAGAGAGCACCCCAATTACTCTGAATGCCAACTACCTTGGAGGCGTAACGTACGTGCTAAGCCGTACCCTTCCCTGTGTACTTCCTGACAGCCAGCCATCCTCGCTGCTTAATAAGGACTTTCAACTTGACAGGATCTGGAATCACACAGGAGGTAAGCCTGACTACCAGGCATTTTCTAGATAGGTTAAATTAAGGTGGGAAGACCATTCACAGCGTGGGTGGTAGCGTCCCCTGATCTGGGGCCCCGGACTACACAAGAGGGAGAAAGTGAACTGACCATGAGCAGATGACTCTCCCTACATCCTGACTGTGTATCCAACATGTGCTGCTTTGTATATGCTTGGCCCAAGGAATGGCACTGTTAGAAGGTGTGGCCCTGTTGAAGTGGGTGTGACCTTGTTGGAGTAGGTGTGTCATGGCGGGTGTGGGCTTTAAGACCCTCATCCTTGCTGCCTGGAAGCCAGAATTCTGCTAGCAGCCTTCAGAGGAAGATGTAGAACTCTCTCTCTCAGCTCCTCCTGCACCATGCCTGCCTGGATTCTGCCATGCTTCTGCCTTGATAATAATGGACTGAACCTCTGAACCTGTAAACCCCAATTAAGTGTGGTCCTTATAAGAGTTGCCTTGGTCATGGTGTCTGTTCACAGCAGTAAAACCTTAACTAAAAGACAACCTGACCAAATAACTGAAGCCCTTGCAGCAAAGACCTTCCTGTCACAGTGAACTATACTATGGGAGCCAAAATAAACTCTTCTTTAAGTTGCCTTTGTCAGGTATTTATCTGGTTACAGTCATGAGAAAAGTAACATACTATGGCTGCCACCCCAGTGTCACCTGTGGTTAAGTTGGTCTTCCTTCCAATCACTTAGGAGACAGACAGGTAGAGAGATGCACATATGTATGTGCACGTGGTCATCACAACCCTGCTGTGCACGTGTTCACAGCCCAGTTCATCTGGCTCTGCGGCATCTCCGAGTCTCTAGGCCTGACACATATTAGAGACCACACAGAAAAATCTGCATTTGCTACTGGATCAGTGCTTAGGAGGGCCTTGGGATAACCAGGTAACTTGGAGGTAGAGGTGGCTTCAGGTGCAGAAACTTTAGAAATAAATGCAAGACTTCTGGATTTCGGCCTGGGAACTACAAAGAGCTTCACAGAATCTCTTCTGCCAAAAGACAGGAGACCTCGGAGGTCAGAGCCTGAGGTCACTGGGCCCAGACAAGACTGATGTGGACATAACTCGGTCCTCTCTCGTCTACAGCATGAGGGAAAGGTACCAGAGAATCAGCCCGCACAGCCATGAGTTGAGACAGACCAGGGTACCACCAGCACGCTAGCCTGCCAGAGTCTGAGGAGAGAAATAGGACCAGGCTTTGCTTTCCAGGAATTGATGATGTAAGACGGTGAGACCTGTAATTATGGTCAAGAGGAGGGCCACACATCACCGATCCCTTCCCAACATACCAGACCCCGGAAACTGAAAGGAAAGAGTGTGTGCCACGTCTTCGGGCTCCCTCCAGCAATTTATGCCCATTCTAGAAAACAGTGCCTCTTGCACTCACAGACCTGTGCATAGCTTAGACGGCCACAATGAGTCCTTTTACCTCTGGTCTCTATCTTTTGCTAGCTCACATATGTGTGGGGTGTGTGTTGGGGGAGGGCACAGCACTGTAATTAAACTTCCAGGTCACAGCCAACAAAAACTAAGAGCAATTACCATCTTAGGACGGAGACCAGTGATCAACCTACAGTCCCGACTTCTTCCTGGGATAAGATCTGCCTATGATGACCTTGTCTTGCTGGCAGGGAGTTGAGTCCTCAACAAACATTTTAAAAGGTACCAAACCTTTGCTATGAGATCAGGTAAAAAGAGGGCTTCGAGCTGAGATCTTGGCCAATCACAGATCTGGCCTGAGCTGGGTAGAAGATGCCCTGGATTCCAGGTTGGGGGATCCCATGATTGCCTACCCACAGCCCCACACGTGCCAAATGGAAACATTTGCTCACTGACATGCCTCAGCTATTGTGAATGCCCTCAGTAACCCCCAGTCTGCCATTCATGTCTAATTTGTCTTTGCAGGAGACAAATCACCTGGGACCATACAGATCAATACGGAGTATCAGGCATGTTTTATTCTATCCTAATTGTAGGCAGATTGCTATTCCATTAACTGTATGCTGGGATTTATGGGGGTGCTCATATACTGGAACATTTAACTGGAATGGCCTACTCTCTGTCAGAAAATAGCTTACCACTGTTAATTTTCAACTAGTCAATCTCAGGAAGGCTTCCAGTTTCCAATACAGTCTAGATCTCGATGTAATCATCAGGAGAGACATCTGTGTAAGGTCTTTCTACACCACACATGGCAGTCCTATCCGGAAGAAAATCTCTGCCCCCAGAACCAGAAGCCTTGGTTCCCTTCCTTCCAGTGATGCCCAGGACGGTACAGTTGCCTGCTCAGAGCCTCGATTTCTCTCTCTGTGAAATGGGACTGACCTGTAAAACTGAAATGGGATGACCCTCACATCCAGCACAGCTCTGCAAGGTGACTGCAGAGTTTCAATATTATCATTAAAAAAAAAACCCTCCAGATGAAATAAGTCCTCATTTAGTCCCGATTATACTGAAAGCAGAGGCTATCTTAGTTGATTTTACTAAAAGAGGAAAGTGGGGGCGGGGAGGAAATTCAACCTAGTCAATCTATAGAGGCATTCCTGGTAGGCAGTTGGAAGCAGGCTGCTACTGGAACCTACTGTGCAGAGAACAGTTCGTCACTCTATAATGTACAAGGGGCACCTACCACAACGAAGGCTGAAACCCACCGTGAGAAGCCAACAGACCCTGATCCAAGAACATAAGGTTAGTAAGTATGAGAGCTTTGCTTCACAGGCATCTGTCTCCCAACCAGGTTTTCAACTCATCCGCTTCGACATTTGCAAGACAGATCATCTTGCAAAAATAGTTCTTTCTGTAAGCGAGGCCCGAGTGTCAACTTCTGGAGTTTCTGAACTCACAGACTGCCATTAAGCTCACCACCGCTCCTTTGAGTTGCTTTTCCAAAGCCTCAGCAGACGTTCTCCTGGGGCACAAACACAAGACCCAGAAAATGACTGCCTAATTCTACCTTCCTGACGAAACGGGAGCCACGAGGGTCTCTAACTGAATTAAAATCACATCACACCAACTGCTCGCTTGCTTTGTGCCGGGCACCGAGCCAAACACCTCCACACCATTTATCCTGCTTAATCCACCACCAACCAGGCGAGGTGGGCATCATTACTGCCTGCGTGCAGGGGAGGAAATGGAGGATCAGAGAAGTTAAACGACTCGTCCAAGGTCACCAGCTGGCCAAGGGAAATAGCCCAACATGAACCTAGGTCTCACATTTCCTAACCACAAGTTCCCTGTGCCTTCACGGAACACCCAGGTGTCAAGTTATCTTAACGTCTCATGAATTTTCTAAACGCAACCCTCAAGTTCGTAATAAGTTTCGGAAGCAGCAACCGGGGGCGGGGGGTTTCTGGAGTGCGCTCTCTCCCCGCACAACGCAGCAGTGTCACCTCAAGTTAGGAGAAGCCACCCCGGTCGCCCGCGGAACGGGGCGGATTGGTTTGGCACTGGAGTTTGTGCCAGGCCCAGGAAATGCCCTCTTGGCAATCTGGAGGCGAATTCGCCCGGGCGGCTGAGTCTCGGGGACCACGGAGTGCTGGATCCCCGCAGCCGTGCGCCCCCTCTGCTGGGCTTCGGATTCCTCGGCTCCGAGCCCAAGGCTCGGCCAGACTGGAGCGCACGCCCACGCCCGCGCCGCCGCGTCCAGAACGCCCAGCCTTTTGCCGCCCACGCCCCGCCCCAGACCCGCCAGGTGATCCGGGCCTGCGCCCCCCGGATGCCCGACGTGGCGCGGGGACCTGGGGCTGCCAGCCCTCCTGCTAGTCCTCCCGCGTGTCCGCCGAGCCCCGGACCGGGTGGGGGTGGGGTGAGCTCCGCGTGTTCGCGATCGCGGCAGCCCGCGCTCCGACCCTCCCCGCGGAGGACCCAGTCTCTCATACCTGCAACATCCGGGGGCGCGGGGCGCCCAGGTAGGTCGCGCGGGCGGGCGGCGCGGAAGCTCGCTCGCGCCGCGACCTGGCCGCCGTCTGAGCATGCCCAGTGCAGCCCGCGGGCGGCTCCCGCCGGCCCGGTTGTGGCCGCGACGGGCCCGCGCGCGGGGCGGGGGGACCCGGGACAGGGGCGGACCCGGGGCAAGCCCGTGGGACGGTGCCACCGGCCTCCGCGGACCACCTGCCGAACTCCCGCAGACCTCTGAGTCCCCTGGCTCGCTCACGCACGCAGCCGTTCGGGCCTTTAGCATTTATTGAACACCTACTGTGTGCCTGGCTTTCCGGGATTGCATGCCTAGGAATGGCAAAGGCTTGGCGCTCAACGAATCTGAAATGACAGCGAGCCTTGCACGGTGGTTCTGTGGCTGAGTTGGGGGTCGCGCTGACTCCAGAGGTTCCGTAGCTGAGTTGGGGGTCTCGGGGCTCCTCTGCTGGTCCTAGGACACCAGGCAGGTTAGCCCTTCCCAAAGCCTGCAGGGCCCCTAGTGGCGGGCGTTCCAGCCGGCCTCTTCCGCCTCCTCCCACACCTGCCTTCCTGCGCTCCGACTGCACCTTCCTCCCCATCACACCCTCCGAACCTGCCTGGAGCCGTTTGCACTGCCTTTCCCCCGGGGTAGGACGTCTTCTCCCCAGCTTTGCCAGCGCCTTGCGCCCTCTAACCGTTCAGGTATCTTCCGCGAGGGAGACCTTTCTGGCTACCGTTCTAAATTAGCCCTGACCTCTTGCTCCTCTCCATTACCGCCTTCCAAACAGTACCACTCATCCACCCAACAGCTACTTACGTTCTTCACACTTAATATATAGACACAGTTTCAGTCCCTTGTCGGGAGTTTGGAAGGGAGTTTCTCGCAACAAACAACAGGTCCGCAGACAGCGCAGTGTATTAGGTGATTAATTCTTAAGAACAAGGGAAAGGGGCCAGGCAAGAAAGCTAGGGGGTGGCCCGGTGAGAGCTGGTGGAACAACCAGATCAGGTGACAAATACCATTCGGTCACACAGCTAAACGAGGAAGCTTTCTTGGGACGAAAGCGCCGGTGCAAAAAAAAAAAAAAAAAAGCGCAAGCTTTGTGCCTGTGAAACGGAAAGAGGGGCAGCGGGAGTCGGTTACCGGCTGTCTCTCTGGACTAGACTCCCCCTTAAGGAGGACCTCCCTTCAGTGTCACCTCGGTAGCTCCGCCTCTCAAGAGACCCAGCCTCTAAACGACGCTAGGCTTCCAGGAGGAACTCTAAACGTCTTGTTGAATGAATTTGTTAACAAAAGGATGGAGAGATGGTTAGGATCCTACGGTCGGACCTGGGTGCTAGAAGTCCGGAGGACCTTTTGTTCCCCTGTCACCATGAGACCCTCGGCCGAGCCTGACTTCCTGCCTTAGGTCTCAGTCCTGGTCCCAAGGTAGCGCACCGCTGCGGGCGCCGCCAGAACGTCGCGTCCGGGGAATTCCGACAGAGCCGGGAGTCCTAGGGACTGCACTGTCCTGGCCCCGCCTAGGATCGCACGCAAAACCTGGAGCTCCTGCGCCAGGGCAGCTCTCTGCGGACTGGCGGGGAGCGCACTGGGCATGCTCGGAGCCTAGGGAGCCCAGCGTCCGGAAGGAAGAACCCCCTAAGAGAGGTTGGCTAGGCTGCCCACTGAGTCCCACCTGGCCATATCTACCTCTTCGGCTGGGAGTGATGGGTCACCCTCCTCCCCCAAGCACGGTGGGAAGACTTGGAATTTAGAGACAGCTGACGGCACACAGTGTCCTCTACCAGCTGCTGTGTGATCTGCTACCAGAGCCTTGCGCTCTCTGTGCCCTAAATAATACAAATGCCTACGCTTGGATCTGGGGGAGTGTGGGGATTGAGAAAAAGAACGTGAATTTATTCAGTCCACTTTAAATGTTTTTCCCCTTCTTGAGGCTTGAAGTTAGGGCTTTGCACACGGTAAGCACGGATCTCTTCCGGTGAACTAAGCCCTGCCCCAAAGACTCATTTTTGAATACTTTTCTCAGTTATCCATCCTCTAACACTCGGACTGCTAAGACGAGAGACTTGGGAACCGCTAGAGTTGTCCAGGTTAAAGTCTGCAGCAATAAACCTTTTCTCTGCTCATCACTGTTTGAGCAGTGTTCTCAGATCTGAGCTACAAAAATGGCTGAGAACTTCAGGGAAAAGCCCTAAAAGTTATTTTTTAATTAGTTAAATTTGTGTTTGTTTTCTTGGAGACAAGCGTTTCTCTGTAGCTCCGCTTCTTCTGGAGTTCGTTCTGTCGACCGGGCTGTCCTCAGATTCACAGAGAACCGCCTGCCTCTGCCTCCTATAGAGGGGCTTAAAGCCATGCACTAGGACCGCCTGGCAAGATTTTTTTTTTTTTAATTCCGTATTTGAAATGACCATAATAGAGCTAGGAACATAATGAAAGAATATACACCCAACTGGAAACAAAGTGGATGTTAAAAGGTAGATAAAGTAATGAGTGATTGTGTTCTGATACATTCATTGAAATAATTATTGCAATTAAATCTCACTGGGTCTTTAATATGGCTCAGTGGGTAAGAGCCCTTGCAGCCAAGCTTTGTGCCCTGAGTTCCACCCTCCCTCCTCCCTTCTCTCCCTCTTTCTTTCCCTCCCCTCTCCCACCTTTCTCTTCCTGTCTCTAGTCTCTCCCTCTTCTACTCCTGGGCACACACATCTCTCTATCTTCCTTCCCCCCCCCCACCATAGCGACCCCCCTGGCCTTGATCCTTGGGGCCAGTGAACTCATCCCCCAACCCCCAGAGCAGGGCTCCTCAGTAAACACGGTCCTTTAATATATTCTAATCCGGCTTGAATTGGCTCATTTCACTGACAAATAACCAACCTATCAGATTTCTCCCTGGAGCTCATTCTATAGACTAAGCTGGCCTTGAACTCAGGGACCTGCCTGTCTCTGCCTCCTGGGTGCCCACTTTCTACAGTTTAGTGTTTTGTTCTTTTAAAGTTGATTAATGTCTTGATGTTGTGTGTGTGAGAGTAAGGACATAAAGGCCTGGGTATAGGGGCCTACGTCTTTAATCCTCTTGTTGAAAGCAGCTCCCTCTGTTCTAGGCAAGCTTCATCCACATAGCGAATTCCAGAACTCTATAAAGAGACCATGTCTCAAGAAAACAAACCAAATATGAAGAGGGGCTGGAGAGATGGCTCAGTGGTTAAGAGCACTGGCTGCTCTTCCAGGTGACCCGGGTTCAATTCTCAGCACCCACATGGCAGCTTACAACTATCTCTAACTCCACTTTCAGGGGATCCTGAATATTATTACTCTGACATATATGCAAGTAAAACACTAATGCACATAAAATAAAATAAACCATTAAAAAGAAAATGAACAAAATTATTTTTAAAAAGCCCATACACGATGAAGAAAATTCCTCCCTAAAACAAATAAACATACAAAAGATCCAATTAATTTCCCCTCGTGTCTATCTAAACTGCTGTGATTAAGTTCAAATACGGCTAATGTTTTCCACGAATTTTTGTTCCGTCTTTACGGTAGTTGGTTTGGTTTTGTTGGTTTTTTAGCTCAGTTTCATGGAAAACTGTTGGTGACACTGGAGAAGATCTGAAGCCAAGCCCACTGACCTCCTGACTGGGTGTCAGGTTTTACGGTCTGTTACACACACACACACACACACACACACACACACACACACACACACACACACGTAAAGGACCTAACCATTGATTACTGAGTAGAGGAGGCTGGCCTTTTAGTCTGTCTTTTGTGTGCCTTGCTGTCCCTCCTTTGATGTGTCTGTAGACCGCAGATTACTTTTACCCCTCTGGTCTCCTGTTACTGTTTTGTTCTCGGGGCCAGAACACTCAAATCCAGCCTTTTAATCTGGTGTGGCTGGATTGGCATGATGTTATAAAGCCTAAATGACAGGTGATTTGGAGTCTATACGCCCAATCTTAGGTGAAGGGGGTTTCTGGCTGGACATGTAATCTTCGCTGTTGAATTTAGCCAGCTCTAAAGCAAATGGGGTCCAGTTACGAATAGGACTGTACTGAGCCCTTGACAATGGATCCAGGCCCAACAGGACTCATGTAGATAGATCGTATCAATGGACAGTCATTTAAAAGGCAGATTCACAACTCACTAGAGACACACAGTCCGCAGACGCCTCAGGTCTCGGCTATGGGGAAATAATCTTGCTGTTATTTGCTGAAGCAAAGCAGGGGCTCCAGGAGCAACCCTATTGCTAGTAAGCGCAATAAAATAAAATAAAATAAAATAAAATAGTTTGCTCTTTGTCTTAGTGGTGCTGGCCCCCAAATGCAAAAATTCCCAAACCACAAACCGAGGGGTGATTTCACGAGAGAGGAAGATACACAGCAGGCTAAAAGTTCGCCAGTACTAATAGGGCCAGATTAACGGAGGAGGGGTGCGGTATGAGCAGCAAGCAGAGTTAGCAGCCGCCCCAGGAAGACACCATTTGTGTAGAATATCCAGTGCCCGATGCTCCGTAGCTGCAATTGTTTGGGAGAGTTAGTGGGAAGAGCTGACCGGAAAAAGCACCGCAGACCACCTCACATGGAGACTCAGGAAATCTGGACCGACCGTGATTGATTGGCAGGGCTCCCCGCTGACTTGCTAATGCTTATGAATTATTTGTGCTGTTAATGCAAGCCCACGAGGAGTTCCTGAACAGAGAGGGAGCCGGGTAAGTGGTGTTTGATGGAGCACGTGAAAAGAGCGAGGCTTATAGCATTGTGCTTTGGAGGGCCTCCACTGAGACTGAAATCACCGGGCTGAACCACAGAAGGTTGCGATGGCGTGGGTCAGAATGATTGGGCAAGCGGCTTCCTGTATCCCAACCCGATGGGTGCACGAGGGAGTGAGTAGGGGCCGGTCTTACTACCGCATTTAGGGGTACTGAAGCAGCTGTAGGAGGTATCACATACATGTAGAAGATGTCCTTTGGGCTCACAGGCTTTCGTTTTACAATAAGCCTGGTTTCTTCTCTTGTGGGGGAGGATGAAGCGAGTGTCAATGTTGGCCAGAGAAAGAAACGTGGAAAGAGAAGAAGATTATTATATATTATATTCAGAGATTACAAGAAGCCGGAAGAAACTTTCCATGGAGAACCAAGCAGGTCTTTCTCTTGCGGTGACTGTGGGTGGCAGGTCCCTGACCCAAGAAAAGAGAAAGGAGGAAACCGTCAGGTATCAGTAAAGACATTCTCACCAACTCTAGGACCCCTCAAACGGAGAGCATTTGTTCAACCACTTATTAGGCACCTACTGTGTGTCAGGTGCTGCTCTATGTGTTTGGGAAACACCAGCAACAGTGGACGAAACAAACAGCCCTCCCTCTCCTCTGGGAGATGTATTCTAATGCAGGGAGACAGGAGGAACAATAGGTAAGTCTCAGGGACATGGCTCAGCTACTAGAGAGCCTGCTTAACATGCACATGGTCCTGTTCCAGTGCTTTCCAACTCGTGGATTGCAGGGTTGCGTACCAGATGTCCTGCATATCAGATGTTGACATTATGACTCACGACAGTAGCAAAATTGCAGTTATGAAGTAACAGCAGAAGTAATTTTATGGCTGGGGGGGGGGCACCACACATGAGGAGCTGTATTCAAGGGCCATTTGTTCAGAAGCTTGAGGGCCACTTACTGCTTTCTCAGCTAAGTGCCACATTAGGGGGATGGCATATCCCTGTAATCTCAGCACTTGAAGGTAGAGGTAGGAGATTAAAAAGTCATGCTTGTCTGACATAGTGGTTCATCCCTTTAATCCCTGCACCCAAAAGGCAAGAGCAGGTGAGTCCTCTGTGAGCTCAACGTCATCCTGGTCTCCCTATGTAGTGACTTCTAGGCCAACTGGTGAGACTTCGTCTCAAAAAACAAACAAATAGGCTAGAGAGATGGCTCAGTGGTTAAGAGCACTGACTGCTCTTCCAGAGGTCCTGAGTTCAAATCCCAGCAACCACATGGTGGCTCACAACCATCTGTAATGAGATCTGATGCCCTTTTCTGGTATGTCTGAAGACAGCTACAGTGTACTCATATATACTAAATAAATAAATCCTTTAAAAAAAATTCTATCTTTAAAAACAAACAACAACCAAAACCAAAACCCAAGGTCATCCTCGGCTACGTGGTAGTTTAAGGCCCTCCTGGGCTACTGGAGACAGCTGTCTTGTATACAACAGAGAAATTTAATCACTTAAAGGCCTAAAGAACAAGAGGGAGTTATTCACACAGGGTTTAGGAACAGAATCTTCAATCATAATACACTTGGGGAGCATTTATATAAGAAGGAAGCCTGAAACTTTGAAGAAAGTTTCAGACAAGAAGTTAGAGATCTTTGAGGCCTGAGATAAGAGCCTTCTCTACCACCCCCAGGAAGGACTCAGCTCTCCAGTCAGAAATGGCCAGCTTCCTGGCAGGTAAGGTAAATCTATCTTCCAAAGGTAGATGCTGTTCCTGGTCCACTTGACAGCGATCACAGAGTCAAATCAAAAGTTGAAAAATCATGTAGCAGTTGTCACTCACAAGAAGGTCAGCTGGACCTTCAGAGGGAGAGGCAGCCCCTTCAGGAAACCCTGAGCAGGTCCCTCAGGGATGAATCTTAGAACAGAGAGAACCAGACCATAATAGGCCCTGTGAATTTGCTGCTGTTTGGGAAAGTAAAAGGGTAAGCTGAAGGACTTTGGGGTCCTGTTCCGGAAACCTAACAACGTACTGATGTTTTAGAAACCAAGACAAAGAGAAACCAACGGAAGGAAGCCTGAGCTATGGGTGCCCTGTTTAAGCAGTGATCTCTCCTGAAGTGGGTACTGTCACTTGGCAGAGCCTAGAGAGAATGGTGTTTCGAGTGTCCTGGCCATACTCTAACTACTCCAAACGAAAGGGCAGAGGGGAAAGGAGATGGAGACAGGGTGTCCCCTACAGAATTCCAGATGGCAGGCTCTCTGCCCTTGACCTTGGCTCCCTCTCCTGAGGCCAATAGCAGCTAATCATGTGACAGGAGAGGAGGGAGTGATGAGGGTAGTAATCATAGGGGTGATGTTTGCTAAGGGGAGTAGACCTTAAAATAAACATATTAGAGTAGGTAGGACACACAGAAAAACAGCCCAGAGTCGCCCTTGGAGGGTGAATGTTTACCTCTTACCCTAAACATTGTGGTGTCTTCTGAATTTTGTACCATGTGATCTCTAGCCTGTTTAACAATAAAGTTATTGCATCTCTGGGGAAAACAATCATGGAAGAATGTGTTTTTTTTGTTTTTTTGGTTTTTTTTTTTTTTGGTAAAAATATTTTGCTTTTAGTTTCTGCTACCCAAGAGCAAAGGGCTGGTTGTTTGACATGCCAAGGAGAGGGTGTTGGGAGTGTGCCCTGCCTCAGGCTCTCCTAACTCCCACTGGAAACTCACATGGTTGAGGGGTGGAACAGGAAACAGAGCTTTGGATGAGGATAAAAGAGAAAGAAAGAAAGAAAAATAAATGGCCACAGTCACCTCGGGGTCAGGAGTGATGCTTTTCTGACACAGTGGATCCAGGACTGTGTTGGAAGAAGCCAACGGGAGAATGTGGTGCCCAGGCCTTTGTGGGAACTCACATACAGGCAAAGACATCAGCTCGTCTGGCTTTCCAGTTCATCCCTGAGACACCAGAAACTTGATCCGTGCCCAGAGTCCTGTGCTCCACCTCCCGGTGACATTTCATGAACAGAGTTGCTGCTGGGCCGCCCAGTGCTCTGGTGACCTTCTAGCATCACACAGATGACACATCACAGGATTTCCTCAACTGCGCCCTGGCGTCCTGCTGGGATGGCTTTTTCATTTTTTCCATGGGACACATCCATTGCATCACGGTACAAACAGGCTGTCCCGAGATGCCTCTGTAAACATGAGTCACATGTGGAGTTAAAGGGCTCGTGTTCGGTGGGGGACAGCAGAGTTTTCAAGGCACACCGTCTTCACGTAAGGGACGTGGCTGGATGAGGCATCTAGGGTTCCAAGCAGTGCTTCGGAGAGCTCTGCCCACACACAGCTTCTTCTTCATTCCAGCTTTGCCTCCCAAGGGGCAGCTTCCCACCAGTCACATCAGAAAATGTCACTCCCATTACTTCACCATCGTCTTCTGTTGCTATTGACATGGGAAGGCTTCATATTACTCCGTAAACGTGAGAGGAGGGCCCTTCAGGGGTAGTGAGTGAGAAAGGCTGCCTTACTTCAAACCATTGACTGCTTTTTAAATTTCCTTTCTTATGTTTTTCGGTGTTCCTTTCTTTCTTTCTTTCTTTCTTTCTTTCTTTCTTTCTTTCTTTCTTTCTTTCTTTCTTTTTCTTTCTTTCTTTCTTTCTTTCTTTCTTTCTTTCTTTCTTTCTTTCTTTCAAGATAAGAGTTCTCTCTGTAAAGCTGGCTGTCCTGGAACTCACACTGTAAACTATGGTGGCCCGGAACTCCGAGATCCACCTTCCTCTGCCTCCCAAGTGCTGGGATTAAAAATCTGCACTGCTACAACCCATCTGTTATTTTGTTTTGTAACAGAGTCTCAAAGTAGCTGGAATTGGCTCTGTAGCATAGCTGGTCAGGAACCCCTCCTACCCTTCAGCCTTCTGGGGACTGACTATCTAGGATTGCAGGCACATAGCACTGCTATATAATCAGTTCTCCCAATCCTGGGAGAAAGATGTCAAATTTTAGACCCCCATCACCACACAATAAGTCAAGTCTCAACACAAGTTTTGGAGGGAACAAACCCACCTCAAACCCTAATAACTTTCCCAAGCTTCTCTCAGGTCCTTGATATCACCACAGGCTTGGTCCTTGCAGCCCACGTGTCTTGCTTGCTTCCCCTTGAGGACTGAGAGGTACCCACACCATCCTTCTGCAAGGCCTCAGACCACCAAGGCTGCCTGCTGAGGTTAAATCTTGTCTCTAAGCTTTCCTCCTTTCCCAGATGATCTTCCCTAACCTCCTGCTGCACAGTGCTTGGGTCTCTTTTCACATCACCTTTGAGCTTCGTTTTACTATTCATGTGCATCTGCCCTTTAGAAAACTGGAAATCCCCTAAAAGTTCTTCCCAATGGCAGGGATCTGTGGCTGTTATCCACCCCCCCCCCTTTGTTTTCATTTTGTTTTTTTTTTTTTTTTTTTCCAGAAAGGGCTCATACTTTGTGATTGTGTAAAATCTCCAAGGGCACAAACCCTGGGCATATCTGTAGGAGAATTTCTAGACTGGGTTAATTAAGTAGGAAGCCCTGCCCTCGGTATGGGCATCATAAGCCAATGGACTGGAGTTTCCGGCCAAAACAAAAGGAGCAAGGAAGATGAACAGCAGCATCCCTCTGCTTTTGGCTGCCATGCCTGCCCTGCCCTGATGGTGGGGCTAGAGAGATGGATGGGCTGTTAGGGGCATTTGTTGCTTTTGCAGAGGAACCAGGTTTGGTTCCCAACACCCACATGTCAGTTCATGTTTGTTTGTCCCTCCCTTGAACAAAAGAAGTTTTGTTGTGTCTGACAGTTGTTCAAAATACTTTTAGGACCTGGCTTGCTAAGTGATCAGTTGTTAAATGTTTGATGGCAGTGATGTAGAGAGAGGGGATGAAATGAACCTGGCAGTGTCCCCTGAAAGGCAGGAAAAAAATCTGGATTGGGTGTCTAGATGCAGTATCAATGCCTTGCCTACTTGAAGCAGCCAAAGGAGTTAGGGCTTTGCAGTTCTCCTCCCATTCTCCACAACAGAGTCACGTGCAGGTGAAGGCCACACCTTTTCCTCATCTCCCTGCATTGCTGAGTGAGGTGTTTTCGAACCAGCTCTGGGGCTGCAACTTCCACTTTTAGACAGAAGGACAGACAATAACACAGCCAGTAAAATCCTTATCAAAATTACCAGGCAGTAAGAGGAGGGTAAAATTCCTTTTGTGTCTCCATTGCAATCTGGGATCAACTGCAGTCTCAACCACAGGAAGCTGCCCAGTTCTGTAACCACCCCCTTCCGAGACAGTGTTCCATCTTCATACTATTGGATAAACACATTTGGGCAGCCTTTAGGTATCTCCCTTGTACAGTCTGTGGGAATCAGCTTTGTGTACATGGGCAGGTGAAGCCCTCCCCCTGCATTTTTATTCTTCAAATTCACATATTTACACCTTATATACAAGTGTGCCAATCTGTCATCCCAACTGCGAACTCCCATTTATTTTGTGTGTGTGTGTGTGTGTGTGTGTGTGTGTGTGTGTGTGTGTGTGTAGATGAGTGCAGTCACCCTTGAAGGCCAGAAGAGTTAAGAAGTCGCAAGTGGTTGTGGACATGGGTGTTAGGAATCAAACTCTGGTTCTCTGGAAAAGCAATTTTTGCTCTAGTTTTTGTTTTGTTTTGTTTCTATTTTGTAATAAAAATATTTAGTGAAAACACATTTTAACACCCCTTGATGGATTAAAAATACAAGTAAAGTTTTATCAATTTGGTATTCAGGATACAACTGCCTCTACACATAGCCTTGGTTTATTTCCTAAAATCATACTGCAGTTGTCTTTTGAAAAATTAAATGCGTTCATTAGTTGTATTAATAAACATAAATATTTAAACAGCAGACACTTCCTGGGTCTCTTAAAAAGAACTAAAAAGTCTTTCCGTAAGTTTAAAGTTTTAATATTTATAAATGTAAAAATGTTACACGTGCTGGATGCCAGCAGGGGTGACATTCTATGACCATTAAATCACAGCTCACAGCATAAAGCTTCTTCCTTTGTACAGAGAGTAAGATCACAACACCAGGATTTGCATTTTGTCATAATGTTGTGGTAAAACACACCATACGAGGAAACCTGGGCTCAGAGCACGCTTGAGGTCAGATTCCCTGTCCCCACCCTCAGTTTTTGCTCTTAACCACTGAACCATCTCTTTAACCCTCAGTTTTGTTTGATACTGGAGATTGAACCAATGCTAAACAAGTTCTCTACTACTGAACCATGCTCACAGCCCTTGAACTGTGCTCACGGCTCCAAAATACCTTTTCACATATTTGAGTCAAGCCAGATTTGTTGTATGTTTTTGAGATTAAAGTCTCATATCTTTGAGGCTACCCTCAACCATATGATGTAGCCAAGGATAATCTTGGGTTGCTGATTCCTCTACTTCCCGTATTCTGGGATCACAGGTATGCAGTACTACCCTTGGTTTATACAGTGTTAGGGAGCAAACCCAGGACCTGCCAAAGCCAGGATAGTACTCTACCAACTTAGGTGCACTCCCATCTGTAAGCTAGGTCGTTGGCTTATGAATGCTAATGCAGTTTTTTCCATTGTACTAGCTTGAGTAATATTCAAAAAGTACATAAAACCAGTACATAGTTCAAATGCCAGTTCGTATGAGGGAACAATTCCTAACAGTGTTATCTAGATGTTTCTCAAGTTCCCTGGGTTGAGGTCACTCTTTGTAGTTTGTGTTGGGCTCCTGACCCAAACACAGCCCATGCCAGTTATGAGTAACAAAAAGGCCAGTTTTCCATAGTTTGGACAAAGGCAACCGTGGGAATATGTACAGTTTTCTCTAGCTGTGGTAAAATCGGGGGAAAGCCAACTCGGCTAGGCTGTCCTGCCTACTCACATGGGAAACAAGGACAGATGAGGACTGTAAGCTAAGAGGAAACCAAACAAGAGGAAACAGGCCCATTCTGAAAGGCTTGGCTGTGCCTGGCCAGCTTTTCACTGAAGCAGAGGGAAGAGAGTTGATCTGTGCGGAAGAAAACTATCTCTTCAGCTATTCACTGAGAAACACTGAGGCAACCTTGGAACACCGTACACTGAAGTCAGGGGGGAAAACATGGACTCAGTACATTCAAAGGGAGAAGAAAAATCCAAGAGCAGATCAAGACTTCTGAATGAGTCATGATAGCATGGCTGATAATAGCTAGAGATAGGAACCGAGTGACTGAAGGAACATTAAAATAGTATGTCTCATTGCTTATCTTGTAACTCGGTTATTTGGCAGGGGTTGTAATTGCGTGGGGCATTTTTAGTGGTGCAGTTCAGGTGAGCATAATAAGGCACAAAACTGTACTTACGACATTACATTATAAACAAAGATAGTTGTACACATGCAATCAACTAGAAGAACAGCAAAGTGACCTGAGTTTCAGTCTCAGACCTACAACACAAATAGATCTCTCCATAAGGCACCAGCATATAGCATTCTCTCTGTCTCTGTCTCTCTCCCACAACTTTGCCCCCAGAAACAAATACCCGAAAGACCCAGGAGTATGTCTTTAACTCAAGGCGACTGTAACACTGGCCAGAATTTCCTGATGCTCCCATGTCAGGTTTAATGGGTCCTTGGCAGCAGCCCAGTGAAGATTCTTACATGCCCATGAGTAAGAAGCCCCAGGAGTCAGGGGAGGGCTTGGCATATCCACTAGATCCCACATAGGAGAGAGGGGGCAGGGAGAGAACACAAAACAGATCGAGAGTCAGGAGCCTGACAGAATAACTGATACATCGTTATAATAGTGACAAAGACCCTCTGGTGTCGCCTGTCCTTCCCTCTCACTCTGGGTTCAGCATAGCTCCATCTTGAGTTGACCAGCGCGGCACATCTGTCAATGCCGCAGGTAAGGATTCAAGGATGCCTGCTTATTGATACTGGCCTTGGGAAAACCCTGAGACATTACCCAGGGAAGAAGCCTAGCATGGAGCTAGCAGTGCCTGCTTGTGCTGAGCATGTGCTGAGCCTGAAAGAGGCCCTGGGCTCCTCCCTCAACACCAAAAGAAAGCCAGGATTAACTTCTCTGTGGGGAGAGACCCAGCATGCAATTTAATGCAGATTATGAGAGTTGCCTGCCTACGCACTGAATCATAAGAAATAAAAAAGAAATCAGTGCCCACTTCCAGCCACTGTTTTGAACGGAGCTTGTTGCTAGCAACATCTAACTAAGGCAGTCAGGGTAAGGGATCCCTGTGGCTTTTACCAGTCCTTGAGTTCTTCCATAGGCAAACTGCTCACCAAAACCCCAGCTCAACATAACCCTACAATAGCTCCTTGTCATTTGAATCTTAAAAATAGGTGCACAATGCATCGAGTAGCATTATAAAACCTTCAAACAAATTGTGTTTTGTGGCTCTCTTTCTGGTCAATTCTCCCACTTCTGCCACCCTTCTCTTTCTCTGGTGACACCCCCCTCTTTTTTTTCCGAGAGAGAAAGGATTTCACTATGTAGCCCTGGATGTCTTGAAATTCATCCAGACCTGGTTGGCCTTGAATTTACAGAGATTCATCTGCCTCCGCCTCCTGAGTGCTGGTTTTAAAGCATGGGAGACTACAGTCAGTTCTGGACGTGACTGGAGCCTTTCCTTGGTGACTGTCATTTGGCATTTTCTTTCCTTGTCCATCTTCACCCCTTCTGTGTCTTTATGGGCCAGCTCTTTCCACACACCTGTGGTTCTCAGCCCTCCTGATGCTGAGACCCCTCAACACAGTCCTTCATGCTGTGGTGACTTCCAACCATAAAATTATTCTGTAAAACCATAATTTTGTTACTGTTACGGATTTGTGATGTAAATATGATATGCAAAGAATATGTGATGTGACCTCCAAGGGTCGTGACCCACGGATTGAGAACTGCTGTCATAAACCAACGTAATATATATTCACCTCTTTCCTTAGTCCTGACTCAAAACCAGTTACCATATCCAGAATGTCCTTTATTGTCTCTCTACACACTCTTGGGTCTTCAACCTTTAGTACCTGCTAGTGTCAACCCATCTGTCCACATGTCATTGGCTGATCTTATTTAGAACTCCATCTGGATGTTTACTCAGGGCCCCTAAGCATGGTTGTTTTGGGGGATGTGCTTACATTTCATCCCCCTTCACCAGCTCCCCACTGACCAGCTCCTTGATGGCAGGGACTCCTTTTATGTTGTCTTACAAGTCTCTAGCCCTAAGCACAACTGTGCACATTCAGAGCAGGGGTTTGCACACTTTTGTTGGTTGAATGTGTGCAAGCCAGGGACATTCCCCTGCAGAAGTGGCTGCTCACTCTGATTTTCTGTTTCTGGCTTATGTGCTTTTGGTACCCACAAGATCCTTGTCTGGTAAGGGCCATCTAGCAGGTGTAGGAGAGTTTGCTTACACGGTGTTCTATGTGGGTAAGATGGACGTCAAGGTTGAATTGACATGTTAATGAATATTGCTTCTGAAGATCTGGTGCCCACTACATCCTCCACCTGAATGTCCCATGGACGCTTTCAAACTCAGTAAGTCTCCAACTGACAGATAAGTTTTGTCCCATAAGAGCTGTTCCTTATCTGTTGGCTCTTTTCCCAGTTGCTCAGACTCCAAGCCCTACACGGTAATACTGTCCCTCTCTGCCACAGAAAATGATAAAGTCTCTTCATTCAACTCACATGATACGTCTTGTCGCTTTCTAAGCTCTGCTTTCCGTTCCTAGACCTACATGCATTATCCTTGGCCCCTTGAAAATAACCTCCTAATCAATTTACCAGTTTTCCACCCACCCCCACTCCTCTTCAAATTCAGGCAACGTGCTAAATCGTACTTTTGAAATGGCCACACTTCTGAAGGTAGTGTGCAATCACCTCCACGGTGGACAGAGCCCAGAACGTCATGTTTCACAGCCATTGAGCCACCTGATTTAAGATGTGGTCTTTGGGATATAAGAGCTTGAGGAAGAGGAAGCAAAGGGTGTTTACTCTTTTATTCACTTGGCAAGCACTGATTAACGATAACAAGAGGCCAAGTGCGGCTCTAGGTCCCAGAGATCCACAGAAGACCTTGGTTTTGTGAAGTTTATATGTGAGGAGAGGCAAAGAATGAAGTCATTGGTATCTGCTCTTAAGAGGACCATGCCACTACAGCTCCGCCCAGAGAATGAGAGAAAGTAAGTTGTCTGTGTTCTGGGCTCTTCTATGGCTTTGTGGTTTCTTCTAGGCCAAGCAGAAGGCTTTCCTCTGCTTGACTTTGGAGTTGGCTTTGTTGGAAGATGAGATGCAGTGGGGTTTGGGATAGGCTTGGGTGGCCGTGCTTATTGTGTGTGGTTCTTACTCTGCAGAGACGGTCCCAGGTGACTCTGTGTGTCAGAGGAAGGAGAAAACTGTCCAGTACAGCTAAACTGCAAACAAACAGTTGTTTCGAGACATTGACTTTTGGGAGTGGCTTCTCATTCAGCATCGATATGGAAGTGACAGATGGCTAATTCTCTCTTCTGAGAGATTTACATGACAACCTTGAATTGGAAGTACTGGTTCAGAGGGACGGACCTGTATTAGTATGGGGTCCCGTATTTCTTATATATGAGAAAGTAATTTCATAGAAAAGGTACCCTCATATAGTAGTTTCAGCAGCACCTAGGAAATCCGAGACTCTTTTCCATATAGCGTGAAAAAACCATTTGATGAAATACTATCTCTGGACATCATCCAGAGGTCCTGAGCAGCAAGCCTTTTCTTTTTCTAAAGATCAGTTTTTATTATTTTTAATTCATGTAAAAGCAAATGCACGTGAATGCAGGTGTCCTCAGAGACCAGTGGCATTAGATCCTCTGAAGCTGGAGTGGTTGTTCTATGGATAGATGGGAACTGAACTTTGGTCCTCTGCAAGGGAGTACTTACCCAACCATTGACCCCTCTCTATAGCCTAGCATTGTTCTTGATTGACACATAGACACAGAACATGTGGACCTATCTGGAATAATCGTCTAGTTCTAAAGTCTGACTTAACCGCTGTTAAACTAGTTAGCTTAATGAGATAGTTTGTCTGGTATCTTCTCCTGGATGATCCCTTCCCAAACAAAAAGCCACAGTTAATTTGGTTTATCTGTCCTTTTACCTACTCACCCATCCATGGTGGCTAGAAGATACTTTGAATGCATTAGATGTAGAGGGAAACGGAACATGAATAATCTGCTTTTAGAGGGATCAGAGACGAACAGAAGGGGCATGCCTTAGTTCTTTTTCTGTTGCTGTGATAAAATACTGTGACAAAATTAGCCTAAGGAAATAAGGGATTATTTTTTGGTCCACAGTTCCAAGGTGTAGTGCATCACAACAAAGAAGTCAAGGCAGCAGGAAGTTGAAGCAGCTCGTCACATCATACCCATGATTATGAATAGAGAACATGAGTAACTGAGCTGCTTATACAGTCCATGATCCCAGCCCAGGGAATGGTGCCACCCACAGTGGCATAGTCTTCCTATCTCACTTAACTAACACATTTAAAATAATTCCCCCATAGGCATGTCCAGAGGCCCATCTCCTAGATGATTTCTAAATTCTATCAAGTTCACAGCACCAACCTTTACAAGACCATGGACTGCTATAAGATGGCAGAATGTGCCTTTAATCCTAGTGCTTGGGAGAAAGAGCCAGGATCATTGTGGGTTTGATGCCAGCCTGATTGACAGAGTAAATTCAAGGAGAACCAGGGCTACATAGATAGACCCTGACTCAAAACCAACCAACCAACCAACCACCAATCACCAACTACCAACCAACCAACCAACCAACCAGCCAACCACCAATCACCAACTACCAACCAGCCAACCACCAATCACCAACTACCAACCAACCAACCAACCAGCCAACCACCAATCACCAACTACTAACCAACCAACCACCAATCATCAACTACCAACCAACCAACCACCAACCAACCAACCAACAACCAACCAACTAACCAACAACTAACTAACCAACCACCAACCAACCAACCAGAAGAGAAACATTCTGTACCAATGCAGAGGGGAGAGTGTTTTTGGAAAAAACCACTTACTTGTGTCTGGCATTCCTCACTCCTCATCCACGTATGTTCTTGATTTCCAACCTTTTTGCTCTGAGCCCAGAGAAGCTGCCTTTTATGGCTTGTACCCTGGGCTTCCTTGGCTTCTATAGGGGTTCCATCAACGAGAGACAACACCAGGATATAGGAGAGTAGAGAAGGGAGACCGTGGGATGGATTTTTACTTCACCCCGCCCACCGGCTGCCTATTGGACACTTGCCATGTTCTTTCCCAGCTCTCCTCCTCTGGGCCTGCAGATGCCCACACACTTTCTCATCTTTATTTCCTTGAACCTGTCCAGCCCTCTCTCAGCAATCTCTCTGAGACACATGCTCCAGTTACCTCTTCGAGTGTGCCCCGTGCTTCCTGCAAAGACAGGGAAATCAAAAGCATTGCCTGGAAAGGTGGGTAGTCCTGGCCTCTGTGCAGTTTGGCTCAATTCAATTTAGCAAACATTGACTGAGTGAGGTCTTCTCTCCCAGGCTCTGTGCCAGGAACTGGGGTCAGAGAAAACCCAGACAGAACCTATCTGCAGGGACTGAGGCATAGCTTCCTGGGAGGTTAGATGCAGGGAGAAGGGGAAATCATGAACTGTACCTTAAGTGGTAGGCAAGAAGGGTACAACTGGGTCTGGAGCTTGGGGTGCTCCCTCCTCTAGTCTGCCTGTGTTGGTTGGGCACCCCCTATCATCTTCTAGTTGTCATAATTTTGGCTTCTTTTCAAGGAGCCCTAAATATACTGGCCTACTTAGCTAGGCACTACTGGGTCCCAGTGGAGGGGAATCTGGGAAAGAAAGAGAGGCCTGGCAGATTCCTGAGTCTATGACATAGAGAGGGTGAACCTGGCAAATTCTGTATCCCTCAAAAAGTAATGAGATTTCACCTCCTCTAGTTAAGAAGAAAACACTAGGAAGAGCAGTGGTCTTGGGACCCTCTGTCTTGTGTTTTTTTCTAGTGCTTTCTTTTTCGATCCTATTTACAATTGAGAGTAACTACTCTACTACTGAACGACTCTCCATCCCTATTCCTACTTCCCCCCTTTAAGTTAAGTGTTGATAAGTTGTTGAGGCTGGCCTGGAAGTTGTGATCCCTCTGTCTCAGCCTCTAGAGTAGCTGGTATTACATGTCTACAGCACCAGGCCTGTTTCTAATATGGTCTCAGAATTTGTCAACCATGAGCCTACACAGCACCTTTGCTTGCTAGACTCTTGGGCATTTGACTCTGACACACTCATCCATTTCTTTCTAGGAAATATCTATTTTGCTGAACTAAAATAATTTCTTTTTGGCAGTAGAAGTTGTAGGAATAACAGTGGTGTTATATTGAAGAATGAGATACTCTCCCAAACTCCCATGGACTAAAGCACCAACCTTTGTGCACACACTGAGAGACCTATTGATTCAGCTGTGTATGCAACTGAAGATAGCGGTGTCTGGCATCAATATGAGAAGAGGCTTTTGGTCCAGGGAGGGCGAATTTTCTCAATGTAGGGAAATGCCAAGGCAATGGGGTGGAGAGGGTGATTAGGAGAAAGTGCACGTCTGTGAAGGCAATGGAGGGGGAGGGGATGGGAGCGATGGGGGGGAGGGGGAGGGATAACATCTGAAATGTAAATACAGAGTATCTAATTAAAAAAAAAGAAAAATAGATGGAATAAAGAAGGAATGAGATGACCCTGGTTTGTGACAGAGAAGGGACCTATGTCATTGATGACAGAGCTGGGATTTGATGCCAAGGTCCATGATGGCCAAGACAGTTGACAGGAATTCAGCTCGATGGAGCATCTGCTCCTTGCTGGAGACTGGAGCAAGTTAACCTCAGTTCTCTCTGTTCTGAGAACAGTGTTGGAGGGATGTACGTGGACAGCACCAGGCTTTACACGGAGCTTCGAAGACGAAAATGAGGATCTAGCACCATACCAGGAAGAGGCAGAACTTACACCCATGTTTTGAGCCGCTAACTTCATTCAGAGGCAGGAAGGAAAGGAGGAGCATCCAGCCCAGTCACTCACTCGTAAGACATTTATACCCACATATGTCCTACACCGTGGCTCAGTTCCCCTTCACCCGCTCTTAAAGAAAAGAAGAAAAGGAAAAATTTAAAAACATGCACGTGAAGCATCTGGATTTTAGGAACTGAGATTTTTGGGGAAATCTAGAGCAATTTTATAGTGACTTGCGTGAACCTGGGGTGGGGGCAGGGCTTCCTCGGTACTGAAAAGCCGCGTGTCTTTGGGCTTCGTTTGCATTCTCATCTATTTTTAGAGAACTTTCATGACAATTTTTGGGGCGGCCGTGGGGGTGGGGGTAGTCCTTGAGGGGTGCATGATTTTAGCGTCAAGACAGGTCTTTATCGCCCCCTACTGTTCAGCTACAGCACTGTTGATCTGATTCCTTAGGTTCTCTATAAAGCAAGCTTTTAAGCCTAAGTAAGCGGCGAGCTACCAAGTTTATCCTCAGAAGTCCATAATGTAACAAGAGAAAGCCAGTTCTCTCTCTCCCATCCCATCTGACTTGGAAGTCCTGTGGATCCCGCCCACACAGTTTCAATTAGTTTTTCTAAGTGCTGCCTCCTGACTGTTCAAGCACACACCCTCTCCACCAGGACCCAGAGTCACTCCATCATTATGGTCACCACACAGTGTGGCAACTGCCCTTGGACATGCTTGTCATTTTAGCTCAAAGTCCGGTGCCCCTTGCCTTTGTGTTCTCTCCCCACTCCCAGCCCCTGTACAGCATATGACACATGAGCTCTCCAAACAAGTCAGTTCAGAGGATGACAACCACATGGAAGAACAGAAGAACAAAAGGAGATTCGTGAGCTGAAGAAGGCTTGGGGGTGAGGAGGAGCTGTGAGGGTTTGGAAGCTTCTTATCCAGGAAACTCCCTAGTTCCAAACTTTTTGGGGTTCAGGGCATCAGCAAACACAGGGGACAGGTGTGCTCACCTTGAGAAGATGCTACCCTCAGAGTGCACTTAGGGTTTGCATGTTACTCGACAAGAAACATGTTCTTTGAATGGCGCTCGAGAGGCTTAGCCGTCTATCTGTGGCTTGGCCAGCGTTTCTCCTTGGTGTCCTTCAACTCTATCTGGGCTAACCTGCACCGTGGCCAAAGTGATCTTCCTCAATTTCTGGTCCATCCTCTATCCTTGAAGTATAGTTGTAAGGGTAGGGGCAGGTTATTGGGTTTCTTTGAAAGTGTTTTCCATATTTGTTGTCTTTTTTAAAAATCATTTTCCCCACATTTGTCTTTAGTTACCTTCTTTGTTTGTTCCCTGACCCCCCCCCCGTTCACCCCCTCCCTGTTCCTCCCTCCCCCAGAGCTGAGGACTGAACCCAGGGCCTTCTGCTTGTTAGGCAAGCGCTCTACCACAGAGCAAAAATCCCCAACCACCATTTGCTATCTTTTTTTTTAAAAAAAAGAAAGATACTTTGGTATGTGTCCATGTCAGTTTCCATTAGTCTGTCTGTCTGTCTGTGTGTGCGTGTGCACATGCCTGCATGTGTGTGTACATCTTTAATACAGGCCGGAAGGCCAGAAGTGTTCTGTGGACTTTGCCTGCAGCTGGAGTTGGTCGTGAGAATCTGGGAATCTTGGATCTTCTAGAAGAGCATTAAGTGCTCTTAGCTGCTGAGCCACGTGTCCAATCCATATTATTTGCTGCCTCAAAGTCTATCTTAGTCACACTTGCTGGGCAAGCACTCTGACTCTGCGTTACATACCCTTCCAGGTAGGAAGCCTGGGAGTCTTTGATCACCCCAAGCCTCTGAAATTGGTCTCTGGTGGTCAGAACCATTGACAATGATTCGAACAAGGGTGTTTGAATCCCTTGAGCACTCTCTCTTAAACTACTCCGTTCCTAGTTTCTAGAACCCATATTCCTGGTCTCTTTTGCAGGTATCTTTTTTTCCCCCAAGAACCTCACTTTGAAATTCTGACTGCTGGGCTAGGCCTGTTTCATTTCTAACTCTGCAAATTCTCTCTGGATGACCTCATCCCTTCTCCTGACCAACCTCAGGCTCATGACTCACCAGGACGATCTCAACCCATCATCACTGCGCCCTGGGGACCATCTATCCAGATGTCTTTTTGATACCTCTACTGGAACATCTCCGTGGCAACACACTTGGTATGCTCTAGACAGCTCCCTTCATCTTCTCCAGCCTCCCCAGAGAGGCTCTTTTCTCTTCTGTGTTCTTTACTTCAGTGAGTGACCCCCGGAACTGGCCTGGCTTCCTGTTCTAGAATATATTACTGTTATCCAGTACCCACAGTCCCTCACCATTTTGACTCAGAGGGTCTATTTCTTAGACTCAGTTCCTCTGGGTCTTTTCACAAGGGAACGGCCACGTGACATTTTCTAACAGGCTCTCGTGGCACTGGGCTGGAGTCTCCAAAGCTAGAGATGCTACAGGTGGCTGATATGCCTTCTGCCTGGATCCCTGGATGGGAGATGCTTGGAGCGGACCTGATTTTGACCTGTAGTCAGTAACCCAGCCCAGCTGAGCAAGCTCGAGCCCAGCGAACTCACAGACAGAATGTTAAGTCCGTGCATGGTACCTCAGCCAGCAGGACTTCTTACTCATTCATCCCATCCAGCCTGTCCATTTTCCCTCCCACATCTATCCCGATTCTTCCGGTTATCTCCTTTCCCATCATGGCTGTCCCTGGCCGGGTTTTTCACCATTCACCATCTCTTGCTCAGACTCTTACAAAACTTTTTCCTGAAGTCCTTGTGTTCGGTCTTGGGCTCCCTGGTCTAATCTCTGCACATGAGCAGAAATGATCCTCCTAAATTCCAATTCTGCCACAGTCCTTAGTCCAGGTACCACACAGGGCTTGTCCTAAAGAGGAACCCACACCTCATGAGAGGCTCAAGAGGCACCCAGTGCTTCAGGAAGGTCAGGATCTCTGTGCTTTTCACACCGCTGATCTTGAACCACTCCTGTTCCTGTCTGAGCTGCATGCTTTTTCTTGCTCAGGTCCTTGTGCTATGTCTTTTACTCTCCTTGGCCCGTGTCACCTCATCTGAAAACAGGTCCCTGGAGGAAAGACCTCAATCACTTCCAATAGTCATTTTCTATTCGCTTGCTTAGTAACCTTGGCTTTCTCCTCAACACACTTATTTCCCAGACTCCTTCCCATCTTTAGTGTGCTTGTCTTTCTCACTAGACTTCCGCGAAAGCGGGGCTGTTCTCTAGCTGTTCAGTGGTTGAATGGGGGCCTCAGTTATTCTCTGAACTAGAGAACTACTTGTTGGATGAGTGTTCTGTGGAAATAGCATGGCTGGCTTAAATCATTTTGAGATGAGAATCGAGGAATTCGGAGAAACTGAGGCATGGTGAGGTTGTGGCAGGTCTGGGGTCTGGTTGGGATCCTGCAGACACTGTTTATTTTGTTATGCAGCTTACTTACAACTAGAGGAAGCCTTGTCTTCAGCAGCTCCCCAGAGGGAATTAGTTGATTCCTGGATCCTTTCCTTACCCTCTCCCAGAGCAGTCCATTCAGAGTTTTCATTGTAATGAGATCTCTAGGGACTTCATAGACAAAATAAAGGTATGACGGTTTCTTTGAGTGACCAACAGGTTAGCTAAGATTTAGTTTATTTGTAATCATGTGTAAGGGGGAGGAATGTACACATGGCAAGAACCTGCAGAGCCCAGAAGTGGGCAGTGGGTCCCTCAGAGCTGGAGCTATAGGCGTTTGTGGGCCACTGGGCATGCGTGTTGAGAACTAGAGCCGTCTGAAAAAGAAGCACTTAAGCTCTTACTTAGCTCTTAAGTTCCGAGCTGTCTCTCTAGCCTGCCGCGCCCACTTTTCTGATCTCCTCTGGGTTTGCTGTAGCCTTTTATCAGACAACAGCGTCTATAGTCCCGATTCACGGCGAAAGAGCCAGGTCTTAAATGTTCGTGCTAAGTGGCAGGGGAGGGAGGTGGGGAAGTTAGATATTTACTTAGTGAATATTTGAAAACTACTATTGGGGGTTATATAGAGGAAGTGTACAGAGGAGAAAATACCAGGAAACTCCATGATCTCGACTTTCTTAAGTCAAAGGCATAAAGGAGAAAAATACTCACTGAACTCCATCAAAACGAAAAGTCTCCACATAGGCAGGAAAGAACCCTACAGCAATGTAGTAACGAGCGAATCCACAGAGTCACCCCACACTCAGAATGATGGAATAATCTTCAGACTTTCAAAGGAGGGGGATCCTGACACACACATGCTGTAACCCTAATAGACCTGGAAAACGCTACATCCAGTGAAACCAGACAGCCACACAAGGACGGAGCTGTAGGTGTCTGGGTCAAGGTCAGAGGCACCGAGAGGAAGGTGATGGGGTGTCTGGAGTAGGGGTGCGGGGTTCTCAGAAGTCAGTGTGGGGAGGTGAAGAGTACTTTGTGTTGATGGCAGCGTAGCACTCTGGACACACAGACCTGTGCCTACAGATGCTCGGAGCGGTATATTTCACGTGTATTTTGTTACGCTCATATATTTTACCATCATGAAGTTTTTTTTTTTTTAAGTAACATACAAACACATGCATCTCCTGATCTCCAGTTTCCCCAAAACTGCATTCGATAGGCCAAAAATAGTGCTTTTAAAAACCCATCAAAGGGTGGCACACACCTTTAATCCCAGCTCTCTGGAGGCAGAGGCAGGCGGATCTTTGAGTTCAAGGCCAGGCTGGTCTACAGAGTGAGTTTCAGGTTAGCCAGGGATCTACATAAACCCTGTCTCAAAAAGAAAAATCCACTAAAGGGCTGGTGAGATGGCTCAGTAGGTTAACTACTGAGGTGCTTACTCCAAAGGCCTGGCAACCCATGCTGAACTCCCAGAACCTATGTAAAAGATGGAAGAGAAGCAACTCCTCACAGTTGCTCTCTGACCCCCCCCCCACAACAATAAACAAAAATATCCATTAAAACCAGGCACGGTGCACCTGTAGTCCTACCACTCTGGGTTCCGAGACAGGAGGATCTGAAGTTCAAGGCCAGCCTAAACCACATAACCACATATATATATATATATACACATATAAATTATACATATGTATATGCATGCATACATGTATGTATATATATACTGTAGCTGTCTCCAGACACACCAGAAGAGGGCATCAGATCTCATTACAGATGGTTGTGAGCCACCATGCGATTGCTGGGATTTGAACTCAGGACCTCTGGAACAGCAGTCAGTGCTCTTAACCGCTGAGCCATCTCTCCAGCCCAGAGACTTTTGAGAGTATCTGTAAGAAAGCTGGGCATGGTGGCACATGCCTATAAATCTCAACAGCACCTAGGAAACTGAGGTAAGAGTATCATGAGTTCTTGATCAGACTGGGTTATGTTTTATAAAGAATGTGCCAAGAGTCTACTGAAAACTGGGGAACGGTGATGGACAGCCGCAGGGATGAAGAAACCTTGGTGGTTGTTCGGGAAGGTAAATGGGGCATTCTCTGGGACAGTCCCTAAAGCAGATGACCTGGGTGGAGAACTTTGAGTTTCTAATAGGTACAAACTTAGGAGCTGGGTAAGGCTGGCACAGACGAACTTGTCTGCTCTCCCTTCTTCACCTCTCTGGAAAGACACAGCATCTATCCCAGGTAGAGTGCAGGGGCCCAAAAGGCACCAGGGCTCTCCATACTACAGACATCTCCCAGGACTACAGAAACTGTTGCCAATCTGTAAGCTTAACAGATTTCTGAAGTCCAGAAATGCCTCAGCTAAGATGAATAAGTGAATTAATACATGAGAAAGTAGAGTCAGTCAAACCAACATTGTCCACACACACACACACACACACACACACACATACACACACATACACACACATACACACACACATACACACACACATACACACACACGCACACACACATACACACACATACACACACATACACACACACACATACACACACATACACACACACACACATACACACACATACACACACATACACACACATACACACACACACACATACACACACATACACACACATACACACACACACATACACACACACACACATACACACACACATATACATACACATACACACACACATACACACACATACACACACACACACACATACACACACACTATTCTCATACTTTAGAGATACAACAAGGAGGAAAAAAAAGAGAGGAGAAAGAGGCTGGAAGAAAACTGTTAACCCTAATATGCACAAAATACACTAATACTGAGTTTGGTTACAAACTGGAATTAATTCCAGTTGTTTTAGTCATTTTTAGGCCGTAGGCACTCTTGAAAGCCCCCCCCCCCCCATCCAAATGAAGACTACATCCAGGCAGATATGGTGGGCCACATTTGTCTACTCAGCAGTTTAAAGGCTGAAGCAAGAGGACCATGAGTTTGAATCTTCTCACTACACAAAGAATCTGCATCTTTAAAATAAAACGGAAATGAAAAGAAATCTAGAATAGATTCATAAATGGAGCAGGTCTATTTCTGCAGAAGGTTTCCTTCACAGCCAATGATCCTCTATAACTCTCCTTCCATCCCTCAGATGCCTGCCTCATCCTCATATAAACGGAACCAAAGACTATGTCTGTGACGTACACCCTTCTTGTGCCTTGTAGCAGTACCTTGTTCTTTGTCATTGTATTCCACGGATGAGTGTCACACTACTGTTGGTGGACATTCAGGTTCTTATCACTTAGCTCCTGTAACTGACGCAGACCATTTATATGCATACATGCTGAAGAATATATGTCTCGAGTCTATGCTGACTGCCATTGTTTGACTGTAGATTTACTTGACTTCAGTTAATATCATCCAGCATCTGAGAATTTCAATTGTTCCATATATTCGCCAACACTAGACAACATTATTGTTTAAATTACTATAAACAGTAAGGGAGAGGCATGTGTAGTTCCAATTTGCATAATCCTAATGTGTAATAATAAGTACTTCTTTATACACTGACCATTTAAATATCTCTCTTCAGTCTTTAGTCTACTTTGTTATGGGATTAATTTTTTTTATTGATTTGTTAAGGGTCTTTACATATGATGTATACTAGTCTTTTGACAAAAGGTATGTGTATCTTTAGCTATTCTCTGCCAATCTGTGATTTTCCTTCTTGGTCTTATAATTTTTGTCTTTTTGTTATTAGAAGTTATTCGCCTTAATGAAATTGCTTATCAAGTTATTTGTCAGTTTATACGTCTTTGTGTTCTATTTTGAAAACCGATGCTTACCTTCAAGTACATAAAAATATTCTGCCAGTGTTTTCTTTTAGAAAGATTTATTTTATTTTTAACAGTGGGGTACAGGGTATATGCACTCTAGTGGAGCTACCTTCAGAGGTCAGAAGAAAGCACGCGACCCCTAGAGCTGAAATTAAAGATAGTTTGTGGCCTGACTGGTGTGGGTGTTGAGAACAGAGCTCAGACCCTCTGTAAGAGCAGTGAGTGCTTTTAACTGATGAGCCATCTCTCTAGCCTTCCTTTTAAAATCTGTATTATAGCAATCACTGTGTCTTTATACCTATAATCTAACATGTAACCTGTATGTGTTGTGAAGGATCCTGTTCTTCCTTTCTTCTTTCCTCCTTCCTTCCTTCCTTCTTCCTTCCTTCCCAACTCTTTCTTTCCTGGATCCCCAATTGACTCAACTTCACATAGTGACATTTCACTGATGCACACCTCCACTGACTTGCTGGTAGAATACCTGTCCTAAGTCATGTGACCGAGTGAGTGAGACCGAGTAGACCCTCCAATCTATTTCAATGGTCCATCTGCGGTAATTCCATTAGGTTTCTTTTGAACAGGGTTTTTTTCTGGTGGAGGTGGTGGTAGTAGTGGTTCATTAGGTAAGACCTCAATTTGTAGCTCTCTTTGGCCCACAACTCACTATGTGGACCAGACTGTTCCCAAATTCTCAGAGATCCACCTGCCTCTACCTCCCAAGTGTGGGGATTAAAGGCCAGCACCATGCCCATCTGTTGGTTTGTTTTGCTTTGGTTTGTTTTTGTGTGAGACGGGGTCTTGGCGCTTTCCGTGTAGCTGTCCTGGAACTCCTTTGTAGACTAGGCTGGACTTGAACTCACAGAGATCTACCCCTCTTTCTTTCTCTATCTCTCTCTTTTTCTATCTCTCTTTCTTTCTCTCTCTCTTCCTCTACCTCTTTTTCTCCTCTCTTTTTCTTTCCCTATCTCTCTTTTTCTCTATCTCTGTGTGTACCTGATTCGCCTGTTTTTTTTTTGCTACAAGATTCTACAGCCTGTCAGCAAAGGCTGTCTCTTTAAGGTTTCCGCACTGAGACTCAAATGGCTCTGGCCTGCTCTTACTCAGAAAATAAGCATTTTTTATCTAATTTAATATCCATCTGTATTCACTCTTCTGATGTACAGACTCTTCTTAGTTCCGAACTGCTGGTGAAAATTCCCTTGTGATTCAGTTAAATTCTATCTCTCTTTCTTTCCCTATCTTTCTCTCTCTCTCAGGAAACCTGTCAGGAAAGGCTGTCTCTTTAGTTTCCGAGCTGAGGCACCACGTGACTCAAAATGGTGCTGGCCCGCTCTTACTCAGAAAATAAACTCTTTCTAACCCTTAGGCTGATAGCCGCAAACCTTTTAGTGGAGTCTTGCCTAACATGTTGGTGCGCCACCTGTTGCAGTAAATATTAAAAAATAAAAAATTGGTTTGTTTCTTTACCGGCCCTGAGGTCTCACTCCTCAGGCCCGACCCTGATACGGAGCCGCGCACACCTCTGGCCCCTGGTCTGAGCCAACACGACCCAACTGGTCCACGAAACTCCCTTCCTTTGGCAGCTTTCTACCTCCTGTTCTTCGCCTCTGTCCCGGGGTGTTTCTCTACCCCAAAATCCCACATAAACACAACTCTACAGCCCGATAGCTTTTCATACAGGTTTATATATTCAACTCTCAATCCACAAACCCTCTACACAACAAGATTACATCAAATAGACAAAGATACAAGCTGCCCTTCTATATGAGATATTAGACCTGTAACATCCTTAATGTTCATATCTATTTAACACCAATAAATCTCACCTGGGTCCAGCTGGTCCTTGGGAAGCTCCTTGTTGCCTCAACCTCTAACTTCAGTCCTCTGACCTTCTTTTGACCTCTCAGCCCTCTCTAATTCCCCCGCCCCGCCCAGTCACTGGCTTTCCTTTATTTACTAATTAAAATGGGAAGGTTCAGTTGGAGTCATATGACTAGGCAGCCCTTCTTGGGGAAGAGGAATTAACATTAAAATACAAATAGCTTCAAGACAATCTACGTGTGTGTGTGTGTGTGTGTGTGTGTGTGTGTGTGTGTGTGTGTGCATATATGTGTGCGTTCCTATGTATACTAAGAGCTGTCTCTCTAGGCATGAGTATGGCAGAGTTACCATAAAAGAGCAAAAGCTAGTGATGATAGCGGAAATTAGAAAATGACACTAGGGACCAGCAAGATGGCTAGGTGGGTAAAGGTGCTTGCTGCCAAGTCTGACAACTCGAGTTCCATCCTCAGAACACCAGGGAAGGACTAACAATCACGGGCAACTGAGCGGTCAGTACAGCGAGCTGAGCACTTAAACCTGGAAAAATAAACGTACTGACTGCAGATAGGGCTGAGATGTCCTGAGGGTCTTGGGTTTATCTCAGGTCGTCAGCCCTGAGGAGGGGAGAAAGGCAGCCTCGAGATAGATGAGGTAGGAGTATCGGGCCATTCATTTGCATATTAAGAACAGTGATGTCAATCTGTGGAGAGGCACTATTAAAAGGCCTTTAATGAATGTAATTAAGTCATTTGATCTTCGAAGCAACCTCACGGAGTAGATACTGTCATCATTCTCATCTCTCCAGGTGAGGGAATGGAGGTATTCAGCAGTTAAGTCAGCTTCCCCAGAACCACACGGTCAAGTACACTGAGCCTAAGTCCCAGAGATCATGTTCCTAACCCCTGAACCCCAAGCAGGTGAACGTGGGCACACGAGTCTTCATAAAGTCACCACGTCACCATTTCTACTTAGTGCTTTCAATATTTCCCACTTTGCAATGTAATAGGCACTTCTGCGCATGTCATTTTTCTCTCCCGCTGAATCACCTCTTCAGGACTGCCTCCCGCAAATGGCATGACTCCGTCCCGGGCGATAAAACACTTTATAGTCGCTGTTCATGTTTTATTGGCCAAACAGGCAGTACCGGTTTACAGTGTGTGCCTTTGCCACTTTCACCACCAGCATAAGGAGCAGAGGAGGAATCATCAGTCGACTTTAAGATTACCCAAGTCTATTGTATTTAAATCTAATAGATACACAGCTGGTGTTGGCGATTTGCAGCACGTGACGTGGTAAGCAGCCTTTCAGCTGGGATTCTCAAAGTCTCTCTGAGTTCCAGGCCTTTTAGTTCATTCACCACTTCAGGGTTTGCTGGAGTTGAGCTTTTATCCTCCATTGTTCTAGGCCCTGTGACCCCAGTCTACCTAGAATACGTTGTGTGAATTAAGTTTATGACTCACTCTTCCTTCCTTCCTTCCTTCCTTCCTTCCTTCCTTCCTTCCTTCCTTCCTTTCTTCCTTCCTTCCTTCCTTCCTAATCCTGTTCATACTGAAAGGGGCCCTGGGACCAACAGAAAGACAAAGCCATTGGAGCTGAGTGACCTTGTTCCAAGCCTTGGTTTGCATCTTGTTCTTCTAGTTCTGGCTGGGTGGCCTTGGCTACATCCTCTAACTTCCTGATGCTTAGGTTTTACTTTTCCTTATCTTTAAAGTGAGGATAATAATACTCTCCCTGAGGTTTTTCCTGTAAGAATGAAAGATGATGTTTGCAAACCTCTCACTCTTAGGTGTTGGGACCTGTAATTATTAGTTCTATTGTGCGAGACAGGTTATCTCCCACTACACATCCTCTGTTCAGCCTCAAGCTTGTGAGCATCTCTAGAGACCATCCTGGACCGGCTTTCTCTCTGCATCCCAAAGCCCAGCCTAGGACATGGTAGAGCCCAGGAGGATTTGCTTACTGGAATGGCTTGGAAAAGAAAAGGAAAAAATTCTCCCACAGCCTGCCCCCAAACCGCCACACCGTGAGGGTACACACTCCAAATCAAGAGTATGAGAACCCATTTGAAATCCTGGTCTTTGAATGCACAGGCAGTCTTTTATGTTGATAGGGATTTGGTTCCAGGACTCTTCCAGATACTCAACTCCTGGATGTTCCAAGTCCCTCACATAAAATGTGTTAGTATATGCATGTAACTTGTACAGTACTCTGACCACATACTAAGAATGCCTAACCACATACTTAGAAGGTAAACCCTGTGGTCTTGCTTCAAGACTAACACAAGGAAGGAGGCTGTTAGTGATTAGTACAGTTGAATACTTTTTCCTAATCCTTTTGCCTGGTCTGAATCCTCAGACATGGATAGAGCCTTAGGATCTCATTACTGGGGGGCTCGCTGTGTTTCCTCTAGGTTATGCATAGCAGATGTTCTTCCCTCCACGCTGTGGCTATTACTGTCTCACTTTCCAAATGAAACCAAGGGGAGAACGTTGGCAAAGGTTTTGGTAGCACTGGCAACCCGGTGCTTAGAAGTACTTGTTTTATCACTGAGAATCCAGAAAACCTCTTGGGCCCTGATTTTCTCTCTGAGTGGTTGATTTCTCTAGCACCACAAGGTGAAGGCAGCAGATAAATCATGGTAACAAGCAAGATTCAGGTCTGAACCCTGCCTGCAGTTTGACTGGATTGGCTCTGTTAAGACGGCAATGTTAGAGCTTCCACAGTGTAAAACAGATGAAAGTCTTGTTCTGTCTTCATTCAAAAACTGTAAAAAGAACTATTTCATTTATATATGTGTGTGTGTCTTTTTGTGTGTATGCACATATGTGTGCAGGGACCCACAAAGGCCAGAAGAGGGCATCGGATTCCCCATAGCTGGGATCATAGGCTCACAATTGCTCAATACGGGTGCTAGAAACCCAGTCCTTTGAAAGGGGAGTTCTTAGCAGCTGGGGTATCTCTCCAGCCTCTTGTTCAGTTTTGACTCAGTATAAATAAGTGGTCTAGCTGGCGGTTTTAACGAAGCCGGTGTGCATTCCTTCCAACATGCTAATGTGACCAAACCTGACATGTCAACTTTGCATCCGCGCTCCCCTTCCAAACCTATTTTCTGACTACAGTCTGTTCTCGTCAAAAATAGGCTTGCTGCTTTGGTGAGGTGTTGGTGCTGGGACAAGTTTTTATAGTTTTTATGAGTAATCCCTGCAGGAGGAGGAAGTAGATTAATTTGGATGCCCAAAGCTCATGGGATGTGTTAAACGGTGGACTTACGGTGTTTTAAAAATCATTTTGAAAAGTACTTTTTTTTCCCCCCACCCTAGCTAGCATTTCTGGATTTGAGTTTGGCAGAGGGTATTTTTAGTGATTTAGCTGAAAAGATGACCTGGCAGGTGTTTTGTACCTGGGATGTTCTTTATGATCTCTCACTGGGCCAGCAGCCGTCCCAATTACCTTTGTAACAATTCATTTTCCTACTTGTTAGCCCTCTACTCAAATGTCCCATGCAAGCCACAGGCCTAGCCAAGTCATCCTCTTACTTGAAGGCCTTTACTGGCTGTTCTGCTTCTCTTACAACCAAACCCAAAGTCATCCTAGCTTGAAAAGAGCTGGTCCTCTCTTGATGCTACCAGTTAACCTCCATGCTCCCCACAGCTTCCTCAGAGCCCCCCCACCCGTCTATCTCTCTCTTTGTTTATAATCAGGGTACAATCCACGTATCCTAGAATTAAACATGGGTTCCTCTTGCTGTTATGAAACACCACGACCAAAGCAACTTCGGGAGGGAAGGGTTTATTTGCCTTACAACTTCCACATCACTGTTCATCATCAGAGGAAGTCAGGGCAGGAATTCAAACAGGGCAGGGGCCTGGAAGAAGGCGCTGATGAATAGGAAGGACATGGAAAGGTGCTGCTCAGCCTGCTTTTTTACAGAACACAGGACTACCAGCCTAGGGGCATCTTCACCCATATCACTAATGAAAAAAAAATGCCCCGCAGGCTTGCCTACAGACTGATTTTATGAAGGTGGTTTTTTTCTCAGTTGAGGCTCTCTGCAGTGACTCTAGCTTGTGTCTAGTTGGCATAAAACTAGCCAGCACTGGGTTAAATAAATGAGTCCTCTGGCATTTAGTTCATTTACAATGCTCTGCAAATATTCATCTGTCAACCTCGGGGGATCTAGAATGACTCCGGGGACAAACCTCTGGGTATGTTTGTGAGGAAGTTTTAGTTTGGGTCAACTGAGGTGTTAGGGCCCCTCCCATGTGTGGGTTGTGGACTAGACTGAATCGAAAGGAGAGCTAGAAGTAAGCATCAGCATTCATTGCTCTCTGCTTCCTGACTAAATACGATGGCCACACGCTCCTGCTGCTGTGTCCTTCACGTCGAGATGCACCTAGAACTGTGAGCCAAAGTAAACCATTTCTTCCCTAAATGACTGCTTTGTCACAGCAAAAGTGTTAGTGCAATTACAATCTAGTTTCTGGGGATGTTTATTGCCCCCAAACAGAAATCCTGTTCTAAGGAACCTCCCATTTTGGCTCTCAGAAGTAGGTAATTCTGTCTATAGGTTACCTATTCTGTATGCTGCATATACACCAACTCATATAGTTTCAGGTTTTTGAGCCTGGCTTCTTTGGCTTAGGTTAATGTTTTCACATTTCACCTACATGGTTGCATGTCTCAGAGTCTTCTCTTTAATGGCAGAGGTTGAACTGATCGTCTCCTGTCTGGACAGTTCACATTTGATTTATCCAGTGACCCACTAATGGGCATTTGGGTTACCCCTATATTTCTTTCTTTTTAAAGATTTATTTATTTCATGTATGTGAGCACACTGTCATTGTCTTCAGACACACTAGAAAAGGGCATCAGATCTCATTACAGATGGTTGTGAGCCACCATGTGGTTGCTGGGAATTGAACTCAGGACCTCTGGAAGAGCAGTCAGTGTTCTTAACTGCTGAGCCATCTCTCCAGCCTGGGGTTACCCCTATCTTTTGGCCAGTGTGAATAATGCATATATGTGTCCACGTGTGTTTGAACACCTGTTTTATATAATCTGAGATATGATGTATATCTATCCCTGACCTTGCTGGCTCACAGGGTAGTTCTATATTTAAGACATGAAAGACCTACCAGATTTTTTCCTTCTTCTCTGTACGCATAACAGCATATTTAAGAGAATCTGTGTCATAGTAAACTATGAGATATCTTTAGTAATAACAGATTGTACAGGTATTTAGGGGGGCAGGGATTGTGTCTGGAATTCATGTGTCAGCTTCTAACATCTCACACAGAGGCTTCACAAAGATATTCAATAAATGCTTGTGGATTGGATTGCCTTTAGAAGTGTGTGTGTGTGTGTGTGTGTGTGTGTGTGTGTGTCTAAGTCATAGGTCAACCTTAGGAGCCATCTTTCTTTTCGTTTTGGAGACAGGGTCTCTCACTGGCCAGGAATTAGGGTATGTTGGCTGTCCATTGAGCCCAGGAATCTGCCTGTCTCAGTCTTGCCAGTCCTGGGATTACAAACACGTATTAACGACAATACAATGTAAAAACAGTGTGTCTGGAGATCTAAGTCTGTTCTCTGCTTGTACAGCAAGCACTTCAGTGGTGGAGTAACTACCCCAGCCCACGAACAGTTGTATCTTTAGGGAAAAAGTGGTGAGGCTTTGGAATCAGAGATAACCCAGACAGGAAGAGGAAGCAGGTCCATCTAGAGGGAGACCATTGCGGGAGGATTGGTCCACATTCTCTCAGGCTTCTGTTCTTGGTTTGCCTTGACCGCATA
The DNA here is from genome assembly GCF_963924665.1 of Micromys minutus. NCBI lineage: Eukaryota > Metazoa > Chordata > Mammalia > Rodentia > Muridae > Micromys > Micromys minutus. The sequence continues at coordinate 19,478,159 of NC_137963.1, read as the reverse complement.
ACTTTATGGGGCCTCACACTCTATTGCCAAATGAAAAAAGATCAAGTATTTCAGTGATTCACAATTTTTTTGTTGCTTTATGTAGTGGAAACACAACTTGAAAACTATGAACGGAGGCTGGAGAGGTGGATCAGAGATTAGGGGCACTTGTTGCTCTTGCAGAGATGTTGTGGGGCAGGGTTCACAGCCATCCACAACTCTGACCTCTGAGGGCAGTAGGTACACGTGTGGTACATATACATACACACAGGTGAAACACGCACAGACGTAAAATAAAATACATGGATGAAACAGTAAAGAAGGTATGGCGTCATAGGTGTGAGCCTTTGGGGCTCATTTGATGCAGGAGAGAGTGGTAGTATGGGTGGGGGGAGGGGCAGGACACAAGCATGACCTGGAGAGAGTCAGCATGGGTAGGGAGGAGGCAGGATTCTTCACATCCCAAGAACCTCAGCAAAGCTCCAAGACTCCAAGTCCCCAGTGTATTCTGAACCTCCCAAAGATGAAGAAAGCTAATAGATCCATTGTTCTTCAAAGGTACATTTTCAAAAAGCGGTGCAGGGGACCTTAAGATTTAAATGGCAGGGACTGAGAGATGGCTCAGTGGTTAACAGCACTTGCTGTTCCTTCAGAGGACCTGAGTTCAGTTCCCTGCACCCACACGGAGGCTCACAACCATCTGTGACTCCAATTCCAGGGGAATCTGTCACCCTCTTCTGGCCTCTTCGAGCATCAGGTATACAAATTCACATACATACATCCATTCATACATACATGCAGGCAAAATACTCATGCACATAAAATAAATACATCCTTCAAAAAGAGATTTAAATAGCAGCTGAGGGGCGGGGAGTGTGGCTCCATGGTGTATATGGTGCTTGCCTTTCATGCATGAGACCCAAGTTCCATCCGCATACTGAGAGTTAAATGCAATTTTTTTTTTTTTTAAAGAAACTCAAGTGAGAACTGAATCAGAAAGCTTTCTTGAAACATAGTAACGTGTTCTTGGCTAAGAAGGGTGTTCTCCAACCCCCTCCTCAACTTTTCATATTAAAAACACGAAGATATTTAGGGCAGATTTCATGACCAGAACTGCCAAGCTTCTTTTACTATGAACTGAATAGATTCCTGACTCATGAGAGAATTTCCTGTACCAAGGCTCAGCACAGGAGAGGGCAGGCCGTGTCTTGTCCTGTGCCTGGTTCCTTCGCTTTCTCTGCCTCTCCTTGAGAGCATTTACCGTTTCCGTCCCCCACTCCCCCCCCCCCACCATGCGCCTTAACAGTGTCCCCTGCTGACCTGACCCCTCACTACCCCTGGCCCCTTGGCTTCTTCACTGCCGCTGCCACTCATGAGCAGGTCATGTTTGGGGCGATCCTGCCTGAACCTCGGATTCTCCTGTGCTTTTTCAGCTTGAGAGGCAGACACTGTCTCAGGCGGTGAGCCGGGAAGATAGCTTACACAGATGTCTGAATTACTGGGAACGCTTAAGGGCGGACTGGCTGTTCGAGAATGAAAACCACCTCTAGCCTGCTGTTAGCCCCCTCCGTTTCTGCTTTCTGGGGGCTCTTCGGAATGCTGCAACTCTATTTTTAAAGGACAGTTCTAGAGACCCGGATCTACCTTTTCACAGGAGAGCCCCGGTGATGATGAAAACAGACAGACATTTCAAGGTTAACTTCCTCAGTATTGGCTTTCGCTTCAAAATGGGAATAAACGTTAACACGCTACCACAATCCCTCCACTTCTCAAGAGAACTCACGGTTGTCGTCGGGTGGCCCACGTGGTGGTAACCCCTCTTGCTCCACCATACTGCTGTTGGCCTGATGCGCTCTGGGAAGCAGTAATCCTTTAACTAGCACTTCAGAAAAGCTCCGGTCTGTCCTGCAGACCTCGGGACCTGTCTCAGAAGTCTCGCCTCCATCGGCTTCCAAGCCCTAATGTTACAGGATTATTTTCTTCTGGGTAAACCTGCGAAACAGGTCTTCAGGCTCCAGTTTGTGTGTCAGAGTTTTTAATTGATTCTTCACCAGGTCTATCCACCCCATAATAGTAGTGCTGTGCACAGGACGTGTTTTACAGGAATAGTCACCCGGAGCTTAATTTGTTGTCACATAGCAGATGGACTGTTTCACAATGCAAATAAATTTGTTTTGCTTGAGGAAGAGCTCTCTACTGAGGCTGAGTGTCCACGCCTCCTGAGCACGGCTTCTTGCCAGTCCTGAAGAAAGAACAGTTCAGTAGAAAAGAGTTCTGCGAGGGGCCTAGGCCACCCAACAACAGTGACCCAACATCAGGCACCATTTATGTTCCCTTGCTTAATCCTCCTGATAACAGTGTAAAGAGGGAAGGATGGCCACCTTTATGTTCATTTTAGAAGAAGAATGGGGCCCAAACAGGCTCATGCTCTGTTCACGGAAACACAGGGAGTAAGTCAAGTAAGGTTAACTATCAGATGTTCTGCCCAGTAGTCACATCTTCCCTGTAAGAGCCAAGGTCATGACAATGACACAGGTCTATTTTCTATTTCATAAATTTTAGAGGCAAAAAATTTTATGTGTTTATGTTTATGCACCACATGCATGTAGTACCTCAGGAGGCCAGAAGAGGGCATTAGACCCTCCAGACTGGAGCTACAGATGAATGAGAACCACCACAGGTGCTTAGAATTGACCTGGGGTCCGTTGGGATGTTGAGTAAATCAAACCAATTTTCAAGTGGTCTTTGTTGTACTAAAGCAGTTACGGTCTTGTACCTAGGGCCTCACCGAGCCTTCCCCACCTCTGTAAGGGCTAAATGGGTTATCCCCATGTGGTGAATAAAACAAGCCTGATTCAGTACTCTTGCCTAGTCATTATTATATGCTGAGCAATGCAAAATAATCTGAATTTTTATTCCTGTAACTCAAAAAACTCCTGAGGGACTCTGTGATAGATCTGTCGGGATCCTGTCATGTCCTGTCTCTCTCTCTTCCTATTTGCTTTAGGTAGCCATCTGCCTGCTCTGTATCCACCCACCTACCCATCCATTCCTTTGGCTGTCTGTCTGTCTGACAATCTGTGTGTCCATTCATCCATCTGCTTGCCCCATCTGTCTGTCTGCCTGCCTATTTCTATTACTTATCATCTAAGCTAGTTACCCATCCATTTTTATGTGCTTATATGAGTATCAATATTTACCATCCATTCCCTTCTGCCTGCCTTAGATCTGTCTTCGTTTCCCCAGTCAAATCAAACCCTAAGTCTCTCAGGTTGAGATAGTATAGTGTTTAAAATATTCTCAATTCCTCCCCATTTTGTTTTCTCTTTCTCTTTTTTTTTCTGCTTGTCTCTCCCCCCCCCCCCCGATCTTCCTCTTCCTCTTTTTCTTATTTCTTCTCTTCTGACATTTTCAAACCTGATAACACTCTTTTCCTTTCAACACAAGTAGAAATATTCCTTCATCTGAACGGTGCAGCCAGGGAAAGAAAGCAGTGAGCACAGAGCCACCAGTAGTGGTTGTGATAACGGGGGTGGGGGGCAGCAAAAGGGGGGCCAGGGAAGCGGGGAAGCAGACAGTGCTTTCTTAGTAAAAGACAAAGGCTATTTGCTAGTATTTTTCTTTTTTCCTTATCAAACAAAGGAGGGGGACAGAAGCTCCCCGAGACCACACAGCTAGTGAACAGAGCTGTGCCTTGAGTCTGTATTGGTGACATGAGTCCTGCTTGTTTTTAAGACAGGGCCTTTCTATGTATACCTATGTCTTGATGCTCACAATGTAGACCAGGCTGGCCTGGAACTCAGAGGTCTGTTTGCCTCTGCATTCTGAAAGCTAAAGTCTGTGCCACCACGTCACTTGACACCCGTGCTTATGCTATGAACACATGGTGAAATGGCTGCCTTCTGTACAACTCTGAGGAGAGGAGTATTACTTATTTTTTTTCTCATTGCTTTGACCAGTCACATGCTGGGGGGGGGTGTAAGGTGAGTGGGGAAATTACCTTGGCTCACAGTTTGAGGGTACACAGTCCCTCATGACCAAGCAGGCAGCGGTGAGAGCGGCTCTCAGCTGTGGCAGCAGGAGTGTGAGGCTGCTTGTTCACACATGAGTGAACCAGGAAGCGGACCAAGGGGAGTGTTTGCTCAGTTGTTGTCTTCCTTTTCTCCTTTTTAACTGAGTTTGGGACCCCAGGTCAGGCACTGGTGCCATGCACATTTACAACGGGTGTTCCCTCATTAGTTCTTTCCAGAAACTCCCTCAGAAGGACAACTGCAAGGGTGCCTGTAGTGGCCGTTCCTGGCTGCCAACTTGACTACATCTGGAATGAACCACAATCCAGAATTGGCAGGCTCGCCTGTGATCCCGATCTTGAGGCTGGGAGATACAAGTTTCTGACCTGGATTGTGGCATGGAGATCTTGAGGCAGAGTGGCTATGAATCCCAGGACACTAAGGCAAAGAGATCTCTGAGTTCAAGGTCACCTGAGACAAAGCAAGTCCCAGATCCAGGTACACACCTTTAATCTGGGACACACCTTCTGCTGGAGACCTACGTAAGGACATTGGAAGAAGGAAGGCTCTCCACCTGCATACCTTGTGGGACTGAGCAACTGCTAGACCCTTGGACTTCCATTCACAGCTGCTGCTGACCATTGTTGGGGGGTTGGGCTACAGATTGTAAGCCATCAACAAATTCCCTTACTGTAGAGAGACTACCCATAAGTTCTGTGACTCTAGAGAACCCTAATACATTACCTCATTGACTTCCTAGTTGTTTCGTAGTACAATATGGTTGACAATCAAAATTAGTTATCACAGGTGTCTGGAGAGATGGCTCAGTGGCTGAGAGTGCACACTGCTTTTCCAGAAGACCCTGGTTTAATTCTTGGCATGTTGGTTGGCTCATAGTTGCCTGTAATGCCAGCTCCCTTGGATCTGATGCCCCTTGGCTTCTGTAAGCCAGCCTTGGGTGTACATGCCTACATAGACACACAGAGATATACATAATTAAAAATCAAATACATCTTTAAGAATTATTGCAGGGACAGAGTGAAACAATTAAGAACCCACCCCCCTTTCCTGGGCTAAGTGCTGCCAATCACTAATGCAGAACTGTCCGTGTAAAAGAGTTATAAAAACTACTCAGAGGTATATGAGATCCATTGGTCTGTATCAGCCAGTCACAGGGCAACCTGAGAGGCATCGGCCAGCGTTGAGGGGGACACAACACACCCACCAAACAAGGAGAAGAGAAAACTTTAGCCCTGTTCTCCCATTGCAGAATGCTTTAGAAAAATGAACATACAGGTGTGTAACCCTCAACGCACACACCTTAAAGAGTTCATCGTGCTTGTTTTTCTATTCAAATAGTAGGATATTGTTCACAGCTTGCTCTACATTACTTTAAGCTGGCTAACATGTGCTCTGTGGCCTAGGATATCAAGAATCTCGGAGAGCGTTCTGTGTGAGCTGAAAGGGTGTGTATCCTGCTGTTTGTGGTCGTACTCAGTGTCAACCCAGTTAAGTTGGTGGGAGTTTGGAAATTTGCTCTTATCTTGTTTGTGTGTGGGAATGTGCGTAAGTGTACTCATATATGCAGGAATAAATGTGTGTATGAAGGATAGAAATCACTCTCAGGTGCTGTTTCTCAGGAACCATCTGTCTGTCTTCTTCCTTCCTTCCTTCCTTCCTTTCTTCCTTCCCCTCCCTCCGTTCCTCACTTCCTTCCTTCCTTTCTTCCCCTCCCTCCACCCCCTCTCTTTTTCTTCTATATACTTACAGACAAGATTTCTCTATGTAACCCTGACTGTCCTAGAACTCACTCTGTAGACTAGGCTGGCCTAGAACACAGAGATCCACCTTCTTCTGCTTCCTGAGTGCCCCATGGAATCAACAAAATATGCCATGGCTTCCCTGCTTTCTCTTTCTAAAGGTTTATTTTATTTTTAATTACATGTATGCATATTGTCTGTGTGAGTATGGGCATGCATGTATAGGATCTGCAGCATGTATAGGGTCTGCAGAGGTCTTCAGAGGGCCTTGGATCTCTTTGGAGCAGGAGTTTCAGGGTATTGTGAGCTCCCTTATGTGGCTGCTGGGAACTGAACTCAGCTTCTCTGCAAGGGCAGTGGGTGCGCTAACCTTCTGCTCTCTTTCTTTCTTCCTTTCATCCTTCCTTCTTTCCTTCCTTCCTTCCTTCCTTCCTTCCTTCCTTCTTTCCTTCCTCCCTTCCTCCCTTCCCCTCCCTCTCTGTCTCTGTGTCTCTGTGTCTGTCTCTGTTTGTCTGTCTCTCTATGCCTCTGTGTCTCTGTCTGTCTGTCTCTCTGTCTCTGTCTCTCTCTGTGTCTCTGTCTCTGTCTCTGTCTCTGTCTCTCTCTCTCTCTCTCTCTCTCTCTCTCCTGGTTTCCTGGTTTTTCAAGACAGGATTTCCTTGTGCAGCTCGGTAGACCAGGCTGGCCTCAGTCTCAGAGACCAGCTGCTTCTGCTTCCCGCATGCTAGGGTTAAAGGGCATGCCAGCATACTTGGCTTTTTATGAAGGTTTTAGGGATAGAACTCAGGTCCCTGTGTTAGCATAGCAAGCACGAGCCTGACAGCTTTCTCCACAGCACCGAGGTTTATTATGCCTTTCCCAGCTTTCTGTGCATCTCTACCAGTTAGTGAGAGACAGAACGTTTCAGCTATGATTGTATGTTTAAGTTTTTATTTTGTGTGTCATGTAGTTCAAAGATTTGTTCTAAGGACACATACTTTTATACCCACAATGTCTTCTAGATGTAGCAACAGAAATGAACTTTTTGTTACTATGCAATATACTTCTTTATATCTGGAAATAAATATTCCTTGCAATGGTGTCTACTTTGTCTACCTTTAATTAGTGGTTTTTGTGGTATGTGTTTTCCTATTTTAGTTTTATTATATCTGTCTAAAGTGAAGAGTGGTGTGTGTTCGCGTGTGTGCACGTGCGTGTGCACACGCATGTAGATATAGGCATGTATGTGTCATTGTGCTTTGTTAAAATTAGGGCTGCTATAACTATGATGAACCACCGTGACCAAAAGTTAGGGAGGAAAGGGTTTATTTGGCTCACACTTCCACATTAGCAATCCATCAGGACAGGAACTCAAACAGGCTAGGTACCTAGAGGCAAGAGTTGATGCAGGCATGGAGGGGTGCTGCTTACTAACTTGCTCCCCATGGCTTGCTCAACCTGCTTTTCTTTAATACTTAGGACCATCAGTCCAGGAATGGCACCACCCACAGTACACTAATTAAGAAAATGCCTTACAGGTTTGCCTACAGCCCCATCTTATGGAGTTATTTTTCTCCCTCCTCTCTGATGACTTTAGCTAGTGTCAAGCTGACACAACTCTCCATCCAGCACAGAGCAAACACGTATGGAGCTCAGAGGATAACTTTTGGGTGTTGGTCCTTGCCTTTCCTGAGACAGTCCCTTAACTGCTTTCCGAGCTGGGCTAAACTGACCTTCAAGCATCTAGCTACTCTCCTGTCTCTGCTTCTCAGTAGGACAGAGTAGCAGGGACTACACAGCTGCATTATTGTTTCTGGCTTTGTCTGGATTCTGTGTTCGGGACTTGGGTCACTGGGCTTGCACAGTGTGGTGGTTTAAATGAGCAATGTCCCCTTCGGAACACTTGGTCCCCAGTTGGTGTTTGGCTAGGGGGCCATTAAGAAGTGCTACTATTCCAGAGGAAGTACGTCAGCGGGAGCCAGCTTTGAGGATGTGTGCCTTGGCCCACTTCTCTTGTTCTCCTTCTTTGTGGATAAAATGTGATCAGCCTGGTGAGATGGCTTAGCTCACGGGCTGCTCTTGGAGTCTACCCTGATTTAATTCCTAGCACCCACATGACAGCTCACAACCATCGATGACGCCTGTTAGAAGACACCAGATGTCCTCTTCTGCCCTCCAACGGCACTCGGCACACACGTGCACAAACATATACATAGGTAATTCCCTCACACACACATTAAACAATGTGATTAATCAGATTCCTGCTTTGGATGCCTGCTGCTACACCCTCTCTGCCGTTATGGTCCCCCCCCCCCAACCCCAGAACTGTAAGCCAAAATAAAGTCTCTCAAAATTGCTTTTGGTAATGGTATTTTATCACAACAACAGAAAAGTGACCGATGCATACAGCAGGCATTGTATCCACTGAGCTGACTCCCTAGCTTCAAAGTGTGGCTCTTGTAGATAGTATGTGGTTGGACCTTAAACACAGTAAACTCAACAGTGATGACAACAATAGCAGTGCAGGGGGAGAGCACAATACATAATGACAACCCAGGCATTTTAATATTTGTTTCCATTTATATATAACGTGGGAGGACTAATGTATGCTGGGGTGTGTATACACACGTGCACATGTGCCGTGGTGCTCATGTATACACACGTGCACATGTGCCGTGGTGCTCATGTATGCATACGTGCACATGTGCCTTGGCGCTCATGTATATACAAACACACATGTGCCGTGGTACTCATGTATGCACATGTGCCGTGGTGCTCATGTATACACAAACACACATGTGCCGTGGCGCTTATGGCACACAAAGGACAATCGTGGGAGCTGATTTGCGCTTTCCACCTTCTTGAGGCAGAATCTCCTGTGGTTTTGCAGTGTGCCCCCACCTTCTGCCTGCAGGTTTCTGGGTGTCTCTCCTGTCTCTGCTTCCCATCTCACCAGATGCCCACCTCTGCTCATCACTGTTTAGGGGACTGAACTCAGGCCACGGGGCCTGTGTGGTGACACTTTTCCCACTCTGAGCCCTCTCCTCAGACTTCTTGGCTGTTTACCTTTAATGCAATTCCTGATGTATTTGGATTAATTCCATTGCTTATCATTTTCTGTCGGTCTTGGTGTTCTTTCCTTTCCTGTCTTCCTCACACCAGATACACTTGATATCCTGTTTTAATCGGCCTTTGCCTAGGACTCCGTAATTCCTGTACATGCATTTTTATTGCTTCCTCGGTATAGCATGCACATCTGACATTTTGTTTTACATCTTTTTCAGAACTGAGGTCCAAATATAGACTTATACGTGTGAGGCAAGTATTTTACCACTGACCTACATCTAAAGATTTATAGTCTACTTAGAGTTAATATTTTATGAAAGAAGGTAAAATGTGGCAGCCTTAGGACAGTTTGTGTTTCCTCCCCTCGATCGTGAGAGCACTTTTGCCCATAAAGGTTCAAAAACCCCACCAGACAACACTAAATGTTTGTGCTTCCAACGGTCGTTGGTCAAAGGACAATTTGCATCACACTTTGTGGGAGTTGGTTCTCTCCTCCCTCCGCATGGGCCCCAGGAATTGAAACCAGCTTATCAGGCTTGGCAGCAGGAGACTTTACCTGGCCCGTCCAGCCTTTCCGTTTGAGATCTTCGATGTTTCCATAATCCATTGCTGTTGCTGTGTTGTTATTGTTATGGGGAACATTTGGAAGGTGGCTACGTCAGGACTATTCATGGGGAAAACCATGTGGGGATTCATACTTACATCAGTTCAAGTGGCTTTTCTGTTTACAAGGTCGTGACCCGAATGTGACCTCCCTTAACCTTAGTATCCTCACCGAAACAATGAGGATAATGATAGTATCTGCCACGGAGAATTACTGCATTAAGGAAGGCAATGCTTATAAAAGAACTTGTGCGGTGTTTTAAAACTTACTAGGGGCTTGACACATGGCAGTTACCGATATGGTGACAGTGATAATTACTGTTATGGTATATGATGGGACCAAGTCACCACACTCGTGAGTCAAGTACAAAAGGCTTGGGAGGCAGTCACCCAGCCATAGTCTGTATCTTAAAGGACACAAACACTTGGTATGGGCGTGAGGTCTGAACTGACAAGGCTATGTTGGGTTTTTAAGGATCAACAGTTTGGAAAATGAAGATTCTTGGATACGGCACGGTTCACGTGTCCCTCAGCTCAAGTCAGTGGAAAGAGTGATGAAAACTCCTACGTCCCCTAAGACAGCGACTTCCAGGGTGGGGTGAACACCACCCAGTGCCCTCAGGAAACGAATTCTTGCTACCCACTATTGACCTAAGGAATTGGAAGCGTGAATCAGGCCTGAGAATGCACAGTAAACGGAGTTTCCTGCTAATTCGTTCATACTACAAAATTTGTGAAACACGTCTTAGAAAGAAGTGAAAGGTTAGGGGTAGGAGGAAGAAAAAGGAGACAATAGCATGAGGGAAAGACGAGTTGGGCTGCTGCTATGGAAGAGAGTTCCATCAACCCCCTGTATGTCTTTGTGTGCATGTATGTGTGTTCTTATGTCTATGTTGATATGCCTGTATGTACATGTATGTGGGGGGAAGAAAGTTAGTCCTAACTCTATTCACTTGCTCTTCACCTTATTTTGTTAAGACAGGCACACTCGTTGAACTTGGGGTTCACTCATTCTGCAAGAATATCTGGCCAGGAACACCTAGAAAGGAAGTAGAAGGTGACTGGGTAGGGTTTGAATTTAGGTGTGTGTGTGTGTGTATGCAAGAGTGTGTGTTCATGTGTGTAACCTTAGGTGACATTCCATAGGCCCATCTACCTTTTTCATTTCATTTCATTTCATTTCATTTCATTTCATTTCATTTCATTTCATTTCATTTTATTTCATTTCATTTTATTTCATTTCATGGGTCTGGAGTTTGCTGAACAGGCTGGGCTGTCTAACCAGCAGGCTCCAGGGGTCTTCCCGCCTCTGCTTCTCCAGCACTGGGATTATAACCAAGTGCCTGACTTGTTTACCCAGGTTCTGACGATTGAGCTCAGGTCCCTGTTCTGGGAGGGCAAGCATTTTACCAACTAAGCCATCTCATCAGCACTTGCTTAGATTTTTTCTTTTTTCTTTTTGTCAAAATGAAAATAGCTTTGCAGATTTTTCTGGTGGTGAAGATTGGGAATGTCAACAGAAGAATAAGAAGATACGACAGAAAGACGTAAAGTAAAAGTTACCTGGAATCCCAATCCTGGGGAAAATCTACCAAGAACTTATCATCATTTTCTTTCTAGATGTTTCTATGTGGATAGCCATGTACATGCACACACAGAAAAATTTAAAATGTCACACGTATTACTAAATAGTGACTCTCAATCCTTTTTCGCTTGATTTTTTTTTTTTTTTTTTTTTTTTTTTTTTTGGTCTTATTATGTGGCTGGCTGTAGTTCCAAGTTGGTCTGGAACTCTCTATGTAGACAAGGATGGCCTAGAACTCTCTATGTAGATCAGGGTAGTCTGAAGCTCATAGAGATTCTGAGTTCTCTGTCTCTTAAGTGCTGGTATTAAAAGTATGTGTCACCACATTCAAGTTCACTTGATGATTTTGTAGAATATTTTTATGTGTATGAGTGTTTTGCCTTCCTGTGTGTATACACATGCTATGTGTGTGCAGTTTCAAAGGGGGTCAGAAGAGGGCATCAGATCCCTTGGAACTGGAGTTACAAATAGTTTTGAGCTGCCCTGTGGGTGCTGAGAACTGAATTCAGATAGTCTACAAGAACAGTAAGTGCTCTTAATCACTGAACCATCTCTCTAGTTCCTTGGCAATTTGTGGTAGTTTGAATATACTTGGCCCAGGGAGTGGCACTATTTGGAGGTGTGGCCTTGTTGGAGGAAGTTTTTCACCATGGATGTGGCTTAAAGTCTCTTCTCCTAACCATGTGGGAGCCAATCTTCTCCTAGCTGCCTTCAGATGAAGATGTAGAACTCTCAGCTCTGACTGCTATATGTCTGCCTGGATGCTGTCATGCTTCTGCCTTGATAATGGACTGAACTTCTGAACCTAAGTCAGCCCCAATTAAATGTTGTTCTTACAAGAGTTGCTGTGGTCATGGTGTCTGTTCACAGCAGTAAAACCCTAAGAAAAAGGTTGGTACCAGGAAACTGTGATAGGTCTGACCATGTCTTTGTTTGGAAGAATGTAGATTTGGGGACTTTGGATTTGGACAGCAGTGAAATCCTTTAAGTGAGGCCTTATTCGCTCTCCTAATAGGAATATGAAAGACTTTGTTGCTGAGAGTGATTTAACTGTTAAGACATGGACCAAGAGGTTTCAGTGGAGAAAAATTTTAGTATGTGGCATAGAGATTCTTTTTGTAGTATTTTGGTGAAGAATGTGGCTGCTTTTTGCCCTTGTCTGAAGAGTCTGCCTGAGGCTAAGGTAAAGGGATTTTTGTTAATTGCATTGACAAAGGATGTATTAGAAATGACCAGCATAGACTTTGTTCTCTGGTTAAGTCTCATGAAGAGCATTTTGAACAAGTATAACACGCTTTGAATGGAAAAATATAAAGGGGTGCCAGAAAGTGAAATGGAGCTGAACCCTGTGTTCACAGATATTAAACTGGATTAAGGAAGTGGTGACCTTGGGGCAAGATCCCGCCTAACTAAGTTTATGTCCAGGCATTTAGGCAGAGGAATTTAATCTTAGGAGGCAAAGGCAAGCCAGTTTCTGAGTTTGAGGCAAGTGCAGAATAGAGCAGGTTCTAGGTGAAGAAAAGCTTAAGTTCAGGCATGGTGCACACACCTTATCCCAGCATTCAGGAGACAGAGCCATGCAGATCTCTGAGCTCAAGGTCAATCTACAGAGCAAGTTCCAGGACAGCCAATCTTAGGCAATGAAAGAGTTGGAAAACAGAAAGCTGGTAATAGAATAAAGGGGGCCATGATCCAGCTCCAGTAGGAAGTAGAACTTGACAGCTTCAGCCATGTGGCTGAAGCTTGGCGCCATGCAGAGAGCCTATGAGAGTCTATTGGTAAAGCCTATTTGCAGTGGAAGATCCCAATGTATTGAAGATGCCAGTACCATGGGATGATCAAGAACAGCAGTAGCTGTTGGAGTAGAGTCAGAGCCTAGAGAGTACAGAGGGCGGAGCTGGAGAAGTGGCGCAAGCCCTTTGGAGGAGCCCAGAAGATCATGTGTGGATCCCAGACATTGAAACAAGAAGCTGTAACACTGAAGTTGTCTTGGGGACCCCAAGATATTCGAGATCACAGAGTCCTGGGATATGTGCTAAGGAAAGCTGCTAACAGGGAGTGGAACCAGCCCAGGAGAAAGAAGTTTGTTGCAGACAACAAAGATGAAAGGAGTTGGAGATCTGAAGAGCACTTTGACATCAGACAAGGAGATGCAGAGTTTGGAGTTTGCCCAGCTGGTTTTCTGTCTTGCTTTGGGGATTACAATTATGTGATTGGATGAATCTCAGAAGAGACTTTGAACTTTTAACATTCTTGAGACTGCTATAGACTGTGGGGACTTTGGAAGTTTGACGAAACTGTATTTTTTATTATGTTATGGCTAAGTATGACCCCCATAGACTCATGTGTTTGAATAAGCCTATGGGGGCCAGGGAGTGGAATGTAGTGGTTTGAATATGCTTGGCCCAGGAAGTGGCAGTATTAGGAGGTATGGCCTTGTTGGAGGAAGTGTGTCACTGTGGGCATGGCTTTAAGATTCTTCCCCTAACCACATAGGAGGAGCCAGTCTTCTCCTAGTAGACCTCAAATGAAGATGTAGAACTCTCAGCTTGTCCTGCACCATGCCTGCCTGGATGCTGTCATGTTTCTGCTTTGATGATAATGGACTGAACCTCTGAATCTGTAAACCAGCTCCAATTAAATGTTGTCCTTATAAGAGTTGCTATGATCATGGTGTCTGTTCATAGTAGTAAAACCCTAAGACACAATTTTTAATTGACATACATTAAAATTATTCATTTAGTTATATGTGTATGACTGTTTTGTCTTCATGTATGCCATGTGTACTACACATGTGCTGGGTGCCCATAGAGGCTAGAGAAAGGCTGTTGGATTCCACAGGACTGGAGTTGCAGATGGTTGTGAGTTCATAGGTACTGGTAACCGAACCCAAACCCTAAGTGTTATTTAGCAATTAAGCTATCTCCCCAAACCCATGTGAATGTCTTTCTATTCCTAAATTCAAACATTCTAGTCATGATTTTAGAATTTTATGCATTTGAGTGCTTTGTCTGCATGTATATATGTGCACCACATATATGCCTAGTGTTTACAAAGACAGGACACTGGATCCTCTGGAACCAGATGGAGTTAAGGATGTTATGAGGGGCTGGAAAGATGACTCTAGTCAGAGATGGTTAACTTCTCTTTCAGAGGTCCTGGGTTCAATTCCCAGCAACCACATGGTGGCTCACAACCATCTGTAATGGGATCTGATGCCCTTTTGTGGTGTGTCTGAAGACAGCTGCAGTGTACTCATATAAATTAAATTAAAAAAGGATGATTATGAGGTATCGTGTAGGTGCTTGGGTCTGGACCCAGGTACTCTTAAGAGCAGTAAGGGCTTTGAAGGGGCGAGCCATCTCTCTAGCCTTAATCACCATTTCTAATAGCAATGCTGTTCCATGACTTCCTTCCTAGCCTCCCTCCAGGCTGTGCATTTCTCATTTGCTTATTCTATGTTTCAGTTTCCTGCTTAGCTATTCCTCCTCATTCGGATCCACCACTTCCTTGGTGCCCGTGGTTTGTCTTTGTAGTCATAGCGACTTTTCAGTTAAATGCACTTCCTGGTCTGTCACTGAAACACTTCAATGGCGCTCTTTGGCCTTCCGGATGAAGCCCTTGCTTTTCCAGGCTTCCCAGTAGCTTTCTTGTAAAGCTCTCTGCTCTGTTTCTCATCACCTGCTGCCAGTCTTCCCCTTCATCCTTGACTGAGATCCCAGAAATACAGAACTGCTTGTGTTTCCAGATGCCTGTTTCCTTGCCATTGCTTATGACGTGTCTGCTGCCTGGCATGTGCCGGCACTCCTCAGAGCATCTGGGCTTACCTAGCCAATGTGCCAGCTGCCTGGCATGTGCAGACACTCCTTAGAGCACCCGGGCTTACCTAGCTGACTCTGATTCAGCCTTTAGGATTCCAGTCATTGCCTTCATTGGAATTGTCTCTGATCTGTGGTCTAGTTAGCTGTACTCCTGTGTGTTCTGGCAACCCTGAATTTCCCTCTGCTCTTGCTCTGATCACACTGTATAAAGTTATTGTATTTCCCTGCTTTATAGGTTTCTTATCTTCCTCAGGTTAGGAACATATATCTGTTGAAGGAACAGACCTTGGTAGGGATCCTCATTCCCAGATGTCAAAGTCTGTCCTGTGGTTTTTATTTGTGCCTTCACTTACCCCTTTCTTCTGCCTCCATGAACACCACCAGGCCTACTTTTGCTTCCCAACTGCTGAGATTAAAAATATGTGCCACCACACCTGGCCAGTTCCCATTTTGTTTCCTATATTGTTTTATTGAACAATTGTTCTGACCAGAGTTGCTGACCTGGAATTTTGACCCTAGTCTTACTTCAGTAATATATAAGACCTACCTTTCTCTAAAAGACAAGGTGCGATGCCTTGATACTCCTAGACATAACTCCTCACTTTCTCAATACCTCAGGTAGTTCCTCTACTTTAGAACTTTCTTTCCTACCACTTTTTTTTTTTTTTTTTTTTGTGGGATTGTTGAGTGAATCAACATTTGTCTTGGCTCTTCTCTTTATGGTATTGGTTTGGTTATCTGTTTTTTCTCTTCTTAGGCCTCTACTGAGTTTAAAAACAAGGCCCAAATCTGTCTGAGGCACCGCATTTAGCATTAAAGGTAGTAAATATTTATTGAATAGATAGATGTCGAATAGTTAAGATGGATGCATAAATGGATGGGCTTGTGGTAGGCTGAATGGCTAGCTGGTCAAATGGAATAGTGGATGAGTGAATGGATGGCTGGGTTTATATATGGATGGATGGATGGATTGATGAATGGATGGACAGATGGAACTTTAAGTAGTCATTTCAAACCCAGGTATTTATTATCAAGAATGTGTTTCTTCTTCCTCTTCTATTTTCTCCAATGGAAAAAATAAATTTCTTCAATAGAACACAAGAAGTAACACTTCTTTCTCTTGGAAGTATTTCACTATTGAACTGAGAAGGAAACACAGTCTTTGGCATCAGTCTCTGCTTCCCAGCTGCCAAAGTGCCAGTCAAAGTGTTCTTGGATTATAATGTCTTGGTTATAGAGAGAACTCCTTATATCAGGCCTCCATCTGCAGTTCTGATGTGTATACCAAGTTTGGGCTGTTTGAGCCAACATATGTGGCAATCCTTCTTCCAAAGGGTGGGTTCATATTGCATAATTCATGACTCTGCTGTAAGCAATGAAACCCAGTTCAAACCTAGTTAAAAACAACAACTACAATACCAACCAGTGGTGGCAAACCTTTAATCTCAGCACTTGGGAGGCAGAGGCAGGTCTCTGTGAGTTTGAGGCTATCCTTGCCTACAGAGTGAGTTACAGGACAAACAAGGCTATATAGAGAGACCCTGTCTCAAAACAAAACAAAACAAAACAAAACAAAACAAAACACAAAGTCAAGCCAAACCAAACCCACCCAAACAAAAGCAAAAAAAGTCACTAAAATAAACAAAGAGCCCTCCACATTGTTCCCATAAGCCAGGTGCAGAATATGAGATGGATCTATATCCACCTTGATGAACCTATCACTCCTCAGACCACTGCAGATTATGTGTTTATCTGCAATTTCTATCTCTACCCAATGACTGGGTACAAGTCTTACTCCCTCTACACAAACACCCTTTGTCCTTTTGCCCACAGCCCAAGGTGAGGAGATACAAATTCTCAAGAAGTTCTGACTTGTATGGTTCATGTGATGAGTCTGCTGCCCTAGGGACTTTGGTGCATTGCACTGTAGTTAGAAGTCCTGCCAGAATCCCAAGGAATAGGAACAAGCAGGTCCCCTGCTCTGGGTGGAAGGAGGCGGCGGCAGAGGGCCCTGAGTAGCACAAAGCAAGCTCAACTTCACTCACCTTGGTACTGTCAATCATGTTTCCTGATTTTAACACGTCCTCACAGCACTAGCATCATAATAGATTCTCAATACAGTGCCGGAGAAATGAAGTTCCCAACAGATCCTGCCTAAACAGCTCCTTCAGAAACAAGGCAGCCCTTGCCATTAAGATGCAGTGAAGATGATGTGTTCACCTGGAGGGCCTGTAGACCTCATCACATAGACGAATGCACCTGGGGAGGGCTCTGGTCTTTGAAACTTTAAGTCTATTTGGAATGAACTGTTCCTCCCACGGTTGTATAGGCAAAAGCACTTAGAGATGAAGATATTTGTAAAACCCAAACATATCCTTTTATTGCCTGTGGCTTGGTGATAACAAAGGACTGAAAGAGCAGTGTAGATTTTCTTTTAAATATTTGTTTTATGTATGTGAGTACACTGTAGTTGTCTTCAGACACACTAGAACAGGGTAACAGATCTCACTACAGATGGTTGTGAGCCACCATGTGGTTGCTGGGATTTGAACTCAGGACCTCTGGAAGAGCAGTCAGTGCTATTAACCACTGAGCCATCTCTCCAGCCCTAGGTTTTTTTTTCTTTTCTTTTCTTTTTTCTTTAATGGCAAATGTCCCATAAAGGATTGTAATAAAAGAAGTTGGAGCTATCTGGATGTGGTGGTACACACCCTTAATCTAAGTACTTGGGAGGCAGACATAGGCAGATCAGTGAGTTAAATGCCAGCCTATCTTTTGGGGAAAAAAATCAAGTTGGATGGTGCAGTGGTTTGAATTAGAATGGCCCCTATAAGCTCATGTGTTTAAATGTTGGTTCCCTGTTAGTGGAACTGTTTGGGAAGGGTGATGAGGTATGTCCTTGTTAGAGGAGGTGTGGCTTTGTTGGAAGTGTGTCACTGGGAGTGAGCTTCAAAATCCCATGTGAGGCCCAGTTCCCCTTCCTGCCTGCTGTCTGCCACCAGTATGCAAAATTCTTAGCTATTTCTCTAGTGCCTGTCTGCTTCCCACAGTGATAATTATAGACTAACCCCCTAAAACTGTAAGCAAGCCTACAGTTGAATGCTTCCTTTTCTAAGAGTTGACTTGGTCATAGTCTCTCTTGAGGCTGTAGAACCATAACTAACATAGATGGATAGGGAAGTGGAGAAGATCTGGGAGAAGCTGGGGGAAGGGAAAGAATATAGTCAAAATACATTGCATGAAAAAATAAAAATATACTAAAGATGAGATAAAACGCTGCTTAACATACATTCTTTATGAATAGTTTTGTTTGAAATATTTTATTATTTTAAAAATTAATAAAAAAGAATAGAAATAGGTAAATCACAAAAGCAGAGGCAGAGGCCAGTGAAATAGAGCAGAAATCCCAGAAATAAATTTGTACACATCTAGGTCAACTAGTTGTTAACAAAGAGGTCACAGGTACACAAATAGGGGGAAATGTAGTTTAGTAAATGCCAAGGGAAAAATTATCAGAATGGGTACAGACCCATGATATGATAAATACATACACATATGCACACCCACACATGAATGTACCCACATGATTATATACACGCACACACTCACGCCCTGCACACCGGTATGTACCCTGGCATCAACAACTATTACTTAGAATGGATTAAACAGAGATAAGGCCTGGGACCATAAGCACTTGAAGAAGTCAGGGATAGTGCTGTGACATTGGTCTTGTCAGGATTTTTGGATGTGACACCAACATAACAACAGAAGCAAAAATAGATCTAACAGGAATAAACAAATCTTTATAAGAAAGGAAACAACAAAGGTGCATCATGGAGTGGGAGATATTATTTGCATATTGTCTTAGGGTTTTACTGCTGTGAACAGACACTGTGACCCAGGCAAGTCATATAAAGGACAGCATTTAATTGGCTGGCTTACAGGTTCAGAGATTCAGTCCATCAGAACATGGCATCATCCAGGCAGGCATGATGCAGGCAGGCAGAGCTGAGAGTTCTACATTTTCATCTAAAGGCTGCTAGCAGAATATTGACTTCCAGGCAGCTAAGATGAAAGTCTTAAATGCCCACACCTACAGTGACACACCTACTCCAACAGGGCCACACCCTCTTGTTGTAGTAAATATTAAAAGGATGGCTTAACCTTTTATTGGCCCCTGCGGTCTCACTCCGCGGACGATGCTCTAGTGGCAAGCTGAGCACACGCATGTGGTCCCCACACCACTTGGCGCTCCAGGCCGCTTCTAAGAACTCGGGTGTGGTTTACTCCACCTGCCCCTGCTGCTTATGTTCCTGGGTGTATATAACTACCCCGACATGTTTTCACACAATCCCCCTTGGTGTGTTGTTTCCAGGCCTTACACACACCCCAACTCTGTGGTGGGCTTTATGTGACCCACCAGTACACCCTCATTTGAACTCAATTAATTCACCACATCAAAGAACACACCAAAACACTCTGATCCAATTGGTAAAATATAATTTGCCCACCTAGATAAATCAAATGACTTTGTACAATTCCATCCCTTATAAAACATTCACAATAACCTTATTTATGAAGAGATGTGCTGAGAGAAACAAACATCTGCCTCTACCTCCTCCAGCAATCTCCTCCCGGTCTTCTGCTCCTCCACTTTTGCCCGCCCATCTCTCTCATGTCCAATCATATATTGCCTTAACATAAATCTACACCTTCTAATAGTGCCACTCCCTGGGCCGAGCATATTTAAACCATTACACATATGGTTTGCTAATAATTATCCCATATACCTGGAACCCCAACACTTGGGAAGCAGAAGCAGGGGTATCACCCTTGTCTGAGTAGAGTGTATGAGTCCAAACTTGGCTCCAGGAGACCCTACCTCAGAAATTAAAATTATAAGAAATGTAAATAAAGTCCCTAAGTAACCCAATAAAATGACTAAAAGATCTCAATTTTAGGCAGAATCACTAATTACCAAGGAACCACATTTCCAAATAGGCAAACACAAGGAATGGCTTAGTAACCTGGGACTATGTTGGGTTTGGGTTAACAAATATCCCTCCCCCATTCTAAAGCACTTGGTGATTTCTCAGCTCCTTCACCTGTATGTAATAAGTAAACCTCACCCCCAACAATGGAAAGACAACACTGCAACCCTCCTGCCCGCACTGGGCTACTCCTGCAGTGTTCCTTTATGTAGACAATACAATGTTTCTCCTTTGCTAATAACTGTTGAACTTAGTTTGCATTCAGATCTATTCCTAATATCAGAGCCCCTTGAAGCAAGAAAAAGTGCAAGGATTGAGGATTGCAGGACTCTTGGGGGTGTACAACCTGACATATTCCAGGTCCTGAGGTCTAATGCTTCAGAGGGGTCTGACACCTCCACCCCTAAAAGAAACAAATTAGAAAGTTATCTGGTTGCCTCTGGAACTAAGTCTGGTTAACAAGCCTTCTGTTTAGATACACAGGAGAGGCCAGATGCAGCTGTTAATCTAGTGTCTAGGATCCAAGTGAGATATCACTGGATCTCTTCAGGTATATGGATGTGTGGTAGCCACGTGTTTATCTCTCTCTCAGTGTGTGTTTTTGTATGAGTATATTTTTCCATATGTGCATTTCTATCAGTTTTGTTTCCCTGTATTGATTGGCCAGTGTTTTTTTTTTTTTATGGTTTGAGACCCTCCCTCTGCCCTAGTTTAAAACCTGTACCCTTCCTATTTGAGTCCCAATCCTTTTGGCTCTGCCAGATCTCCCAGAGAAACCAAAAACAAAATTAAAAACTAAAACCAAACCCAAAACCAAACCAAACCAAACCAAACCAAACCAAAAAACCCGCCCCTTATCCATTCAGGAGCCAAGTACTTCCTTGTTTTTCTTGACTCCTGATTAGGTCAGGGTTGGTCCTTGTGTGGAGGTGGTGAGGGGCTGGGCCTTTTATCCAGACGACCCTACCATCTAAGCAAACTTCACACAGGGAGGGGGAAATAGTTCTGTTCCCCAGCACTCCCTCAGCTCCCTGCTTGCTCTAAGTGGCCCGGGGAAGGGGAAATGTTCCTATGCTGAGCCAGAAGGACAAGAGAAAGTTCTACTCCTTTTTTCTTTCATAGTTTACATAACCCTTTCAACCGATGATGCATAAAAGCCCATGGGTGGAGCGGAGGGATCACCAGGCAACGAATGCAGGCTGGACACAGAAGATTTTTTTCTTTTCTGTCCAACACTGACCAGTGCTAGGTACTTTTTAGAAAGATTAAAGACACCTGCTAACACTATTTTCTTCATCACTCAGTTGGTCCCTGTCTTAGTTAGGGTTTTACTGCTGTGAACAGACACCATGACCTAGGCAACTCTTATAAGGACAACATTTAATTGGGGCTGGCTTACAGGTTCAGAGATTCAGTCCATCAGAACTTGTCAGCATCCAGGCAGGTATGGTGCAGGAGGAGCTGAGAGTTCTAAATCTTCCTCTGAAGGCTTCTAGTAGAATACTGGCTTCCAGGCAGAAAGGATGAGGGTCTTAAAGCCCCCCCCCCACAGTGACACACCCACTCCAACAAGACCACACCTCCTAATAGTGCCACTCCCTAGCCCAAGCATATACAAACCATCACAGTCCCAGATATTAGAGAAATGTTTAAAAAGTTAGAAACATTTAAAGGTGTAAGCAAGTACCAGGGACTGTAGGTAGCTCATGAGGTTTTTGACAGTAGAAACCCATTTGGGATAAGACCTTTTTACGTAAACTCAAAGCCACCATCATCTCCAACAATGAGCTGAAGTCGTACTTAAGTGTCTTAACTTTTGTCAGAAGACTATCCCCTAGCTGAAATTTCTGCCTCCCATCAAAAGATACAGTTAGATTAGAGCTTATACTGACAACAAAGGTTCTCCAGAGTATGAGCAGAAACAAACCTCCCAGAGCTAGCTTGTAATTATTCAACTAAGAAGTTCAGCTACCTCCATGACTAAAGAACACTCAATGTCCCTGGAAACAAATGTCATCCTGCTGCTCTGCCAGTCACCCTGAAATATACTGTTATGCCTGTGAAGAAAGCTGGGACCTCGGATTCTTCCAGAGAAACAGGTGCACACCTTCATGGACCTGAAAGATACATTCTTCAGCCATCCACTGGCAGACATGAGTCAACCTTCCTTTGCTTTTAAGAGGACTGACCTAGAGGGAGGTTACAGTGAGCAATATACCTAGACCAGATTGCCCCAGAATTTAAAGACACCACCTGCAGACTTTCTGATCTTCTGTCAGAGGTTTCCTGGGAAAATAGATTCTAAAAGGACTGCTGAGGGACTGCTGTCAGAGTTGTAGACCTTGGGCTACAGAACATCTGCTAAGAAAGCTCACCTTTGTAGAAGGCTGCCTATTGTGGCTACCAGTTAAGGGGAGGCAAAGGAGCCTGTCTTAAGAGTGGGATTGCTGCTATCCTTCAGATCCTAACTCCAAGGATTGAGAGACAGATTCAAGAGTTCCTCGGTGCAGCAGGGTACCGCTGTCTTATAGAGCTTATAGAAGTAGCAAAATCTCTATTCACCAGCATGGGGGAGGGGGAAAGGGGGAACTAAGCCCCTAGTCTAGACTGAGACTAAATAAAAGACCAATGGGGTTTTAACCCAAACTTTGAGGCCACAGCTACACCTTGTAGCATACCTGTCTGAAGGACTGGATCCTGTAGCCACAGGATGGCTCCACCCATCTAAGAGCCGTGAAGGCTACAGCTAGGGTCATGAAAGAAAGTTAAGTTCTGAGTCAGGATCTTCTACTCACAGCATCCACAATGTGGTTGAAGCCCTCCTCTGAGGGGTACCAGAACACTGGCTGTCTAATGACTATGTGACTTGGTACCAGGCTCTACTTCTGACCCACTCTTGAGTTCCCTTTGAAATACCCATCATCATCAATTTGGCCACCTCTTGCCTGATGATGCAGGTGTGTGTCCATGTCTGTCATGAGATGAAATATGGAGCCAGGAATGAGGGAGCTTCAATAACTGCCTTCACCATAATGATTTGGATTCAAGCCAGGTAGGTACCTCATTCTAGAGAGAAGGGCTGATTGCTCTGACCCAGGTTCTCAGATGGGGAAAAGGAAAATCTACCAACAAACGCATAGACCATCAGTTGGTGTGTTTTTACTACCAGGGATGTCTACAATATGATCTATAAACAAACAATCAAAACAAAAGAGAGGGCTTCTCACCACTGGGAAAAAGGACATAAAAAAACTCTTGGCTCTCCCAGAGGCTATCTGGTACCCCTCCAAATTGCTGTCCTCCGTTGCCAGGCTGCCGACCTGGCTACTCAACAAACAGCCCTAAGACCAGGGGGGCTATTGCTACTCTCATACCATGACCCGGTGCTACCTGAGACTCCATGGTAAAACAACAAAAGCAAAAAAGACAGCTCAAACCCACAGGTTGGTGGGAGACAACTGGCAACAGAAAGAACTGTCAGGACTCTGGTAACTGACCTTCACCAGGCTACTCATCTGGGGTCGACATAACTTTCTGAGCTGCTCAGACCAAGGTATGTTATACCTACCTAGACTGGACAGTCTAGTGTGGAAGGTCTCAGGCAGATGCCAGTTTGTGCTCAAGGAAAACCAAAACAGAGAGCTCTTACCCAGGAAGGGGTTGAAACCAAGACCTTACCATACTCTGGAGATCTGGTCTGCAGAGGGGGAGGGTAAAAGTACTTGCTAATTTATTTCCCCATTGTGTGTGCACTGATGTTTTGCCTGCATGCATGTCTGTGTGAGAATGGCAGATCTTGAAGTTACATGGAGAGCTGCCATGTGGGTGCTGGGATTCGAACCCCAGTCTTCTGGAGGAAGTCAGTGCTCTTAAGCAATGAGCCATCTCTCCAGCCTAGGACTTGGCTAATGTTTGTGGATACATTTCTTACCCAGATGAAACTGTTTAAATAGTAAACGAAAAGCACCTCCAGGAACTGTTCTCCTGATTTTGGTCTCCCAGGCTAGCAGTGGGGTCTGACAATGGCCCAACTTTTATCACCCAAACCTCACGATAGCTAAATCTTGAGATGGAGACTGAAATCTTCATTGTGCATATAGTTCTGAACAAGTAAAAAAAAAAGATACAAAAAAAAATCCAAAATAAAAACAGAAAAAAACCTCTAACAAAACTTTCATCAGAATCCAACAAAGGTTGGATACACTCCATATAGGGAGGGTTTTACTTTCTATGACATTAGTTTGGAAGACCGCTCCTATCTCAGGCTCAGAGACCAGCAGTTGGAAGAACCATTCCTCTCTCAAGTCACTACAGGTCCTCCAGTTCTCCATGCATGATGCTGTTCATATATGGAGACCATGGGAGAGACCCAGCTGAACTCTGAGTTCACCACTATTGTCCCTCTTGTTTGAGGCTAGTGGTACCGTCAATTGGGCAGCCAAAGGGGGGGTTGCAACTAATCTGAAAAGGACCCTAAGAGGTGATTCTCTCCACTCTGATGATGGTGAAGGTAGCTGGCATCATACCATGGATCTACCTAACCCAGGTCAAGAAAGCAGATTGTCAAGTGATCTGTCTCTGGACTATGGGCCCATTGATAGTAAGGTTTCTTTGGGCCCTGGGTCCTTGCACTTTCTGTCCCTCTACCTTCTTCTGAGTCTTGTGCTTTGCACTATGGGTGTGAATACAGGGTCATTCACGGCCCTCAGGCCTGGATTGGAAATGGAGGAAGATAGATACAGATGTTAGCTAGTGTGACTACAGACCAGCAGCCCATGTCCCATCCTGACCTTTACTTGCTGGTGCAAAATATCTTCTTGTATGGAGAAAGATAAGGATATGGGAATTTATCTTTTGATCCAGGGATACAGAGTTTGCAATTTTATGCCTGACCTAAGGCTGGTCCCCTAATTTCCAAAAAACAAGGGCTTTTCCGTTGTAAAACTTGGGGTTGTAAAACTGAGGCTTCCCAAACAATTTTTTAAAAAAGATTTTGGCCTTTGGGAAATAGAAAAAAGCTGGGGAATCAGACTCTATGCTCTAGAAGGGACTCTGGGGACAGAGTTAATTATTCCCAAACAATAGTCAGCTAGGATTGCTGGCTATGCTTAGATACCTGGACCCTGGACTACAAAGAAATAGGAACTAACCAGTCTATCAGCCCATCGACTGGCAGAACTTACTGTGGCTGGAGGCAGCCCAAATTAATGACAGAGAACTTAGAAGGGGCTAAAACTTGTCTAATATCCACAACCTTTAACCTTGTACTTCCTCTACGAACGTCTGCCACCCTGCCTTATGGGTTAATTCATCTGGGTAACAGCAACACTACCAAGGCCCTGACACTACTTGGTGGGCACGTTCTAATGATTTGACTAGATACTCCTCTTCTAATGCTTCCCAAACTAGGGCAGGTTGATCAGAGCCTAGAACTATTAAAATTTCTGTTTCTGAATTAAACCAACAGATTCCCTTGTAGAACTAACTGATCCTATAAAACTGAAAAGGCTTAGAGTTTTCAGGAGATCAAACTATGTATGGCTGCAGGACCAGGACACCAGCAAGGGTCACTTTGCCTGTCCCTCCATCCTCTCAGATAACTCTTGCGTTAGGCAGGCACATCCTCCCTTCTTAGCTGTGGTGAGTGCTCCTTAGGCTAGATTCCTCTGCCTCTGGCTAAGCAGAGAGGTCAGGAGACCTCTCCAGCAGCCACTCTTCCCCAGGCAGGACTCCAGACAGCACAAGCTACGAGCCTTGGAGTCCTCCAGGACCCAGGAAGCAGAAGGGAAGCACATCAGTAGAGCTGCAGGACAGGACATGGACTCAGTTCAAAGCTGACCAAAAAAAGAGCTGGCCAGAAGAGGCAAGATCTCCAACCCCGCCCCGAAGGAACATTGTGGGCTGCATAATTTCTCACGGGTGGAAGGAAGGAGACGAGCCAATCACAGAGTGGAAAGGAGCTGTGCTGGGTCAGGTGCCTATTAAACCCTCCCTGTACCTGGTGAACTATGACGGAACCGACTGTGTCTATGGACTGGAACTTCACAGAGACGAGAGGGTACTGTCACTTAAAATTCTTTCTGACAGGGTGGCATCATCGCAAGTCACTGATCCCAGCCTTGCTGATGCCATAATTGGCAAATCAGTGGAACATGTGTTTGAGGGTGAGCATGGTGCTAAGGATGAGTGGAGAGGGGGTTCCTGGGCCCAGCACCTATCTTAGATGCTGGCTTTTACATTACTTATGAGAAAGATCCCATATTGTACATGTACCAGCTACGAAGACAGCGACCTCCGTATCAGGGCAGGGAACAGTGAGCCCCCTCCTTTAGACATCGACCCGGAGCTTGTGGACGGTCTGATAGGCAAACATGTGGAATACACCAGGGATGATGGCTCCAAGAGAGTAGTTGGCTTGGTCATTCACAAAGTTGAAGCCAAGCCCACTGAGTACTTCATCAAGTTTGACGATGATTTCCATATCTATGTCTGTGGCTTGGTGAAACAGTTCTAACTATATGCCACGGCGTTGCCACAGCTGTAGAAATAAAGTTGTAGTTTCTTTGGAAATAAAGTTGAAGTTGTAATTTCTAAAAAAAAGGAAAAAAAAAAAAGAAAGAAAAAATTATGTATGGCTTTGGAAAACAAAACCGACCCTGTTGTTTCTAAAGGAAGAAAAAGAAAGTTAAAAAAAAAAATTCTTGCCATAGCTGGGGAGCGGACGACCCAAAAGACGTAAGTCAGATAATTGGTACCAGCCTCTATTCTCTTAGTCCTCCTGGGCTAACTGCTCTTCTATCAGCACTGGCTGGGTCTTTCTTACTCTGATAGGATAACAGTGAGACCCTGAAATTTTAAACACGAGTCCATCATTTAATTCACTAAAACCAGCGGGGAATGTAACAGGGTCCCAGACCTTGGTAGTCCTTCAGACCTTAACACAACTGACTCCATGCTAAGCGCCATTTAGTCTGTGAGACTCAGCACAGAAGGCAGCACCATCTGGCAAAATGAAAACAAAGGTCTAATCCATCAAAGTCTATATAGTTCTGGGAAAGTCTCTAAATGTACTGTGATGGTTTATCTTTGGCCCAGGGAGTGGCACTATTAGGAGGTGTGGCCTTGTTGGAGTAGGTGTGTCACTGTGGGTGTGGGCTTAAGACCCTCACCCTAGCTGCCTGGAAGCCATTATTCTGCTAGCAGCCTTCAGGTGAAGATGTAGAACTCTCAGTTTCTTCTGTACCATGCCTGCCTGGATGCTGCCATGCTCCTGCCTTGATGACAATGGACTGAACGTCTGAACCTGTGAGCCAGCCCCAAAGACAATATTGCTGTGTCTCCACATCTTGCCCCATGCAGGAAATTGTCATTGACTGAAAAGGCCCAATTCACATGGAAGATTCTGTAGCAACTGACCAATCAGTAATCCAGGCTGGGAGACCGGGGCGGTTGTAGGTCAAGTGCTAAAATGATCTCCTTAAGAGCCGTTAGTGACCAGCCTCGGTATCTGACCGGATGCCATGAGTACTATCAGTCAAAACTTTTGCAGTGACTGTGTACCGCAAATACATTCATATATGACTTTTTGTTCTATATGTATGAATGCTTGAGTAATCTTTTCCATGCAGCAGAGTACCATCACATTTGAGGTAACTTCCATGTGAGTTTCTGTGCATTGGCCATTCATATTTGGCTCAAGACAAATTCTCTTATTCCTTTTGGGACAAGAGCTGTGTTTTGCAGTTTTCATTTAAGTAGACAAAGGTATTTCAGATGAGGATATAGAAGGATCATTTAAGAACAATCTAACACCATACGACAACACCCCATGAGCTCAGCTCTGCAGTCACAACTGGACACATTCTCCATGAGCTGGACAAATTGGGGAAGAAGAAAAGACCCGCCAATTACTCTTTCCAGCTTTACGAGTTACGGGCAGGGTGGGGCTGGGCACTGCTTCCGTTCCCTTAGGCTCTCCCGAGGCCTGTCACTGGGCAACTTCCTCCACATTGCTTCCTTTTAAATTTTGCTTTTGGGTCTGTCGACCCCAGGCATCTTGCGACTCTAATTCTCATATCTCCTCTGGACCTGGCGTCTCATCTTTGTCATAATTCCACAAAGTGGAATTTCTGGAGTCAAAGTCGTGTCAGGCAAAGAGCTGACTTTCCTGGGTTCTTCCTACCCATTCTTCTTACCCATGAAGAAAAGGAGGCATGTTTCCATCTGGAAAACCCTAACAACACTCTTTGCAACTTAGTTCCGAGCCGGTTCCTCTGCATATACATTGCAGCTTTCAGTTTTTAGTATTTCCATGAGACTCCCGAGTGTGGGAACCAGTCTCTCAGGTTCTAGTGCCTTCTCTTGGGCTCTTTTCCTTCTGTTAGTCTGTCCCATCCAACTTCAGTGTGATGGCTTTTGCTTTAGCTTCTATTTTGGTAAACCAAAACCTTTTAGAGTGTCTTAATACTTCTGGGACACCGACCTGGGTAGCAGGTGATGGCAGTTTGCCTTGATTTCCCCTAAAGTTCAGACTTTTTTTTACCCCATCCATTTATTATATTTTATTTTTCTGATTCGAAGAATAATAAAACTTTCAGTTAACTCCCTAGGAGGACCAAGTAGTTAAAGCCCAGCCTAAGGCCTCAGGTGAACTTCTTAGGATGTCAGAAGAAAGGACAGCTCCTCCCCCACCTCCCCAGGTATTTCCATTCTACACCTTGGAGACCTACCTCTGGTTCCAAAAGTCCCAGATAAATCATGGCGTTTGGAGAGAGGTTTCTTCTATTCCAAAAGACCAGGATGAGAATCCAGGCTCTTCTCCCAAGGGTATTTCTTCCACCTTTCCAGAGGGAGGTGGGGATGGGAGGGGACACAAGGACAAACAGCTGCTTCTCTCTTGGATACAAATAAAGGAAAGTATTTTATCTGTCATGGCTATGGGTTGACTGCTGGTTGAACCCATGGGACTGGATAGGAGGAAGCAGAATGGGCTGTGTGTCCTGCATCTTTTTTTTTAATCTCCAAGAAACTCTTACCCACACCCAAGTACCTCATAGTTTTGTAACATTCATTCATAAATACAAAGTGTGTCAAATTGTGCAAGGTGAGGTCCCAAACCCTTAAATATCTTGACAAAGTACTTATCCACTACTGGAACTGACCATCTTTTTCAAATCTTGCCGGTGATAGGTTTGAATCGGCCTCCCAGGGTGACAGGTTTCGTTTTCTTGGCTGTCTGTGAAACTGAACACAGGTCCATTTTAGATACTTCTGTTTTCTTGCTTGTCTACTTGTGAGCACTGCCTTTTGTGCTCGTTTTTAATCTTTTCACATGGACTCTGTATTAAACAAGGCAGTAGCAGACTAGGTATAGACCAAGATAGAGTGACAGTAAAAAAAAAAAAATCCTGTCAATTCTTTCTCACCATCTACTTTTCTTCCACATTTTTTCCCCATTCTGTTCTTTCCACAAGGGTTCAGCCTGTTTTCTGTTACCAAACAGCAAGAAGGTCCTTGGTCTCCACCTTTTGCAGATCCAAAAGGGAAAGATTGCACTAACTTCCCAATTGATGGGAAAGAGCCTCCAGCCCCCTAGGGAGTGAGGCCCTTTGAGGGGTTTGCTGAAGGAAGGATGTGCCCATTAGAAACATCCTGTCTGACATGGAGGGACAAACCAACAAAAAGGGTCCTAGCTCCTTCTGTGGAGACTCTGTAAGGAAGAGTAGATACTGGTTTGGATTCTCAGGTGTCTTGTATCTACAGCCTGGAGCTTGGAATGCATTCTCAGTAGGAAGGGTTATGATGACTTGGGTCCCACTTCATTATGGGTCAGCTGGGGCAAAAGCAGCTCAGAAATAGAGAACCAGTCAGATCCCCATCCCCTTGGGTTACTCGATCACAGAAGCAGTGGCTGAGCAGCACCTACACACAGCCAGAAGAAAGAGCAGGGTATCTGGAAGCTGTGTGTGCATGGCAAATGAGCCAGCTGGTGAGAAGAGAGGAGGCAGAGACCAAGGCAGCTGGGGTACAGCCCAGCCTCAGGGCAGAGGACCGACAGCATACGACTTACAAGGAGCATCCTTGTCTGGACAGCCTTGTGGGCTATGGTTCTGAAGGTCAAGGTGATGCGCCTCGGTGCCTCCATGGAAGACCAGTTAGCAGGTCACGATGGGCAGTCTGCTTTGGCAGAGCATGACCAGAGCAGCAGGTTGTGTGGGAGCTCATGAGAGAATGAGGATTTGCCCAATGTAAGCTCTGAGTGTACAGAAGCCAGGGGAATCCAGGACTTTCAGCAAACTTAACTTTGCTTGGTCTGTGAAACGCCAGAAGCTACTAGAGACCTGTGTCTGATAAGTTGACCAGAACATGGTTTGGAAATGAGGGGTTGGGGGGCACTCTGGTTCCAGTCAGCAGTATCCTTTCATCGTGGGAGTCACACTGGGAGGGTTCAGCATGCAAAGTCTCTTGGCGGGTACGCAGTATATTTTTGTGAGGGGGACTCAAGGGTCGGCCACACTCTTGGTACTTATCCCATTCTTCACCCGAATCTCAATGGCAAGGGTTCCAGGCTCTCTGGGGACTGGAATGAGCTGGTGGCAGAAAATGAAAGACAAGTCAGGGTCAGAGTAACCTACAGGCAAGACAGTGGTTTGGCTCCCTACTTAGGTGCCATGAATGACAATTACCAGGCTTCATGGCTCTTCTGGAGGCGATGACATTTGAGCACCCTAATAAAGTGTCTGCTAGTCGCTACCAAGTATTTAAAAGTTTCAATCAGGAAGTAGATTTTAAATTTTAGACTTTTAAGCTTTATTTTTAAAATGAAAAATATACTTATTTTAGCGTGTGTGTGTGTGTGTGTGTGTGTGTGTGTGTGTGTGTAGTTTACATGTTCCACACATGTATGGAGGTGGTTTCAGAGGCCAAAAGGTGTTAAGAGTCTTCAGAACTGGCAATTCTGAGCTGAGTTCTGGGACCCGAACCCACGTTCTCTGCTAGAGCAGCTCTTAACTGCTGAGCCAGCTCTCCAGCCCTACATTGTACTTAGTTTTAATGCATTTTAGTTTCAGTGCAAAGGGCTAACATAGGCCAGTGGCTGTCCAGTAGGCAGCAAAGTGCATGATCACGTAAGCAACCAGCTCACACTTCCAATGGAAAGTCAGCTCTTATTACCTCCCAGAGGCTCAGCCAAGTCTGGAGACATTAAGCCAACGGTGTGCACAATCCTGTTGTAGTTCCAAGAGTCTGCAACCGTAGAGTGGAGATGCTAGGACTATTCTAGGTTACCTAGGAAGCCCATGGGACTCAGGATGGGAGAGGCAGGGGTGATGTCAGAGAAACAGGCTACAGTGGGAATGATCCAAGTCAAGGGGCAGGTGATTCTGATGATAATGGAAGAAAGACCCAGGTGCCTGGGGGCAACAGTTTTGTCCTGCTCAGTTCTTGGGTGTCTCTAAGGTCAAGGTAAGGCTCCACAAAAGCCTTTGACAAATTCCTTTTATTGTTTTAATTTTTAAAAAATTTTTGATACTTTATTCATTTGGTTATAAAAAAAACCCCGTAAGGTAAGCCCATGTCAAGTTTATCACTTTATCTCATCTTTTAATTTTTAGCAGATATTTATTTACACTTCAAATGTTATCCTGTTTCCTGGTTTCCCCTCCAGAAACCCCCTATCTCATACCCCTCCCCCTGCTTCTATGGGGATGCTCCCCCACCACCTACTCCCTCCCACCTCCCCATCCTAGCGTTCCCCTACACTGGGGCATTGAGCCTTCACAGGACCAAGGGCCTCTCCTTACATCGGTGTCTGACAAGGACATCCCCTGCTACATATGTGGCTGGAGCCATGGATTGCTCCATGGTTGGTCGGTGGTTTAGTCCCTGGGAACTCTGGGAAGGTGGTGTCTGGTTGGTTGATATTGTTGTTCTTTTAATGGGGCTGCAGACCTCTTCAGCTCCTTCAGTCCCTTTTCTAATTCCACAACTGGGGACCTCAAGCTCAGTCCAATGGTTGGCTGCGAGCATCTGTCTCTGCATTTGTCAGGCTCTGGCAGAGCCTCTCAGGAGACAGCAATATCAGGCTCCTGTCAGCAAGCAGCTCTTGACATCCGCAGTAGTGTCTGGATTTGGTGACTGTATACGGGATGAATCTCAACGTGGAGCAGTCTCTGGATGGCCTTCCCTTCAGTCTCTGCTCCACACTTTGTCCCTGTATTTCTTCCTATGAGTATTTCGTTCCCCCTTCTAAGAAGACTGAAGCGTCCACATTTTGGTCTTCCTTCTTGAACTTCACATGGTCTGTGAATTGTATTATCTTGGGTATTCTAAGCTTTTGGGCTAAGATCCACTTATCAGTGAGTGCATACCATGTGTGTTCTTTTGTGACTGGGTTACCTTACTCAGGATGATATTTTTTAGATCCATCCATTTACCTAAGAATTCATGAAGTCATTGTTTCTAATAGCTGAGTAGTACTCCATTGTGTAAATGTACCACATTTTCTGTATTCATTCCTCTGTTGAAGGACATCTGGGTTCTTTCCAGCTTCTGGCTATTATAAATAAGGCTGCTATGAACATGGTGGAGCATGTGTCCTTGTTATATGTTGGAGCATCTTTTGGATATAGTTGAGTCCTCAGGTGTCCAATTTTCTGAGGAACCTCCAGACAGATTTCCAGAGTGGTTGTACCAGCTTACAATCCCACCAACAGTGGAGGAGTGTTCTTCTTTCTCCACATCCTCAACAGCGTCTGCTGTCACCTAGGTTTTTGATCTTAGTCATTCTGACTGGTGTGAGGTGGAATCTCAGGGATGTTTTGATTTGCATTTCCCTGATGACTAAGGATGTTGAACATTTCTTTAGGTGCTTCTCAGCCATTTGATATTCTCCAGTTGAGAATTCTTTGTTTAGCTCTGTATCCTGTTTTTAGATAGGGTTATTTGGTTCTCCGGAGTCTAAGTTCTTGGGTTCTTTGTATGTATTGATATTAGCTTTCTTTCAGATGTAGGGTTGGTAAAGATCTTTTGTCCTGCTGACACCGTCCTTTGCCTTACAGAAGCTTTGCAATTTCATGAGGTCCCATTTGTCGGTTGATCTTAGAGTATAAGGCATTGGTGTTCTGTTCAGGAAAATTTCCCCTGTGCCTATGTGGTCGAGGCTCTTCCCCACTTTCTCTTCTACTAGTTTCAGTGTACCTGGTTTTATGTGGAGGTCTTTGATCCACTTGCACTTGAGCTTTGTACAAAGAGATAAGTATGAATTGGTTTGCATTCTTCTGCATGCTGACTGCCAGTTGAACCAGTACCGATTGTTGAAAATGCTGTCTTTTTTTCCACTGGATGGTTTTAGTGCCTTTGTTAAAGATCAAATGACCATAGGTGTGTGGGTTTGTTTCTTGGTGTTCAGTTCTATTCCCTTGATCTAACTGCCTGTCTCTGTACCAATACCATGCCGTTTTTGTTTGTTTTTAAATCATGATTGCTTTGTAATACAGCTTGAGGTCAGGGAGCCTTTGACAAATTCTAAGGTGACTCCATGGTGCAATTGGACAAGAGTTTGGGGTTCGGGAGTTAACAGTCCATGCCCTTGATCTTTCTCAAGGCCCGCGAGGGCAGGCTGTACCACACAGGCTGGAAGTGTCTACTCCCCAGGACAAGCATTGGGGCAGTGGTTCTTGTGCCTAACTTGCCTAATGAATATCCAGGCGCAAGGCCTGTGTCCCCAACGACTGCCTGGAATGGGGTGAGCACAGAGACACTAAAGCTAAGGTTCAGTCTATTGTCCTACCTCAGGCAGTGAACTGGAAAGTCTCACCTCTCCGACTTACTAAGGAAAAGCTGTGCGAGGACTCCATCGCTTAGCTGCGTTTTCTGAAACTCTGCTCATTGCCTGCCTGTGTCTGCCCAGGCATCCCGCAGAGACTGGCAGCTAGATGTGACCTGGGTTGGGCCTCAGGGATGTCCCAGCCTCAGATGCTCTGCACTGTGTTTCCTGGGAACCAGTCCCTTGGGCACCTCGCCTGGCTGCCTGCTTTCTTTCTCCTTCCCTGGCCACCATTTCAACACGTGTGCCCCATTTCTCACTGGACTGCCCCATGCCTCAGTTTCCTCTTTCTCCTTATCACACAGCACTCTCTACCTTCTAAGGGGGACTCCCTCCCCACGCACACACTGCTGCATTGCTTAATAAACACTGAGTCTTTGTAGCTGTTCACACTGCCCTGTTCACACTGCCCTGTTCACACTGCCCTGTTCACACTGCCCTGTTCACACTGCCCTGTTCACACGGCCCTGGCCACACGACCCTGGCCACACCACTCTCTGCACCTGCAGTTTGACCCTGCATGCCCTTATGAGGGCATTTGCTTCCAAACAAGAAGAGACCCTCTACCCATCCCACCCTCATAAAATTGTCCCCTGACCCAGGGGCATTGGGAGGCTGCGAGTCCTGTTGCAGGCTGCTCTCTTCTCAGGCTTGAAGGGCTGTCCCACATGCTCATGTAAACTGCCCTGTGAGACCCCACCACCCACCTATTCCCCAGAGCAGGGCATCAAGAATACCTTGCAGGGATCGCAAAGTGTGTCTCCAGGACAGCCAATCCAGGTGATGCCAGGAAGACCCAGGTCCAGATGTGATGTCCGGTAAGCTGAGCCATGTTCTAAGTTAAGAGAATGAAGACAGAGCCCTCACCAAATGATGATTCTAGTGTCACCTGAGTGAACTGTTCCTACATTCCCCCCACTCTTTTTTCTGGCAGTAACACACAGCCAGGGTCAGCTGTGTCTTGAGACCAGCTCTGGAGCAGAAGGTTTAGCAGGAAATACACAAAGTGGACTTGGCAGGCTCTCATCAAGTTCCAGTTCTCTTGTGACTCTGGCACAGGAGTCAGCTAAGGGACACTGTAAAATCTGAAGGCATTTGGGAAGACGGGTGTCTCCAGGGTCCCTCTGGCCACCTGAGTTTTGAGTTGCCTTTTACAGTTATTTTACGAGTGTTTTGCCCACATGTGGAGGTGTAGCATGCGTGTGCAGTGCCCGAGGAACCCAGAAGAGAGCATTGGGTTCCCCCAAACTGGAATCCAGAGGTTTGCACTCCATCAGTGCAAGAGCAGCCAGTGCTCAACCAAGGAGTCCCCCTCCCTAGCTCCCTTGAGCTGCTTTGTAGTATAAAGCCAGTATAAAGCCAGATGTCGAGGAAGTAAATAGCAACCAGGGACTTAGCTCCATCTGGCTCATGATCACCACCCTGGGTGAAGTGGAGTTGGAACGGGAGTGGCGAGGTCACCTGGGAAGAATAAACGTCTATAAAGCTTCAGGTCCAGCATACACGCTGTGTGTGACCCTGCCCAACCTGCACACTGCTCTCTAGCTCTGGCCAGAAGCTGGGGAAAAATCTCCATCTCTTATCTTCCCTGCTCACCATGCTTTTCACACAGTGAGAAGGTTCTGGGAAGGAAGTGGTGGCAGTCACTGCTCTACTGTCCTCTAGTGGCTTGTGGGGAGAATTGCAGTCTGTTGCCTGGTGTTCCTGCTATTTGCTGCTTCTGAAGACAGTGGTCCAGAGGCTAGGGATGTGGCTCAGGGCTTACCATGTAAACAGAAGGAGCAGAGGTCAATCCCCAGAACCTATGTTAAAAAAGGCAGGCAGGTCCCATGCTTGCTTGGTGAGGTCTGGGCTGGAGAGAGACCCTGTCCCATACCAACATGAGATACAAGAGTCCGGAGGTAAAACACCCAAGGTTAGCCTCTGGCACACACACAGACCTGCATACGCACATACACATAAACACACATGTATAATGTGCACCAAGGTGGGCTAGAATTACTACATCACACTGCCTCGCTCCCCACTCCTGTCTCCCACTGCAGAGTAGAAAGCCACAGCTGCCTCTTTATGCCCCTCAAGTGAGCTCACAGAAAAAGGAGTGAGAAGAGGCCAGAATGCACACCACAGTGTACTCTCTCAGAAGCTAATGCCAAGCGAGGCCTCACGGGGTCCCTCTGAGAACATCCGTCAGGTAGAAGTGTCTAATACAACTCTCCACCCAACCCTGTAACCCAGGGTGTAACACAGACACAAAGGCCCAACTAGCTTTAGGCCTCCCTGACATTGATCTGGCTAATAGGAGAGAAAAAAAAATCCAACTCAGGCTTTTATTTGAAACTCGTCATCATCTAGGTTTCAATTCTCAGGACTCCCCTCCCTTCTTAGAAAAGGGAGTTTGAGGGGAGGGAAAACTGAGGCTATTTTTTCAATCTCCCATGGCCACAGGTACTGGAAGGTCAGGAAGGACACTAAATCCAAAAACTTCTCTTGTGCCCCAGGCCCTTTTCTACCCGTAACTTCTAACTGGCATTAGCTGCTAGAACAGAGCCTTTTACCCCAAGAAGCTATATTCTTACCAAAGCCCCCTCCTTTCATCTCTGTCACCATGGGATCTGCACCAGGCAGTTTCTAGAACAGTGACTTCAACTTTGTCTTCTTTGCTGTCAGGGACATCTTGGTCATCTAAGTGTGAGGAAGAGTCCCAAAACGAAACAGCTGACCACACCCTCTTCTCTCCTCAAATACTCAGGGACATGTGCCCTGAACTGGCACCCCAGAGGCACTGCTCTGTGCCCCTGCCACCAGTATGACTGTTGAGGATTCAAACTGTCACTAGAGCCCAACCAAAAGGCTTCTCTGACATCACTAGTAATGCCAGAACATTCTATGGCCCAGTGCCAACGGACAGCAACTGTGTAAACCCTCCAAGGGAGATTTTCTCATTAAAAATCCCCATAGACATGATTTTTGTGATAAATATTTGAAGTGTAACATATTTGAAAGCACACCCATTTACACACTCATTCGGTTGGTCGGTTTTGATACACTTATGTATCTTTATGTAATCTATACGATCAATTTAAGGACCATTTTCAGCATCCTAAAAGATTCTCTGTGTCCATGATTGCTTTTTTACCCACACTTAGTTTTAAAAACTTGCCCATGTGGTTTCTGATACATGTGTGTGCATTCAAGAGCCCAGGAGGATGGATGGGGAAGGAGAGTGGCAAAGACTTGTGTCAAGGAGAACGGACTCCACAAAGTTGTCCTCTGACCACACACACACACACACACACACACACACACACACACACACGCTACACACAAAATAAAAAGCAACCAATTTGACTTTGTATCTCTAAAACACTTAATACAAAACAGCAAATGTACATTTTTCTCAAGCTCACATTGTATGTTAAACAGCATATAACATGCTGAACGTCCCCAGAGGCTAGTGCTTCAAAGACCTGGTCCCCAGATCATTTTGCTGTTAAAAAGTTTTGGAACCTTTAGGAGACAGGGCCTAGCAGAAGAACATTAGGACATTGGGAGATACTGAGATTCCCAACCCCTTGTCTCTCTTCAGTTTTCAATACAATTGTGTTTTGATTTTCACTCAGTTAAAAAAATATTTTGTAGTTTTCCTTGTTCTCTTTTGACTCGTGACTGGATTAAAAATATTTTGTTTCATTTCCAGGTATTTAGAGAGTTCTCAAAATTTTTTTTGTACATTATTACTATTGATTTCTAGGTCAATCCCGTCACTGTCAGATGTGACACCCTGCAGCATTCAAATATTCTGATTAAATCTTTTGGCATCTGAGATTAGCTCGCCTTGAGTCAGCTTTCCAATGCTGTAACAAAACACTTGCAGTAAACAACTTCGCAGGAGAAGAGGTGAGAAGCTTCAAGGTTTCAGTCCATGGATCCTGTGGCAGGCACCACAGGACACAGGAGGCATAGCAGGGAAGGCCTGGTCATTACATCACATCCGGGAGGTGGAGAGAGAGAGACGGAAAAGTTCCTTGTTGCTAAGTATGATGATCCAAACTTGATTTCCAGAGCCACTGCAAATTGTCCTCTGACCTACACACACACACACACACACACACACACACACACACACACACAAAGTCAATCAATTGATGTAATTAAAAAATTAAGATATTCTGAGAAACAAAAGAAACAAACGTGTCTCTCATTTTTATGAAAGTGTAAGAACAGGAGTCAAACGGCTCTTCAACAGCTACAACACCCCAAATGTACAGAAGTAAACCTAATGCCAACTTCGAACACCCGGCTGATTCCACACAGCGCTATGGTCCAAACAGACCAGAGTAACTTTCTCCCCACCGTCTGTGACTGAGGGCAGTGTTTGGAGCAAATCCAGCTGTGCCACAGCTGTCGTCATTTCTCCAGGGACAGGCAGAGGCCTTCAAGTTGGCATGCCCCATGAGTTAGCAGGAAATGTCAAGGTCTTCACGTAGAGCTCTCCAGAACAGAGTTCAGCAACCCTGAGAAGCAGGTAGAGAAGAGCAGCTGGGAGTCCGTGGGGCAAATGTTCAAGGATCACCCAGTGAGTTCTGAAACAGATCACAGCAATGCTTTGGGTTACTGCCCTGAAAAACCACAGTCGCATGGACCAGAACTTTGTTTCAGGAGACTAGATAGAAGAAACAGTAAGATTATTCGTTGCTAAAAGTGTGTGTGTGTGTGTGTGTGTGTGTGTGTGTGTGTGTCTGCTCAGAGGACAACTTTGTGGAGTCAGTTTTCCCTTGAGTCTTTCACTCCCCTTCCCCATCCGTCCTTCTGTCTTTCTTTAGGCAGCGATTCACTATGTGGTACAGGTTGGCTTTGAGCTTGAGACTCCTTCGGCCTCCTGAAGTGCTGGCATCCTGAACTTTTTTTGTTGAATTTAGAGCAGTTGGCCTATGATTCTCAATTTGTCATACCCCCACCATGTTTTTATTTATTTTTGTTCTATTTTTAAAATTAGGATATAGTTCACTTATCATGAAATCAATCTGATATTTGTGTTTAAAGCCAGCACAAAAAGAAATATTTCTGTTAAAAATCTTGGAGGCCAACCTTTAAAGCACAGTTTGTACATGTGCTTAGAAGGACATATAAAATGAATACAGTGAGGTACATAGAGCAGCTTCAGTTATCAGCACTGAAATAAAATTAGTGCAAAATAATATATAATGTATAATAATTATATAATATATAACATACAATATATGATATATAATATACAAAATATGTAATATACAATACACAAAATATATAATATGTAGTACAATACACAAAATATATAATATATAATAATATATAACACATAATACAATATATAGCATATTGTAATATATAATATACAATACATAAACAATATATAGTATATTGTATTATATAGTAATAAATACATATATTATATAGTATATTGGCATATATAATTATATATACAATAATTATATATAAATAAATATATATATGTATACATATATATAAATAAATAAATATATGTATGTATACAGTTGTGCAGGTAGTGCTTGTGGGATCTTGAAGCTGAGATAGATTCTTGATTTCTGTCATTACCAGTAAAAAAAAAAAAAAATGACCCCAAGTTGTCTTTTGGTTAGTATGACATTTTTTCTGTTCATCAAAGAGTAAACCCATTTTAGCAAAGCTGATAGTCATATTGCAAAGGGCATAAGACAAACAGCCTACAAGTGTGGGTTATTATAAATTTATTATAAATATATTATTATAATAACTGGAGTTATTATAAAGCTTTAGGTAAACAACTCTTTACTGAAAGAACATCTACTGCAGTGTTTCCAATTCCTAGAAATGGTTTTGCGTCGGTGAAGACGTGTTTTCGTTGTACTCTCATCCACCGTTTCTCAAACAGAGAAAACGCAGATTCTGGTTGTGGGGTGGAACGCCATGCCTCAGTTTTTAAACAAGGCACATTGTGCTGGGAATGTGAGGGTCACACCTTGAACTGTCAGTGTCTGGTACTGGCAGAGAAGCAGTTACTCCATATGACCACTAGAGGGCGCGCCAAGCAAACAGGTCTGCAGCGACGCAAGGTAGGTATCCCAGGATTCTAAAAGCAGGCTTTCCTTCAAGCCATATCTCTAGAGGATTCTCTAAGGTCATCCTCACAAAAAAGAGACACTCACCATCTCCGTACTATAAGTGTCAAATAAGAAAACTATTAAAAGGAATAGATAGAAAACTAATAGCAATGATGATGATGATGGTAGTAAATTAGCTAATGGGACCTAATAAAAGGGCACACTAGTTTGTTCTTTCATTTAATTCCCAAACCATCCCACAACATAGACAATGCTCTCATGTTAAGCGAAAGCTAATTTTTAGACACATTAATAAGACGTCCACATTCTGGAAGTTATTCGTTGGAAAGCATAAACTGAAATATGTTTCATATTTTCCAAAAAGACATACTCTTTGGTGTGGTTGTTGCATTCTGGGAGTTTCCCCTGGGTTTGAAAATGGTCATCTGTGATTTTTAGTTTGTCATATTCTTGTTTTGTTTGTTTGTTTTCAGTGTTTGCTTTTCGAGACAGGGTTTCTCTATGTAGCCCTAGCTGTCCCTAAACTCACTTCGTAGACCAGCTCGAACTCAGAGCTCTGCCTGTGTCTGTTTCCCAAGTGCTGGATTAAAGGCATTCACCATGATACATGGCTACTCTTAAGTTTTGTTTTAGAACATGATGCATTAACATTATTTTATGGGTGTGAGCATTAGGCCTGCATGTTTGTCTATGTACCATGTGCATGTCTGGTGCCCAAAGACGTCAGAAGAGGGCATTATCAGATTCCTGGAACTGGAGTTCTAGGTGGTTGTTAACTACAATATGGGTGCTAGGAAGCCAACTGTACTGTCTTGTTTTGTGTCAACTTGACACAAGCTGGCGTTATCACAGAGAAAGGAGCCTCAATTGAGGAAATGCCTCCATGAGATCCAGCTGTAAGGCATTTTCTCAACTAGTGATCAAGGGGGGAGGGCCAGCCCATTGTGGGTGGAGCCATCCCTGGCCCAGCCCATTGTGGGTGGAGCCATCCCTGGCCCAGCCCATTGTGGGTGGTGCCATCCCTGGGCTGGTAGACCTGGGTTCTTTAAGAAAGCAGGCTGAGCAAGCCAGGGGAAGCAAGCCAGTAAGTGACATCCCTCCATGGTCTCTGCATCAGCTCCTGCTTCCTGACCTGCTTGGGTTCCAGTCCTGACTTCCTTTGGTGATAAAGAGCAGTGTGGAAGTGTGAGC
This sequence comes from Micromys minutus, assembly GCF_963924665.1. NCBI lineage: Eukaryota > Metazoa > Chordata > Mammalia > Rodentia > Muridae > Micromys > Micromys minutus. The sequence continues at coordinate 19,437,245 of NC_137963.1, read as the reverse complement.
TGAATAAACCCTTTCCTCTCCAACTTGCTTCTTGGTCATGATGTTTGTGCAGGAATAGAAACCCTGACGCCAATCCAGGTTCCCTGCAAGAGCAGCCATTTTCCTTAACCATGGAGACATCTTTCCAGCCTCAGAAGAGAAGCCAGCAAGATAAGCTTTGGAATAAGCAGGAAACCAAACTATTGATATTCAGTTATGAGCTTGTGCCTTAACAGCTGAGCTAGGCCCCAGCCCTGTAATTTTGAGTTACATGCTATAAAATTCACCTTTCAGAGAGCATAGGCAAGTGGTATTAGCATCCACACAATGCTGTTTAGCATTTGTTAGCAATGATCAAAACCCATGTGTTCAGTCTTGAGTGAGGATTTAGGAAATCGTGTTCCTGGCACTGCACGCTTGCTGCTGACACCGCTGAAATCCTGTGGACCTTCCTGATGAACGCGGTCAGGGGATGAACAGATGGGAATTTTGATGCTGTGTCATCCAGCAAGTGACACAACATTAGAGCTGCAGAGCTGGGGACCAGAGTTACCCACCTGATCTGCCATCTTGGTATAGCTTCATCCCTCTCCTCTTGTTCGTCCACACCTTCAACTCGGAAAGCGTTTGCTAGATGCAAAGTCTCTGTTAGGGACCCGGTTATAGATTCTTCCAAGGTCACATGTGGAGATACTAACCCATAATAGATCAGATTATTTTGTAAGCCTAGACACAGCTAGAGTCATCTGGGAAGAGAGAACCTCAATAAGAAAATTACCATGATCAGATCGTTTGTAGAAATGTCTGTCCAGCTGTCTCTGTTCCTCCTTCCTTCCTTTCTTTTTTGAGACAAGGTTTGACTATGTAGCTGTGGTTGCCCTGCAACTTGATAAGGACCCAGGCTGGACTCGAACTCACAGAGATCCACCTCTGCTTACCGAGTACTGGGATTAAAGGAGTTTGCCACCAAGCTTGTGGGGCATTTTCTTGATTAATGATGTAGGAGGGTCTAGGTCGCTGTGCGTGGTGCCATCTCTGGGTACATACTGGACGGTATACTAAAGCAAGCTGAGGTCTCAGAGAGTAAGCCAGTAAGCACTGTTTGCATGGCTACTGCCTCAGCCAGCACTTGCTTAATTTCCTGCCCTGACTCCCACTGAGGATGGACCGAAGCTGCGAGAGGAAAGGAACTGTCCCCTCTAAGCTGCTTTTCCTCACTGTCTTATTATAACACTAGAAAGCAAACCGAGACAGCAAGAGGGAACCATGGTCAGACGTGAGTGTGGTCTATCCTGTTAGGGTTCAAGAATTTGTGAAATAATCTACCATAAAAACCAAGGTTGAGCCAGAAAAGAATCCAGAAACTGATATATCAGGAGGGAGATGGTTGGGTTCAGGATTCAAACCGTGTCAGTGAGGTGGGGGTGAGACAGAGCAACTGTTAAAAAACAAAACAAAAACCCTCCACAAATTATGTAGGGTAGAGGCGGGCACATGCATGTTGTATGTTTCCCGTCATTTCCATACCTGGTACCTTAAATGGGTACCGTCAAGTACCTCAGATGTCTCTCCTGATAACGTGGCCTGGATGGAGACCATCCAATCAGAGTCTCTAGCAGCTGCTGGGTTTCAGTCCTGACCATGTGCCAACCATAGGGTCCAAGTTCCTAGGGCACCTGGGGCCAGAAGCCCGTTCAGGGGACTCGGTGGTTCCTTGGAATTTAGTGCAACATGGAGTCCCTGTAGCTAAGGAGACCCCCAACAGTCCTTGAAACAAGCAGAGGGCACATGCATGTTGTACAAGAGCAAAGAAGCTCGGAGTGGGAAGTCATCCATCCGCAGGGACTGAGATATTTGGGATTTGCCTTTTAGAATAACTGGTATCCTCACTAACATCTGTTCCCATTTTACAGGTAAAAAAGTTGAGTCTAAGAGTATTTCGTTTGCTCTAAGTCTCACAATGAACACATTCTCTACAAAGCCTGAATGGTTTGTGTTTCACTGGGATTGAAGGGGCAAGAGTGTCAGTGGGAAGTGGTGTGTGTGTGTGTGTGTGTGTGTGTGTGTGTGTGTGTGTGCCTGTGTGTGGTGTTGCCATTCCACCAGTATTTCTGGGCTCCATGGACCTTGAGATGCTCTGCACTTTAAACAGGGACTGAGCAGCATCGGCTAAGGTATCACATTGCGCTCCGGTCAAGAGCAGAAGACTGTTCCGGTATCTTACTGAGCGGTGACGTGGGCAGTGTCTGGAATGTCTCATCTGAGCTGAGTACTGCTGAGCTGTTGATAAATAGGCCACAGCTCTTCTGTGAGATCTAGAGGGATAGCCAAGGATGAGACTGACCAGTGAGAGTGTGTAGCTGGGCGGCCAGCCTTTCCCAGGGCTATCCAGTGTCGGAGTCTGGCAGCAAGTGGAGGGAAAACACATCTCAATCAGGGCATGGCCCCGCCCACCTAGCCATTGGACTGGGTTGTAGTAGAGCCCAGCAGAGGAGGAGCCGCTCTCTCTGGCCCTCTGCTGTTCTTTGTAGTTGAGTTCTAAGGCTGGCCTTGTAAAGGGCACTTGAGCGAGCAAGTGAAGCCTGGGCAGTGATGGGCACAGTGGTCAGGCTGGTTTCTGCCTCTTTGTTCCGAAACGGTGAGAATGCTGTTGCTTGAAAGAAAGGCAGTGACTATTGGGACAGACATACTCCTTGTAAGCTTTAGAAAACCAAGATCTGGGAGGTGTTGAGAGATGAAGGCCACGTAATCTGTTGAGTACATTTGAACCTATTACATTCTCTGATTCTCTTATCGTTGCAGGATTGAGTTTCTAAAGAGACTCGGAGACTCTACGGCTGGCATGCAAGAATTCTATTGGGTAGTGTCCTGAAAACAACTGTTGTGAAGCCAGAGAGACAGGACCTTGCAGGAGGAGTTACGTTGTCAGGTAGTGGCCACAGACACTTCTGACCCCACACGATCATTGAGGTCCCATAGCCCTTTAATATGTTCAAAATTAAAGAAACACATGAAACTTTTTGTCCCCATAGAGACTAGTCATTGACTATTGGGCAAGGGAAATTTCCAAGAGAGTGTGTGTGTTTTATGAGTGGGGATGGGGGGTGGGGATTGGGGGTGGGAGATGGGAATGGGGGATGGGGTGAGGATGGGATGGGGATGGGGATGGGGGATGGGATGAGGGGGTGGGTATGGGGGATGGGGATGGAGGGTGGAGATGGGGGATGGGGGTGAGGATGGGGGATTGGGAGTGGGGATGGAAGATGGGGTAGGGGTTGGGAATAGGGGATGGGGTGAGGACTGGGGAGTGGGGATGGGGGATGGGGTCCTACATCATGGGTGGAAGATCCCGTTGTCATTACGGCCCCTTTACCCTCACAGTCATGCTGATGTTTGAGGTCAGAGAAAGAGAATGACTCAGGACTCTGGTGTCAGTCTTCAGCTTAGGGGTCAAAGCAAATGGATGCTTCAGAGAGGACATGAAAAACGTTGCCATTGAGGGTGGAGAACTTCTAGGCCTGAAGTGGCCCTAGAAACAAGCCCAGCTGAGATGGAGCCAAGTCCTGAACATTGTCCTTAAGGATGTAAGAGAGCGGAGTCTGGAGTGGAGGGGGGTGGGAGGAAAAGGGGAGGGGGAGGGAAAGAAACCCTAAACAGCAGAACAGCAGGCAGAGGATGTATAGATGGGAAAGCCTGGCCTCCCAAGGGTGCTAAGCAAGCTCCAGAGCCCCTGAGCAGTGGTTCACTGTCTTCTGGATCTGGGGCCCCTGAGCAGTGGTTCACTGTCTTCAGGATCTGGGGCCCCTGAGCAGTGGTTCACTGTCTTCTGGATCTGGGGTCCCTGAGCAGTGGGGGCAGAGTGGAGGAAGGCACCACTTTTGCTTTGCTGGCTCATACTGGTCTTAGGCATCCTCCTGCCTCAGCCTTTTAAGAGTTTGATTCCCAGCTCAAAGAAAACTTCTTATTTATTCACTGTGCGTCATAGCCACACACCCACATGTCCAGCCCCCTATTCCCCAGACCCCCCACACCCACATACTACACTTCCCTCCGCCTTCCCCACAACACTTCCCAAACCCTTCTCCACCACACCCTCACCCCTTACACATGCCATATACTCACATAACGCCCCCACCCCATCCCCCACACCAGGCACTGTGGCAGATGTACGAAAGCCAGAGGACAGTTTGCAGGAGTCAGTCTCTTCTTCCCGGAGGATTCTGGGGATTGAACTCAGGATGTCAGGCTAAGTCTGAAGCATCTTTATCCACCGAGCTACCTCACTGGTCCCACAGATATCATCTTGATAGTTTCTGAAACTTGAGAGAGGCCAGCCCCTCTGTTCACAGTGGCGGAGTCTGAGCAGCTGGGAAGCCTGTGCAGAGCTTGCTTCTGGCTAGCCCACGTTCAGTGCCTTCAGCTAACTAGTTATTTATTTATTTGCATTTTAACGGTAATTGGTTGGAAACTGATAGTCAGGCAAAGTGATCCTGACCAATAGAGATACAAATGAGCTTTGCCCAGTGGAGGCTGCCTTTTTGCACCTTCCATAGGACTGTTCTGCATTTATTTGTGAATTCATTTAGGCATGCTCACGAGGTGCTCTTTTGATCTGGTCAGAACATCCTACTGCTGCTTTCATTAATGAGTTAAGTAAATCTCTGACACATGCTCATGGGGGCAGATGGGGACGAATTAAGGTGAGGTTTCTCCCAGTTTAGTTAATTTAAAACCAGAGGAAGTTGAACGTCGTGGGGCAGGCTCACTGAGATGGGGTGGGGGGATTTGAGGGGATAGTGGTGGTGGGGTGGTGCTGGGAGGACTGACAGAGGGACTTAGCTCAGCATCTGCGGTCCCACACCAACCACAGAAGATCCCGTGCCAACAGGGAGCATCCTCCTAAGATTTAATTAGAACCAGTGCCATGTGGGTTGAACCGCATCACTTCGAACGACACTGAAATCGTAACTCCCCATTCCCTGGGACCTCGAAACACAATCATTGGAGATAGAAAAGTCAAGATGAGGTCATTAAAGCAAGCCTTAAACCAATATAATTGTGCTTCCAAGAAGGGGACATTTGCATGAGTGCACGTGGAGATAGATGTAATGATAAAGACAGAGATGGGGAGATGTATGTGCAAGCCAAGAGAAACCATCAGGGGCAGGGAGAAGGACATAGGACAGATTTTCCTCACTGGGCTCAGAAAGCCAGTATTGCCACATCCTTGATCCTGAACCTCCAACTCCCCCGAACTGTGAAAGAATACATTTCTGCTATTTGAACCACACAGCCCATGCTAGGAGACAACACAAGGCGCCCATAGCTTTATGGACCACACACCACTGAGTTTTGGCTGGGGACTCTTTGCCTCGAATTGCATAACTAAGGTTACAATGTTACAGGGACTCAAGTGCCTTAAATCCACAGCCACTACTCAAGAGGGGACGCTCTTCATCTTCTAGGCTGTGGAACTCTCCAGGAAAACATGAAATCCAAAAGAGCACGCCTAGCTGCTGCCTGACATTGTGTAATTACAGCCTTCTGTTTGTTGTAGTTAAAAGAGACCCTCACTGAGTCTCACGAGAGGGGCAGGTCGAAGCCTGACTGACACCTGGTTACTGTGTCCTCAGTTCCCTAATCAGAGCCATCAGACACTGCACTTAATTAAACCCTTGTCCCTGCCTCAGGCATCTGACAGGTTCCCATAGTTATTAGGAAGGTTTCCAAAAAAGGCTGGCTTTCCTGTGTGTCTGGGGCTGCTCATGCCAGGCAAGGGTGGTTTAGGTTGTTGTAAGATCGGAGCTCCTCCCACAGCAAACACTAGGGAAAAAAAAAGATGGATTAATTTTAAACACCATTTTTTTTTTTTTTTTTTTTTTTTTTTTTTTTTTTTTTTGAGAGAACTCTGGCTGGTGCAATTTTTAAAGCAAGAACATGACTACAAAAGAAAACCCAGGGGGACTTGGAGGGGGAGTGACTCACTTGCGGAGGCACTGTTTGCAGATGCTGGGGGTGACAGGGCAGGTGGGCGGCTAGTAAGTGTGCAGAATCAGTCTTGTGAGTCTTCTGAGCCAAGCATTGTCTGTTGGCCAGTGGTGTATTTGATGTCTAGCTGATGCTCGAGTGCCGCTGTTGTCCCTTAGGCTGTGTGTGTGCGGTAGACTCGGAGAAAGATCTGCTTAGAGGCTCTCCTATAGCAACTCTAGCAAATGGTCAAAGCTGAATGGTGGAGAGGCCAGCCCAACAGAGCGGGATCAGAGTTAGGATTCAGTTCCTCAGCTTCCAGGCTTGCTGTCCTACACTTGACCTTCAAGGTGTGTGTGTGTGTGTGTGTGTGTGTGTGTGTGTGTGTGTGTGTGTGTGTGAGTGCGTGTGTGTGAGTGTGTGTGTGAGTGTGTGTGTGTGAGTGTGTGTGTGAGTGTGTGTGTGTGAGTGTGTGTGTGTGTGAGTGTGTGAGTGTGTGTGTATGAGTGTGTGTGTGTGTGTGTGTGTGTGTTTTGCCAACCAATCATTATCTGAACTCCCTCTCTTTAAGCTGAGAGATGCCACTCCATCTTTGGGACCCGGCATGAGGTAACCAGGGAAACAAAACAAAACCCTTCAGTCCCAAACTGCAGTGAAGATCGAACACCTTAGCATTCAGCTGGAGGTGCGTAGAGTCACTTCTGGGAGCTCCAGGATGTGCCTTTTGGCTTGTTAGTCCTTCCTGCCACCTCAAATCTTCTGCCTGGAAGCGTACAGCCAGGCTTGGGAGGGATGTCTTGATCTCTTTGCCCCTGGGACCCCATAAGAGAATGTCTCTGCCCATCTGCTACTGTGCACGCCACCGCAGGATGCTGAGGTCTATGGAAAGGTGTCATTGTGCCCCGTGGCTCCTGCGGGTGACAGCTGGTAAGATGACTACTTGATGTCATTGGGGCAACTGTCTGGCAGAGCTCTGGGAGAGAAGGTTCCCTTTTAGTCTATGCTAGACTCTGTCTCTGCACAGATTTTTAGTTTAGGCTTAACTCAGTAAGGAAATGTGGTCTGGGGCCGGCTTAGCCACAGTGGCAGGTTGGGGTAGGGCCAGAGCTCTGGCTCTGGAATCCTTTGACGTAGAAGACAGAGCAATGGCTCCTTTGTGGCACTGTGTTCATCAGCATGCATGTTCTTCTCATCACAGAAGAGATAGTATATACAAGCTTTTTCTGGAGCAAAGCGGAAGCCATTACTGTGCCCTTCTGACACGTAGACTAAATGGCAAAATGGTCCCTGTTGCCCAGGGGCTGTTGATAAACATTTATAAAACAAATCAAAATGAAACAGCCTGCAGGGTACCAAATTGGACTGGCCAGTTGTGTTTTCAGAACAGAAACCTCCCCTGCTTTTTTTCACCCCGTCAACTGGGAAGAACATTCTGGAACAGGCAGCTGTATCTACAGGTGAGCCTCACGGAAAGCAGTGGTTCAGACTGGACAAGCTGAAGTCCATACAGAAAGAATCCACTGAACAAGCAGGTCATGTACTTTCAGGAGTAGCTGGAGAGCGAGTTTCTCTTTTGTAAGAAGAAATCTCTGGTCCTGGCTTAGCTAATTATTATATTTCAGTTACCAAAAATGTCACTCAAGAACGTGGAGATTGCACGGGCCTGTAGCTTCCACAGTCTTAAGGGGAAATGGCGCCTGCCTGAGCTAGAGGACCCAGTGTTTAACCACCTTGCCTGGTCCTCTGAACTGCTTGTCAGACCTCTCCCAAATGGGCCAGGATGCTCCTGCCTTGAGATTGTCACTGTGCTGCGAACACCTGCCAATCAAGATGTGATGAGGAGATAGGACCCGTGTTTGCTACTTAAACAGAGGAATTACTATAAAAGCAATTCTTGTTTGCGCAGGAGATGAACAAAGATAACACATGGTACAAGAAGATAAACAATGAAAGGGAACCTTTCTTAGCTCTGGTCCCTAGTTCTCTGTTCAAAATTTTTGTGAATTCTCCTAACCTAGGATGGTTCTCAACCTTCCTAAAGCTATGGCCCTTTAACATGGTTCTTCATGTAGTGGTGACCCACAGCCATAAAATTATCATTGTTACTTCATAGTTGTAATTTTGCTATTGTTATAAATTATAATGTAAATATCTGATAAATGACTCCTGTGGAGGTCATGACCCTGTGGAGGTCATGACCCTGTGGAGGTCATGACCCTGTGGAGGTCATGACCCACAGGTTGAAAACAGCTGCTTTAGTTATTTTCTCTGTACTCACACATCTATAGACATATATGTGCACATAGACACATACCAAATAGTTGTTCATACATATAAAAACTATTCTAGTTATCCTAATACTAGTGCCTATGTACTTTCAAATTACTATTTGTTTTATGTGTATGGGTGTTTTGCCTGCATGTGCAAGCTGTATCCATGGAAGCCAGTAGGGGGCATCAGATCCCTGGAGACTGGAATTACAGAGAGTTGTGGGTCTCCATGTGGGTGCTTGGAATTGACCCTTGGTCCTCTGGAAGAGCAGCCAGTACTTTTAAAACATTGACTCATTTTTTCCCACCACACCCATTCGATACTTTTGTATAAATACGTTAAAGGTCAGGTTGCATGGAGTCCTTTCCCCATTTTAGTGTGTGGCATTTTCTATCCTCCATCTGGTATCCTGGAAACTTGCTGTGGTTCATGGTAATGGCATATGAGGCTCTGTCCTCCTTTTCCCTTCCTTTCCTCCCTTCATTGCTCCTTTACTCTTTCTATCTCTCCTCCTCTTCATCCCTGCTTTCCTCCTTCCTCCACAAAGAAAATGAAACTTTGCTGTTTATTACCGAGCCTTCCATCACTCAGGACTAAGGTTCAGGTCCCATCCTTTGTAATCCATTGTGAGCACAACTGAGCTTGATTTCTAATTCATCTCTGTGCTTTTAAACACCTTATTTTAGGGGGAAGGTTATGTATTGGATATCTGCATGCTTATTGCTGAGGTAGGACTGACATTTTCTTCCATGACAGGCCAGGTACATTTGCCATGATAAATCAAAAACCACAAAAATACATTTTAAGAAAGAGTTATTTTGATAAAGTATCATGTGTCCTACAGTGGTCTTGAACTCACTGTGTAGCCAAAAATGACATTGAGCTTTTGATCCTCCTGCCTCCATCCCTTGGATGCTGAGATTACAAGTATGTACCGACATGTCTGGTTAGGTAGTAATTGGGTTGAACCTAGGGCTTCATGCATGCTGGGTAAATTCACTGCCATCTAATTCATACCTGTAGCCTGGGAGAGATTAAGAGAGATACAGAAAGGGAACCAGATGTTTTGCTCTTAACTAGCTTTTTCCTCTCTTTACTATTCAGGATTTCCTGCCTAGAGAATGGTGTTGCCCACAGTGGGCCGGGTAGCCCTCCGTTTATTAACAATTAAGACATTCCTCCAAAGACATGGCCATAGACCAACCCGATTAAGACAATTCTTCATTAAGAGTTTCTTCTAAGATGATGATTGTGTCAAGTTGACAGTTAAAGCTATAATGGTTTAAGAGTTCTGATGACTTGAGGAGTCACTAACTTGGAGATAACTGGAGATAAACTGGCTTTCCTGAGAAGACTGTAAAGAACTGTATGGAGCTTAGAGAGAAAGCATTTCTCTAAGGAAATGACAAATTGAAAACAAAAAGAACGAAAGCGCATTGAATATCTTATGGTACAAATTCTTCACTACCACCATAGAGAAAACAAATTGATGGAAATTTTAGAGTAAAAAGAAGAATGCCAGGTTTGCCCACCTGCACGGCCCTCCCGGTGTAGTGACAAGCTAGCCTCATGGTTTCATCAAGACAGGAGGGCAGCTTCACTCATCAGGGAAGCAGTCCTGACAGACCAAACACAGAGCTGACCCAGAAAGAAGAAAAAGAGGTCCTTGATTCAGAAGAACCTGATAGTCATGTGACATTGCTGAGGATGACACTGGAACTGGTGTGAGGTCATTGGAGCACACTGCTCGGATGGTTAATTTTTACGGTCAGCTTGAGTGGCTTTAGAAGCCTCTCGGAAACACACCTCTGGGTGTGTGATGATTAGAGTGTTTGCAGAGAGGTTGAACTGAAGAGGTGACCGCATACTGAATGTGTGTGGCATCATCCCATAGCCTTGGATCTCATGTTAAGGAGAAAGTAGCTGGGTACCAACATTCAATGTTCTGTGCTTCCTGACTAGGGATACAATGTAACCAGCAGCCTCAGGGTCTTATTGCCATACTTTTCCCGACACTGATGGACTGTATCCTTTTGAACTGTAAGCCAAGATAAAGTCTTTCCTCCTAAGTTGCTTATTTTCATCAAAGCAACAACAACAACAACAACAACAACAACAACAACAAATTCAACTAGAAAGAGGGAAGGGGCAAGAAGTCTGGAGGGAGGGATCCAGAATTTATGAAAGAAGCCAGAGTGAGGAAGCCAGATGGTTTACAGTTTGACCCAAGATGATTTAAATGAAAATGAAGGGCAGAAAAGAGTTCATGGAAACAAGAGTTGAAGCAAGATAAAGCTATAGAGAGAGCAAGAACCAGGTTCGAAGGAATTAGATCCTGGAGGTCAACGGAGCCCGAGTTCTACAAAGCTATTGTGGATGACCCATGAGACAATTTGGAGGTGGATACTATCCAGTAGATTGAAGGAGTCAACAGCCCATGATGAGCTCATGTTGTGTCTCTGGATGTCATGTTTCCGTCTGTTGAAAAATTCTAATGGGTTTCAAAAAATAGGAAACTTAATGGTCAGGTGCTAGAAGAGTTTTATAACATGCAGTACTCGATTCTACAGATATCAGACACTCACACTGTCCTGACATATGAGGCTCAGAGTGCATACTACGCATACACCGTCTGGGGTGCCTCTGACTTTCAGAGTAGGACAAGAGTGAATCACAGATCAATAGACTAGGGATGTGGTATCAAGCCTTGGAAAAGGTTAAACATTCAACCAACTCCAACATGGGGGCATTCAGGAAATAATTTGTTCATAAGAATTTATCAGGAACATTTACTAATGAAGAAAAGTTTACTTAGAATTTTCTAGGACACACTAGAATGTTCTGTGCTCAGCTGTGCCCTGTACAAATTTCTGGATGAGCTTTGCCTCAACTTCTCATATATCACGGCAAGTGGGGGTAGGAATATAAAGATCCTGGGGAGCAGAACCTGGGTGTGCAGATGTTGATAGTGAGAGACACACCCATCCAAACCATACCAAATAGAGGAATTTGTTGCTGTCAACTCTAGAGTCTAAAAATAACACCCCAAATATGAAACAATGATACATTTAGTTTAGAAGAACAAATTCCCATAGTTACAAATGGTTTTGAGATCTCAGCTCTGTCAGTGGAAATAAGGCTATTCAAATGAGTATGAGAAAGGAGTATGTGTATGTCTGCTCTTCCAGAAGACCTGGGTTCAATTCCTCATAACTACACAGCAGATCACAATCATCAGTAATTCTAGTCCCAGAGGCTCTGATGGCCTCTTTTGGCCTCAAAGAGCACCACACGCACACAGTATACAAATTGACATGCAGGCAAAACACTCACTGACATAAATAAAATAAAATAAAATAAAATAAAATAAAACAAATTATTAGAATGGCAGAGGCTAGATCTCTACTTTAGCCAGCATAAAGCATGGATCCACATTTGGTGGGCTGTATACTTCAAGGCAGATCGAACTAAATTGTTTTCAAGTGTGTGAGGAACGGAGAAACACTGAACTCACTGTATGTAGCTGCAGCATGGGGGGGGGGGATTGAAGAGTTAATGTATGACATAGAAAATGATGATGAAAACAGACCTCCGACTTCCCCATGGTTGAACACACTTTGAAAAGCCAGGTCATTCCTGGATCAATGGACGGCCATTGGCACTCTAGGATTTGAGGAGAAGTGGTGTGGAAGGGTGAGTGGCTGACATGAGAAGGGCTGTGTCACACCGCAACTCTCACGGCAGCATCCAGAGCTGTCATGGTGTTTCCTTTGTGCACTCTTGCTTGGTGGAAGGCGCTCCTTCCTTGCTGCAGCTTGGTGAACAGAAGCCACAGCTATCAGAGTTGTTCTTGGGGGGAAAAGATACCCTTGAATGGCTGTGAGCTGCTAAGGGGTACAGTCAGGATATGGGATTTTTTTTTTCAGGAGAAAAAAAAAGTATTCATCCTTAAAAAGGAGTAGAGCATAATTTAAATCCTTAACATTCAATCCCAGTTTTAACAAGCTGGGGAGTGTAGAGATGGTTTAGTGGTAAAAGTGCATGTTGATCTTGTCCTAGTTCTGCTTTCTGGGCTCCTATGTGCCACCACGTTGCACACACGGATATACTACATTGGAAAACCATGGGTCCCCTTTTCCAACTGGTTATGTGGAGATGATCAATGGGTAGAAGAGCTGTGAGTCTTGGGATTCCTCCCAGTATTCTACACAATGGTCTTAGTATAGCAACGTTTGCATAGACCCTTCACTAAGTAAACCCTTCGCTAAGACTTGTGGGAAGATGGCTCTGTGGGCAAAGCACTTGCTGTGCAGGCATGAGGACTTGAGTTTGAATCTCTAGAACACATGTATAAAGTCAGACGCAGTGGTGCACACATCTGTAATGGAAAGTGGAGATAGGAGAACCCCCGTAAGCCTGCAGGCCAGCTACCCTGGTATACGCAGTTGAGAAAACAAGAAAGAGACCAAACAAGGGAGACAGTGAGGGTTAACGCCTTAAGCTTTTCTTTGACCTCCACACGTATGCCACAGCATACATGCATACATATATAATACATTCATAATATATGAATATACACACCCACAGAAGGAGAAGATGGAAAAATGGTAATTTTATCTTTCCTCCTGTAAGCAATATTTGGGATTTTTATGCCTCTCAAATACATTAGCTGTTTAGTTACTATGAAATACAGCTCAAAAAGGAAAAAGATGATGGGTTCTTAATTCTTGCCCATTATTAATTTTTAGAATAATCAGTTGGCATTCTGGAAAACCCTAAAACATGATTCGTACCTTTTATGTGTGTGTAGGTGGATGGTGTAGCCCCTCGAAGCTGGAGCTACAGGTATGCAGGTGACCAAACCTAACTCGTTTTTGTTAGCTCTGGGTACCTAATTTCAGGTCCTCGTGGTGACACAATAACCATGCTTACCCTCTGAGCCATCTCCTCAGCCTTGGTAAATAAAACCAGTGTGACACTCAATGCTGTCATTTCCTTAACTTTCAACACTTATTCTATTTTTTAAAAATAGATTTGCTTGTTTATTTATTCATATGAGTACATTGTAGCTGTCTTCAGACACACCAGAAGAGAACATCAGATTCAGATTCATTACAGATGGTTGTGAGCCACCATGTGGTTGCTGGGATTTGAACTCAGCACCTCTGGAAGAGCAGGCAGTGCTCTAACCACTGAGCCATCTCTCCAGCCCCGTCTATTTTTTAATGTAGAAACGTGTTCTGAAAACTTGCATGCCGTGTACCACATGTATACCTGGTGTCTGTAGAGACCAGAAGATGCCTATGGAGGATGGAAGATTCACTCAGAGACCAGAAGACACACGTGGAGGCCAGTAGAGGGCGTTGGATCCCCTGGAACTGGAGTTCCAGAGGTGTTGGCAGCCATGTGGGTGCTGGGAATTGAACCAGGGTCCTCCTGAAGAGCAGACCGTGCTCCTCATCACTGAACCATTTCTGCAGGCCCCTCTTCTTCAAATTTTGATAGAAATTCCCTGTGATGACTTAATCTTTACTCGTCATAACTTTTGCCAATTAATTCTGTAAATTTACATAATTTGTAAATTAATGTAAATTAGTAGGACTGGCGAGTTGTTTGGACTTGAACTCCTGTCTTTTGATGCCTAGATCCTGGTTTTGATGCCAAGTAATCATGCAACCTTGATCCTATTATCAGACGTCTCGGCTCTTTACTCCCTCCTCTGTAAGACATGTTATGATCATATTACCTCTGGGGACTACCAGAAGTGTCCAGTGAGTTAATTGTTAAGGTGTTCTGCAAGAGCATGCCCGGTAAATGTTAGAAAGCTGATAATTGTTACCGTGAAAACACTGCAAAGACTCACCCCATCTATCTACACAAGCAGAAATCCATGTTAAATGTCACCACTTCCTAACAGTTACACGGGGCTTGGGTGGTTTGCCTCGTCTTGGATCAGAATTCAGGGACCTTCTAAATCTCCTAAACATAACCCACTCTCTCCCTATGATCACTGAATTTTTTCTCCACGCTGACGGTATTTATTAGATGCATGTCTTTAACTTCGTAAGCCTGGGTGGTTTCAGTGCCGGAAGATGAACAGTATTCTGTTTTCCATTTTTTGGCCTGTGACATCCGGAATAACGGAACCTCTGACAATATCCCTGAGCCTCCTTTGCCTGGACCTCTAGCTGGGTTTAGCCAATGAGAAGTATAGACATTGGCTTTATTCCTTCAGCATCCTCCCTGCCGAGCGCTGTACAGCTGGTCTCTACTGAAGGCTGTGTACAGGTCTTACCTGGTCCTGCGCTCTGTACCCTCTTTGTTTTCTCACCGCCCACATCTGGGATAGGTTAAAGTTCCTCCTGCACAATGTGAGCGCAGGATTGATACCGTCTGACTCCTCCCTCCCATAAATCCTTCCTGTATTTGTCAGCCTCCTGGTACTATGACAAAATGCTTCGGATAGCCAGCTTACAAAAAGAAAGGAATTATTTTGGCGCATGCATTCAGAGGTTTCCCTCCATGGGTGCTTGGCCGCCCTGCCTTGGGACTGTGGTGAGGCAGAAGTTCATGGAGCGAGTATGGTAGAGCAAAGCTGCTCCCGTCTGAAGGCCAGGAAGGAGAGAACAGAGAAAAGGTAATGATATCCCCTTCAAGGGCACCTCAGCCTCCTCCCACTAGGCCACACCCCCTGAAGGCTGCACCACTTCCCAATAGGACCATAGGGTGCGGGGACTTTGGGGAGATGTTTAGATCCAAGCTACTGTGGTGACTCCTCGTTGAAAGCAGCCTCTTTATTAAGTTCTACTTCACAGTGGGCGTCATCTGTGTTCTCCTGAGGGCCAAGGATGAGACAGTTCATTTCAATAGAAGGCCGGAAAGAAACTGGATACGGCGCATGCTTGTCATCCTCGTACTCAGGAGGATGAGGCAGGTGGATCTCTGTGAGTTCAAGGCCAAGCTGGTCTACAGAGCAAGTTTCAGGGCAGCTGTCACTATACACTATGGCCTTGTTTTCAAGAATGAAAAACAAAAGTGAAACAACCCAAAAGAATCTCATTAAGGGTTAGTTTGTAAATGCTGCTGCTAAGTGTAAGACATAAATTTAAAAAATTGAAAGACCATGTAATGAAAATATATTTAAAAGTCAATATTAGTAGTTTAATACTATGTTATTAGGCCTATCCAGCTATATCAGGGCTATTCAATTTCATAGAATACGCACGTCTCTGAATGGTAACGAAAAGAAAAATGCTAGACGTTGACATTAGCTCGCTATAGGATTGTGGCTGAGATTAATGTAATTCATGTTTTATATGCTTTCCAAATTAAAGTATAAAAAGATTGAGTTATACAAAAAAACAATATTAGCGTGGTCCATTATTTTTACATCATTTATATCAGTTTTCTATTTATGACATGAATGTTAATTGTGGGACTAACAGAATGATTCCATTAGGTTCTTTTCTATTTGCGTATTGCTATGTCGTCTGCCATTTACTTTAAGTTATTTGAGTGCAGACACGGATGTGAACGGGAGTGTGGGTATATGTGCATTTGTTGAAACTCTTGGGAGCTCTCAGTTGCTTTAATCAACTTAGCATTTAGTCAGAAAGGCCACAAGCAGTTAGTGAAGCCTTCGGGTATCCTTGAGAGACCTTTTCGTAGTGCTGGAGACTAAAGGCAGGGCTTTGTGTATGTTAATCAAGTCCTATATCGCTAAGACACATTCCTATTCCACCAGCACGACCCTAATAATTGATCTGATGATTGGTTTTCATGGTTAAAACTTGTTAGTGTGATAGATAGATACTATGCATAATAAGTACATTGTGGTTCGATTTTGACATGTGGTCCCCATGGGCTCATGCTTTGACAGCCTTCACAAGCTCCAGCTTGTGGGGCTCTATTTTGAAGACTGAGGGGCAGCATTCCTCAACCTGGGGGTCACTTATCAGATTACAGTTCCTAACTGCAGCAAAATTACTGTTATGAAGTGCCAGCAAAATAATTTTTATCGTTGGGGTCAGCACGCCACGAGGAACGTATTAAAGCTTTGCAACACTGTGGCTTTGCTCTAGGTAGGTCTGGGCTGGGAAGGTAGGTTACTAGGGGTGGACCCTTGAAGGTTACAGCACTTCTGGTCTAGCATGCCTTGTGTCCTGTCTGCTTCCACATGATTATATGTTCCTGCTTCATGGACTAGGGTTTTCCACTCTGCTCTTGGCACTGTGATGAAGTGGAGCCTTCTGTAGGATTTTCCACTCTGCTCTTGGCACTGTGATGAAGTGGAGCCTTCTGTAGGATTTTCCACTCTGCTCTTCGCACTGTGATGAAGTGGAGCCTTCTGGGACCTTGAGTCAAAAGAAACATTTTCTCCCTTAAGTTGTTCTGTCAGGCATTTCCCCCAGTGATGAGGAAGTAACACACTCGGCTCAGTTCAGGGAATGGCCTTCTCTGATTTGAACAGGTTTCCAGGTTGCCTTAGCTTAGGGTTGTATTGCTGTGAAGAGACTCCGTAGCCACGGTAACTCTTATAAAGGGAAACATTTAATTGGGGCTGGCTTCTGGGTTCAGAGGTTTAGTCCACTGTCATCAAGGGTAGGACGCATGGTGGGATTCAGGCAGACTTGGTGCTGGCGAAGGAGCTGAGAGTTGGACTTCTGGATCTATGTGCAGCAGGAAAAAAGTGCCATACTGGGTGTGGCCTCAAACCCCACCCAGTGACACACTTCCTCCAACAAGGCCTGGTCTCCTAATAGGGCCACTCCCTATGCAACTAGGGGGCCATTTTCATTCAAACCACCACACAGATGCTTAGATAGACGAAGGCTGTAATGTTTTAGGGACACTTATGCCAGCAAGTTGAAGAGCCACAGAGGGAGGCAATTCTGCCTGCTCTCTGTGAACAGCCAGGGTGACAGGGTGACAGAACGCATGTGGCACCTGGTTAATCTATTATTATCTTAATCTATTATTGTCGTGTCTCTGGTTAATCAATGCAAAACGGAGACAGAGCTTCTAGAAACCAAAATAGGTTGTTGTGCTACGGGCCTAGTATATTTTACCAGCAGACATCTGGGTACTTGTTATCTGTACAGGTGGCAGAGTTTGGTACGGGAATTAATTTAAAGAAACCCGGTAGAGGGCTGGAGAGACGGCCCGGCGGTTAAGAGCACTGCTGCTCTTCCAGAGGACCAGAGTTCAATTCCCAGCATCTGCTGGTGCTCTCAGCTGTCTGTAGCTCCAGTTCTAGGGGATCTGACATCTTCACATGGACACACATGCAGGCAAAACATCAATGCACATAAAGACATTGAAGAAGTAGTGAAGGAAAGAAAGAGAGAGAGAGGAAGGAAGAGAAAGAACGAAAGAAAGCTGATAGCAAGGCATGGAGAAGTCTGCTGCTGCATCCAGATATTTCCGTTCCATCAAGACAGTGAACCCAAGACTCTTGGATGACCAAAGCCACTGAGGGCCATTGCTAAATAGAGTCTAAAGCCTGACAGTTTCATGCCAATGGAAAATTGTGAACTGTGAAGAATTACATAAGGATCCAATCAGAACATGCAGTCCCCTTGGCTGATTGAGGGCATGCACAGACATGTCATGGTCACGGTATCCGAGAGGTTAGTCTGCTGTATAAACTGTACCCCGTGACTCTGTGGACTTTGTGGCCCTCATTTGCTACTAAGACTAGCATGCTTAGAGGCAGAGACCAAGAGTAGTAATTGGACAGAAACTTTCTAGAACATGACGTGGCTGGACAAGGATAGTGGACCTTTCCTGATCAGAGAATACTTATGACAAGAATTCCAGGGATGAGAGAGGAACAATGGCCACTGTGGAGAACCTTGAGCATTTTCAGGAGATGCTACGTGGAAGTAAGGCATCTGTATTAACCAGGGTTCTCAAGAATATAACCGATGCAATGAATGTTTATTACAGGAGATTAGCTTACATAGCAGGGCCAGGCTAGCCTAACAAGGGTCACCACATGCTGGAGAACCTGTGAACCCTGTATCTGATCAATTTACAAAATACTTTATTAGTTCCAGCCCATCTCTGAAGGCCAGGAAGATGCCTCGAGAGCTGTTGCTCTTCAGTTCACATTGGAAGGCCCAAGAAGTTGGGTTCCAATGTCAGCCTTAGATAGCAGCAGCAACCGCAGAACGGATGTACCCACCAGCATGAAATAAAGGCTGTAGGCAAATGCTGCTGCTTTCTCCTGGTGTTAGCAATTCCACAGGAAATTGCCCTCCATTCTAGGAGAGGGATTTTCATGTCAGTTAATTCTTCCAGGAAAAGCCCTTCAGACCTACCCAAGAGCGTATCTTTTGCTTGATTCCAGACCCAGGAAAACTGACAGTCAGGGTTACACATCACCCAATCACAGGCCTCAGTGCCTGCTGAGACAGGGAAAGAGGGCATCAGTAACTGGGCAGGGTGAAAGAAGTTGCAGGCTGAGCTGCCCTGGGATTTCTTGGTGTTGTCTGTTGTTTCTCAGCCCTTACAATAAACATAGACAACCAAATCATACTCAAGTAATTTCTTTACTCAATTTCTGTCTTTTTGTTTTTTCTGAAGCTATCAAGGCAGCTGAACAACGCAGCTGTATTTTAAGACCCATCTAATAGGTCATTATATCCTAGTCAACCTTCCGGGCACAAATATATCTAAAAGTCATCATGTGAGCAGCTTATTGAACAAACATAACTAGACTTTCCCTCCCCATTGTCCCTTTATGTGCCCCTGTCGGCAGGTCCTTTCCCACCCTGGATGCCCCCGAAGGTTTTGCAGTCACTCTCAGATACCAACACATAGCCTGATGTTCCAATTAGTAAGTGTTGTCTGGTTGAGTAGAAAAATGTCAGTCCTTTAGCCACTTAAGTTTCTGTGAGCACTCTGTGGACCAGTGTCAGGCAGGAGACCAGGGATGGGGAAAAGAACTGATGTTGAGTTTCTTTACTCCTAACCTAGTTTTTCCAGTTCTCTGCTCTGTTTGATCTGCTTCTCTAGGATTAAACTACAATGCAAAGGAAGGTAAGGGGGTGGGGGAAATACCTCCATAATTGCTTATGGTTGCGATCACACCAGTGACCTCTGGTGGCATCAGAACACACACTCATTTCTCCTTCCCTAGGCTCTTCCTTGAGTGTTTCAAAGATCTCTTGCTGGAGCTGTTGAGTGCAGTGCCCTGACATAGTACATCCCTAGGTCGGGACTAGGTCTGGCCTCAGTCTCCTTCATGTCTTCTGGTGGAATTGCTCCATCCCTGGTTGTTACTGATGATCCTCTTTGTAGAAAGATCTGTTTCTGTCTGATGCCTGGTAATGTGGACCGAGCCTAAGGCCCACGCTGAGCAAGTGCTCAACCACTGGGCTACCCTTAAGCACGCTTATTTTCATGGAAGCTCTCTCCTGTCTGTTCACAGCTCCTTTGGCCAGCCCGGCAGCAGCTCCCATTTGGCAAGGATGGAACAACTCTAGCTTCTGTTGTTCAGTCTCTAGAGTCAGGACCTGCTATGCTCCTGAGAACTAGAACCCAGCCTCACATGTTTGGCTTAAAACAAGATTAACTTTCCACTTCTTTCTCATCCCCTCTTGTCAAACAAAAGATAAGGCTACAGCACACTGAGACTTTTCAAAAGAGCCCCACCAGTCTCCATGTTAAACTCTCAGCTTTCCCTCATGCGCCAATGAAAGGCTTCCCCGTTACCCCGGTGACCCCCCCCCCCCCTGTTATTCTAGCTGAAAGTCTACAATGAAGTGACCTGCATAGTCCATACCCCATAACTCTAACCCTACCATGTATGTGGAGACAGTGCTGCTCAAAATGAGTCATTTCAGTGAAATAAGGATGATTATTATTCTACTACAAAGGAAGTGGGTGGTGATGCTTGTCAAAATCTTCCAAGTCAGCGTCGTCACATTTATCGTGATTCACTGTGAAGACTCCAGAGACCTAAACACACTCAACATTCTGGTACCCACTTTGCATTTGGAACCTCCTAGAGATTTCCGTGTCTCACTGAGTTCCAATGTCCTAAACCGGAGAAGAGCTGTTCCAACGGTCTGAAACTCACGACGTGACTGAGAAGGTGTTCACTGAACATTCGTTGTAGGCCTACAACCTGACTCCACAGCTCTCCGGGTTGGAATTCCTCAGCCCGGGGCAGCATCACACCCGTCTCTGCCTCTGTCATCACCTGCTGTCCTTGTTCTGTGTTTGTGTGTCTTGACCTGTCTCTCAGAAGGTCATTCCCATTAGGTTTACAGCCTACTCTCTGCATGTTCTCGCCTTGATCTTCCCTCTAATGATAATCTACTTTCAAATAAAGATACATTCCGAGGTTTCAGAGAGAACTTCAGACCGTAATCACACACCATGGAAACAAAGCAAGGTAACAGCAAAATGGCCGACTACTTTACAGCTGTGGTGTAAAGCCAGCAATAGGAGACCAAGTGCAGACTCTCAAAAGTGCTGGCACTGCCTTCCTTACAACTCCCAGGAAGCAGGAAAACAGAAGATGCAGAGGCACGGACTGAAAGCTGGCGTGATACAGGGCATTCTTTTACCTCCTCTGCGGATGACTCCAGTTCCAAGGGGGCAGGAAAACAATGTTTGGGAACTCCTACTAATTGTCTAGGCTAGGATAAACAAAGAAATAATTGGGGACATTTATTCTACATGCTGAGAACATGAAAGTAACCTTCAACTAAAATATTCTCCCTGCCTCCAGCCTCCAAGATCCTCAGAGCCCTGCTTAACCTTTCCTTACCCAATAAGGAATTTCCTCAGATGTCTGTTTTCTCATCTCCTCCTTCCCATGAAAAATTAATGCCCTACATAAATCTATTTATGTATAGTGTGGGCTTGTGATGCTGTAAAAACAAGATGGTTCTTTTCACCCCCTTGTACAATTGTTTAGTTACTTTTGAATAAGAAGCTGGGGCGCTAACGTGCTTTGGATGTGTCCCCAAAGTCCATGTATTGGAAAGTTACTCTCCAAAGTCAAGTGTTGATCTTGTGTGTAAATCTGTGTGTGGCAGGTGTGATGGCTATTCTTGACTGTCAACTTGACTACATCTGGAATGAATTAAAACACCAAAGTGGAGGGCACACCTGTGAGGGGTTTGTACTTACTTTAAAGTAGAAAGATCTATTCCTACTTTTGATTTTTGAGGTAGGAAGACAGACCTTTGATTCAGATCTTTAATTCAGCTTTAATCTGGACCATGTCTTCTGCTGGAAGCCTATATAAGGACATTGAAGAAGAAAGCTTGTGTTCGTTGCATGGTTGCTCTTGCCTTCCTAGCAAATCCATCCCTTTACTGGCATTAGAACCCACTTTGGGATTCCAGTCTCTATTGGAGGGCATCAAAGACATCTAGCCTTATGGACGGAGCAATTTCTGGATTCTTGGACTTTTAATTCACAGCCAGTAATTGTTAGATTAACTGAACCACAGCCTGTGACTCAATTTAATAAAGTCACAAAGATTCACTCTGTATATTCTGACTAATACAAGAGGTAATTGAGATGAGGATGTGAGCCCTGGTGATGGGATCATGGCTTTAGAGAAGGAGACAGAGATGAGAACTACTAGCACAATACTCTGTCTTACCATGTGGACCCCCATAGGCTCATATGTTTGAGCACTTGATGCTCAGTTAGTGGAACTGTTTGGAAAGGATTAGAAGAGAAGGAGGAGGTGTGTCACTGGGGGGGTGGGCTTTGAGGTTTCAAAAGTCCTGGTCAAGGAGTGTGTGGCCTGCATATCTGGATGATGTAAATCTCTCAGATATGGCTCCAGCACCATGCCTGCCTGCTTCCCACCATGATGATCATGGACTAACGCTCTGAAACTCGAAGCAAGCTTCTCAGCTAAATGCTTTCTCTCATAAGAGTTTCCTTGGTCATGCTGTCAAGTCACAGCTATGTATTAGCAAGTATTACATACACAATACACAGCTATGACATAGCAATAATGGGTTGTGATGTGGTTTATGATTTAAACAGGAAGTGTCTCTACATTTCATGCATTGAAGGCTTGGTCCCCAGCTGGTGGAACTGTTTGGGGAGGTAGAGGAACTTCAGTAGGTGAGGCCCACATAGCGGAAGAAGCAGGCTACTGAGCACATGTCTTTGTCTCTCTGCTCCTTGCTCATATGAAGTTAGCAGCTTTGCCTTGTCATGTACTATCTGTCAGGAAGATCCTGCCTCACTCAGGCCCAAGGTGGTGAAGGTAGTCAGTCACACTCTGAAACTCTGAGCCCAAATAAACCTTTCCTTCTTTAAGGTGCTTATATCATACGTTTGATCATTGTGACAAAGGGCCTATGAACCCACATAGCAAGGAAGTCTTAACCTAGAACTCCCCCACCTCAGAATTTCCAATCTGTAACTGTCTTAGGGTCTTACTGCTGTGAAGAGACACCATGGCCACAGTGGCTCTTATAAAGGAAAGCATTTAATTAGGGCTGCTTACAATTTCAGAGGTTCAGTCCATTATCATCATGGTGCAAGAAGCAAACAGCAGACATGGTGCTGGAGGAGGAGCTGTGGGTCTGAGGGCCATTTTTATCCAAACCATCACAAAAACATGAGTAAATCTCTGTTCTTCATAATCTCCCAGTTCCACATGTTTTGTTAAACATACTGACAATCTGAAGAGAATACGAATTTTCTTTTGGGTCTGGGGGCTTGAAATATGAAATTGTGGTATCGGCAGGGGCAGGCACCCTCTGAATGTTCACAAGGAGAATACTGGATTGCCCCATTTTTATTGTTTTTGTTTTTGTTTTCTTGGAGGGGGGACAGAATTTCTTTGTGTAGCCTTGGAACTCTGTCTGTAGTCCAGGCTGGCCTTAAACTCATAGAGATCTTTCTGCCTCTTCCTTCTGAGGTACGCCCCACCGAGCTACACCCCACAGTGGTACGCCCCACAGAGGTACGCCCACAGAGGTCCGCCCCACCGAGCTACACCCCACTGAGGTACGCCTCACAGAGGTACGCCCCACAGCCTTCTGCTCCACAGAGGTAAGCACACAGAGCTACACCCCACTGAGGTACGCTCCACAGAGGTACGCCCCACAGCCTTCTGCTCCACAGAGGTAAGCCCCACAGAGGTACACCCCACAGAGGTACGCCCCACAGAGGTACGCCCCACAGAGCTACGCCCCACTGAAGTACGCCCCACAGAGGTACGCACACAGAGCTACACCCCACAGAGGTACGCCCACAGCCTTCTGCTCCTCCGCTCCCCGTGAAATGGGTGAGCTCATTAGTTTGACAACCTTTTTGCCTGGAATGTGAATAACACTTCACAGTGTCATTTCTTTCTAAAAAACGTTAATTTTCTTTCTTTCTTTAATTTAATTTATTGCGTGCACGTGTGTTTGTGAGCGCCACATACATGTGTGTGAAGGTCAAAGGACAACTTGCAGGAGTCAGTCTCGCTTTCTACCAGATGGGTCCCAGGATTTAAACTCAGGTTTTCAAGCTTGGAAAAAACAAACAAACAAACAAACAAACAAACAAAAAAAACAAAAAACAAAACAAAAAACAAAAACAAAAAACCCCCCAAAACCAAAAAACAAACAAACAAACAAACAAACAAAAAACCGTGTTTATCTGCTGAGTTATCCGACAGGCTAGTAGTATGTCGTTTCTATGATAATTCTCTGTTATTTAAAAACCAGCAGGACGTGCCACATACGCTTCTGCTTCCATGAATCAGAGTGTGCGTCGGGAGTTACAGTCTCTCGCAGACGGACAGGGCGAATGGTCGTGGGAGAGTGTGTGGGTGAGTGTGCCAGTCATTCAGCATCCTGTGATGTGCCACCACCACGCCCCTCCCCACCCTGGGATGTGAGCTCGTGTTGGCTTTTCACATGTGTGCAGATATCATAGCGACAGCAAGCCCGCATGCTCTGGAACAAAGAATGTGTTTGTCACAGTCCGCTCCACAGCAGCTGGGAACTTACTTCTTCCTCTGAAACCAGATTGATTATGGTTATTTGTTTGTCTATGGGGGGGGGGGAGTGCTTTCTTACCATGTTCTTATTCAGCTTGGAGAAATAGAAACTTCCAGGGCCTTAAATTACTGAAGATGAGCTTCCCTCCCTTTTTTTCTTGATCCTTTTATTTTGCAGATTTCTCAACTGCAACTATTTCCTAACTTCCAGAATGCTACCATTTCCCTCTCTCCTTACAGTCTTTTCATATCTGCGGGATCTCTTAATGGCAACTTGGTTGGGAGGGTCTTATCTCAGTCCTTGCCTGTTCGAGGGACCAAGGACTATTATACCATGAAATTAATACAACCAAAGTCATGGTGACCGGGAAAGTTGAAAAGGCACCATAGGATGGCTGGCATTTTTTTTTTTTTCATTTTTTTTTTATTGGATAGTCTCTGCATTTACATTTCAGATGTTATCCCCTCCCCCCAATCTCATGCCCCTCCCCATCCCATTGCCTCCATGAGGGTGCTCCCTCTCCCATCTTGGTGTTATTTTGACCTCAGGTGTAAAACATCTGAAGACAGGAGGCCAGACGCTCTTCCCAAATTGCCTTCTTCAGATGGTTAATCCTGCTTGTCGACTTGATGGCATTTAGACCCACCCCAGAAGCAAAACGTGGGAGGGAATTTCTCGATTTGATTAGCGGGGTGAGAAGACCCAAAATATGAATTGCACGGTTTCACCCGGTGAGATGGGCACCAGCATCTGTCATTTTCTGGATGTGTGGCAGCCGGTGTGGCCAGCTGCCTTCTGTTCCCACTGCCATGTCCATGAGCATAGCCTCAAACCAGGAGCCTTTCAAGACAAGCCCTGCCTGTTGTAAGTTGTCAACGCCAGTTACCATGTCATGGCAATGACGTGTGTGACTAGCATACCTGTCTTCTTCACCTCCTTTGTCTCTCCATCTTCTCCCCTTGGAGCTCTACTTCAATGGAGCCACTTTCCCTGATGGGCAAGCCTCTTTGCACCTTTGATCTGAGGATGCTGAATCTTGGACAAGTAATAGTGAAACCTTGCATCTCTCAGAACAAGGCGCCTTCTGGACACATAAATAAATCTCCCACTTGCTAATGCTTGTAGCCCCTTAATCTTAACCTTCATGTATTATCATGATCAAAGATTATCTCCCCACGAGGATAAAGGGTGGGAAAGAACAGAGCAGTCTGGGAGGAGTTGAAGAACAGCTTTAACCTAGCTTCGTTCACCACATGTCTACTAATCACTGGTACTGGCTGGTTTTGTG
This sequence comes from Micromys minutus, assembly GCF_963924665.1. NCBI lineage: Eukaryota > Metazoa > Chordata > Mammalia > Rodentia > Muridae > Micromys > Micromys minutus. The sequence goes on along the minus strand of NC_137963.1, from coordinate 19,411,760 downwards.
TCAACTCGACACAAGCTGGAGTTACCACAGAGATTCAGTTGAGGAAATACCTCCATGAGATCCAGATTTAAGGCATTTTCTCAACTAGTGATGGAGGGGGGAGGGCCCAGCCCATTGTGGGTGGAGCCATCCCTGGCCCAGCCCATTGTGGGTGGTGCCATCCCTGGGCTGGTAGACCTGGGTTCTATAAAAAAGCAGGCTGAGCAAGCCAGGGGAAGCAAGCCAGTAAGTAACATCCCTCCATGGCCTCTGTGTCAGCTCCTGCTTCCTGACCTGCTTGGGTTCCAGTCCTGACTTCCTTTGGTGATGAACAGAAATGTGGAAGTGTAAGCTGAATAAACCCTTTCCTCCCCAACTTGCTTCTTGGTCATAATGTTTTGTGCAGGAATAGAAACCCTGACTAACAAACCACTGCTCTGCTCTGTGTTTAGATAAAAGAGCCCTGGGAACAGGGCACCACAAGCTTAGGCACTCACCCCCAAAGATTACCTAAGGATATCTATTAGATTCCTCTAGGATATATAAACCATTGACCTTGAATTCTGGGAATAAGCAGAATAAACCAAAGATGAAACCAATAGGGTTGTCTCTGTGGAGGGTAGAGGACCATTAATAAAGCTGCAGTTACTCCTTTTAAGTCAGAAGATGCTGCAGCGTGAGTTCTGACCCAGGAAGGGCTGTTCTTTTGCTCAGCCTTAGCTCCAGCATTCTCCACCAATAGTAAATGAGCCTCTGTTTTCACCCAGGTCCCAGATGCCCTTTTTCTGTCAGCCCTGGTTGCTGGGAAGGAAGAAAAATTCAAGCTTCCCTAGAATGCAGAGATTACTATATTCTTAGAGGTGAATTGATTTGATTAGATGTTCCCACAGCTAGCCCTGTATTTTGGAAGGGCATATAGCTTGACAGGGAGTTTAATTCATCCTGAAGAAGAGTCTTCAGCTGCCACCCCTAGTGACTGCCAACTTCTCCCTGAAAGAGGCGGAAAAACAGGGTGTTATTCTCCTCCACCCCCACTGCAGGGACCATCACTCTCTGTCTTACTTAGAGTTTTATTTTTACCACTGTGAACAGACACCGTGACCAAGGCAACTCTTATAAGGATGATATTTAATTGGTGCTGGCTTACAGGTTCAGAGGTTCAGTCCATTGTCATCAAAGCAGAAACATGCTGGCATCCAGGCAGGCATGGTGCAGGAGGAGCTGAGAGTTCTACATCTTCATCTGAAGGCTGCTAGCAGAACACTGGCTTCCAGGCAGCCAGCATGAGGGTCTTAATGCCTGAACCCACAGGGACACACCTTCCTTTAGTCCCACTTCCTGGGCCAAGCTTATCCAAACCATCAGTTTCTCTTTCAGCTTGCTTCCTTTTCATTTCTTTTCTTTTTACTTTTACCAATCTTTTAAAAAAGATTTATTTTTATTTTTAAAGATTTATTTTTAATTATGTCTATGTGTGCATGCACACGTTGGTAGGTGTATATGTGTGTTCAGAGCCTGCAGAAGTCAGAGGTATGGAATTATGGGTAGTTGTGAGTCACCTGACATGGGTGCTTGGGAACAGTGAGTTCTCTTAACCAAACAATGTGTCTATTGTAACTAAATACCTGGCTCAAACTTCTGCCCATCTACAGCAGCATTTATGCCAGGATTCATGCATCTCTGAATGCTGTAGGTTTCTGGTTCCATCGCCAAGTCTTGTAAGCAAATTCAATACATGCTTATAAAGACTTTTGTGACACCCCAGCTGAAATGTCTTCCCTGACTTTAAAACTTCCTCCCGACAGATTTATCTACTTATGAATCAGTCTGTGTAGTTTAGGGGTTGTGTATGCAGGTGACAGTCTTAGGTCTGTGACCAGAAACTCCACAGTCATTGCAACAGATTTTCTCTCATCTTACCTTATAACCTCATCTCCTAAATTAAGGACCACACTAGTCAGGTTTCTCTAAAAGAACATAGCGGATGAACATATCCATCAAAAGGAGATTTATTAGATTGTTTTAAACCATATGGCCTGTGTAGCCCAACAGTGGCCGTCTCACACCTGAGAGGCTGAGAAGCTGGGTAGGTTCTCAGTTGTGAGCATCGAATATCTCGGCAGCTCCAATCTGGTGCTGAAGTCCTGGAGGATTCTAGGAGAACTGCTGGCTTCCATTCCATGTCAGAACCTTGAAGAATCTGGATTTAGCACCAGTTGCAGCAACAGCATAGATGAGGTTGCAAGCAAGCCTGAGAGGAAGCAGGCAAAATGCCGACTTGCTTTCTTCTATGCACTTATGTCTGGGATACCACCAGAAGGTGTTGGTCAACAATCAAGATTAGGCATCATAAGGACTCACCACATTGCAGAGACCAGCACAGCATGAAAAAGCAGAGGCTTCTTCTCATTCAAAATATTTTACACAGCATAGAAGCTGCCTGAAAGCTAATACAAGGCCCCTCTGTGTGTACAGCCTGAGCAGTAAGCCCCATGGGTAGTTTACTTATGGAGTCAGCCTGACTCAAGTTTAGTCCTTACAAGTACAGTCATAGTCACGGTCATCTCTTCCTCTACAATCGTTAATAACTACATGCAGCCTAAAGTTCAAATTTTAAAGCCTTATAAATTCTGATACCAAGACCCCTCTGCTTCCCCCCATTGAACTGAGCTTTATAGTATCCACTTGTTTAATAGCTAGGGATACTTGGTCCTCACCGTATGTGCCTTTGCTTTCTCTGTTCTACTTGAGCTAGTCCCATAACTTAGATGCTGAGTTTCCCACTTCCATCAGCACTACATAAAGCACTACATAAAGACTTTCTTGATCTCTCTCTCTCTCTCTCTCTCTCTCTCTCTCTCTCTCTCTCTCTCTCTCTCTCTCTCTCTCGTGTTTCATTATATAACCAGGTTGACCTCAAAGTCACAGAGATTTGCCTGCCTCTGACTCGAGTATTAGGATGAAGTGCATGTGACATCACACCCAGATTTATCTTTTAGATTTTAAAAAATTTCTCTATTTGAGCTGCTACTAGCATTTTATCAGAGTTTGTTCTTATCCATTCATTCTTAGAGCACCTGCATGACTGAGCTAGACCTTGGGAGACGTGAAGGCCTTTGGAACTCTAGTTCCACAATCCTTTCAGCTTCTTGCCTCCAAATATTGGATGCTCAGCAAATCCTTCCCAGTCAAAAAGAAAAGAAGGAATGAACACATGATTACCAGTTGACTTTCAAGAAAAGAGCCAACAAAAGCAGAATGGTATCACTTGATACTTGTTAGATGTAACAAGTGTTGGAAAGGCAGTGGACAGGAACTCTAGTACAACTATGAGAGAACAACACCATGGAACTTCCCCTGTAATAAGAAAGAGAACTTACAATCCATCTGTCATCAACCCCCATCACGATATAACGTCTCCCAAGGGCCCAAAGTCAGTGTGTTGCAGGGATACAGGCATCCAGTGTTTATTATAACATAATTCACAATAGTTGAAACATGGAATAAAACCAGTCTTTATTGTAACATTAGTCACAATAGTTGAAACATGGAATCAAACCAGTCTTTATTGTAACATTAGTCACAATAGATGAAACATTAAATCAACCTAAAGGTGCATCAGTCAAAGAACTAGAAGAAGAAAATAAAAGCACATCTTTTTTTTATTTGCACACTCTCATGTATTCTTTTTTATATTAAATTTATTTATTCATGTTACATCCCAATATCAGCCCTGCTTCTCCTCCCAGTAACCCCTCACACATATCCTCACCCCATTCCACCCTCCCCTTCTTCTTTGTAAAGGGGATTCTCCCCTCTGGATGTTAGCCCCCCCCACACTACAACAACACCCCCCCACTTCAAGCTGTTGCAGGACTAGGCACAACCTCTTCCGCTGAGGTCAGACAAGGAGAACCACTGAGGGGTTGGGATTCACAGCCAGGAAGGCAGGCAACAGATTCAGGGGCAGGTCTTGTTCCAGTTGTTGGGGACCCACATAAAGACCAAGCTGCACATCTGCTACATATGTGCAGGGGGCCTCGGTCCAGCCTGTGCTCGCTCTTTGGTTGGTGATTCAGGCTCTGAGAACCCCCAAGGGTCCAGGTTAGTTGACTCCGGTGGTCTTCTTGTGGAATCCCTGTTCTTTTCTGGTTCCTTAATCCACCTCCCCACTGTTTCATAAGACTCCTCAAACTCTGTCCAATGTTTGGCTGCGGGTCTTTGCATCTCTTTTCATTGGCTGCTGGGTGGAGCCTCTCAGAGGACGGTTATGCTATGTTCCTGTCAGCAGGCGTAACTGAGTATCATTAATAGTGCTAGCGATTGGTTCTTGCCCATGGGATGGGTCTCAATTTGGCAGTCATCGTTTGGCCATTCATTCCCTCTGTCTCTGCCCTGTCTTTGTTCCTGTACATTTTGTAGGCAAGACACATTTTGGGTTAAAGTTTTTTTCTGGATTCATATCCCCCACTGCTAGGAGTTTCAGTTAGAGTTGCCTTATATTTACCCTGGGGCCTCCACCCATCCCAGGTCTCTGGCTATCCTAGAGATTGTTCCTTACCCTCATCACCAACTTTCCTTGTCTCTCCCCTTCTCTTTCTACATTTGATCTCCCCACTCCTAGCCTCATTCTATCTACCACCCAGTTCCCTCCTTTCATCAACCTCTGATATCAGTTTTGTTTTTGCTTCTGAGCCATTTTTCTTTGGGACCTCCTTGTTATTTATTTGGCTTTATTTTGGGGTGTGTTGATTATAGTGTGGCTATCCTATACTTTATGGCTGTTATCTACTTTTAAGTGAGTAAATACTGTGCATGTCCTTTTTGGGTCTGGGTTACCTCACTCAGGATGATATTTTCTAGTTCCATCCATTTGCCCGCAAAATTCATGGCGTTCTTGTTTTTAACGGCTGAGTAGTGTGTTCCATTGTGTAAATGAACCATATTTTCTTTATCCATTATTTATTTGAGGGACATCTAGGTTCTTTCCTGTTTCTGGATATTATGAATAAGACTGCCATGAACCTAGCTGGATCTTGAGGTAGAACTATTCCCAATTTTTTGAGAAACTGCCAAATTGATTTCCAGAGTGGTTTTTACAAGTTTGCACTCTGACCAGAGGTCGAGGAGTATTCCCCTTGCTCCACAATATCACTAGCATGTCCCTTGAGTTTTTGATCTTAGCCATTCTGATGAGTGTCAGGTGGAATCTCAAGGTTGTTTTGATTTTCATTTTCCCGTTGAACATTTCTTTAGGTGCTTCTTGGCCATTTGCGATTCCTCTGTTGAGAATTTTCTGTTTAGCTGTGTACCAATTTTTTAACTGGGTCATTTGGTTTGTTGGTGTCTATCTTCTTGGGTTCTTTATACATTTTGGGTATTACCCCTTTGTCAGATGTAGGGTTGGTGAAGATCTTTTATCAATCTGTAGGCTGTTATTTTTGTCCTATTGACAGTGTCCTTAGCCTTACAGAAGCTTTCAGTTTCATTAGGTATCATTTAGTGCTTGAGCCATTGGTGTTCTGTTTAGAAAGTTGTCTCCTGTACTGATGAGTTCAAGGATATTTCCCATTTTATCTTCTAGCACATAGAGCTTGAAGTCATGGATAGTGATACCTTTAGAAGTTCTTTTATTATTCAGGATTGTGTTAGCTATCTTGAGTTTTTTGTTTTTCCATATGAAGTTGAGATTTATTATTTCAAGATCTGTAAAGAATTGTGTTGGGATTTTGATGGAGATTGCATTGAGTCTGTAGATTGCTTTTGGTTGAGATGGCCATTTTCACTGTGTTAATCCACTGATCCATGAGCATGGGAAATCTTTCCATCTTTTGGCAGCTTCCTTAATTTCTTTCTTCAGGGACCTCAAGAAAGGTCTTTCTCTTGCTTAGTTAAAGTTACTCCGAGATATCATATATTATTGGTGGCTATTGTGAAGGGTGTTGTCTCCCTAACTTCTCTGTCAGCCGTTTATCACTGAGAGATAAGTGATAAAAGTGCTACTGAATTCTTTGAGTTAATCTTGACTCCAGTCTTTGCTGAAGTTGTTATCAGCTGTAGGAGTTCTCTGGTAGAGTTTTGGGATCATTTATGTATACTAGCATAACATCTGTGAATAATGATACTTTGACTTCTTCCTTTCCAAATTGTATCCCCTTGATCTGTTTTAGTTGTCTTATTGCTCTGGCTAGCACTTCAAGTACTATATTGAATAGATATGGAGAGAGTGGACAGCCTTGTCTTGTCCCCGATTTTAGTGTAATTGCTTTAAGTTTCTCTCCATTTATTTTGATGTTGGCTATTGGCTTGCTGTAAATTGCCCTTTATTGGGCTTAAGTATGCACCTTATACCCTTGATTTCTCTAAGACTTTTTTTTTTAAACATGAATGAGTGTTAGATTTTGTCAGAGGCTTTTTCAGCATCTAATAAGATGATCACATGTTTTTTCTTTTAGTTTGTTTATATGGTGGATTTTTTTTTTATATGATGAATTTTTGTATATTGAACCACTCCTGCATCCCTGGGATGAAGCCTACTTGATAATGGTGAATGATCAATATATTTGATGTATTCTTGAATTTGGTTTGCCAAAATTTTATTGAGTATTTTTGCATTAATGTTTATAAGGAAAATTGGTTTGGATCTTTATTCCTTTGTTGATTTCTTGTCACTTCAGAGTGACTGTGGTCTCATAGAATGAGTTTGGCAATGTCTCTTCTTTTTCTATTTTGTGGAATAGTTTGAGGAGTATTTACACCAGACCTTTTTTGAAAGTCTGGTAGAATTCTGGACTAAAAATCATCTGGTCTAGGGATGTTTTGGTTGGGAGACTTTTACTTACTGCTTCTATTTACTTAGAAGTTATATGACTGTTTAGATAGTTTACCTGATCTTTATTTAGCTTTGGTAATTGGTTTCTGTCTAAAAAACCACCAATTTCATTTAGATTTAGTTAGTTTGGCTAAGGGTTTGTCTATCTTGTTGATTTTTCTCAAAGAACCAGCTCTTGGTTTTGCTGATTATTCATATTGTTCTCTTTGTTTCTAATGGGTTGATTTCAGCCCTGAGTTTGATTGTTTCCTACAATCTACTCCTCCTATGTGTGTGTGTGTGTGTGTGTGTGTGTGTGTGTGTTTAGAGCCTTCAGGCTTGCTTTTAATTCATTAGTGTGAGAACTCTCCAATTTCATATTTATTTTACTTTTTATTGGATATTTTATGTATCTATATTTCAAATGTTATCCCCTTTCTCCCCTCTTTCATCTATTCTTCCCCCCTCTTCTTCTATGAAGATGCTCCCACTCCCACCCACCCACTCCTTCCTCAGTGCCCTGGCATTCCCCTACACTGTGGAAATGAGCCTTCATTGGGCCAGAGGCCTTTCTTCCTATGCCAGACAATGCAATTCTCTGCTACATACGCCATTGATCCCCTCCATGTGTACTCATTGGTTGGTGTTTTAGTCCATCGAAGCTCTAGAGGGTCTGGTTGGTTGATATTGCTGTTCTTCTTGTGAGGTTGTGAACCACTTTGGCTTCTCCAGTCCTTCCTCTAAACTCCTCCATTGGGGTCTCTGTGCTCAGTTAGATAGTTAGCAGCAAGCATCCTCATCTGTATCAATATGGCTCTGCAGAGACTCTCAGGAGACATCCAAATCAGGCTTCTGTCAGAAAGCACTACTTGTCATCAGCAATAGTGACTGGGTTTGGTGGCTGCATATGGGATGGATCCCTAGGTGGGGCAGTCTCTGGATATCCTTTCTTTCAGTCCCTGCTCCATTCTTTGTCCCTGGATTTCCTCCCATGTGAATTTTGTTCTCCCTTCTAAGAAGACTGAAGCATCTACATTTTGGTCTTCCTTCTTCTTGAGCTTCATATGGTCTATAAATTGTATCTTGGGTGCTCCGTGCTTTTAGGCTGATATCCACTTATCAGTGAATGCATACCATGTATGTTCTTTTGTGACTAGGTTGCCTCAATAAGGATATTTTCTAGTTCCATCAATTTGACTAAGAATTTCATGTTGTTTTTAAAGCTGAGTAGTAGCACTCCATTGTGTAAATGTACCAGATTTTCTGTATTCATTCCTCTGTTGAAGGACACCTGGGTTATTTCCAGCTTCTGGCTATTATAAATAAGGCTGTTATGAACATAGTGGTGCATGTGTTCTTGTTATATGTTGGAGCATCTTTCAGGTATATGCCCAGGAGTTGTATAGCTGGGTCCTAAGGTAGCACTATGTCCAATTTTCTGAGGAACCGCCTGTGGTGCCTGCACCACAAACAGCTACTCCGAATTGGGCAAAGGCCTGAGGGTTTGAAAAGAAAGACACAACTCAATTATTCGTGTTACCAGAAACTCTTTACTCCAAACTCTTTACTCCAAACTCTAACCTCAACTCCAACTCCAACTGACTCCAGCTCTCCAGTATATACACTTGCAAAGGCAGTTACAAAGGCAGTATGCAAATTCCCCTGGGTGGAGGCATCACCTCCTGGGGTGAAGTCTATATCCTTAGGTAGCCAAAAGCAGGAACAGGAACAAGTGTGGAATAGGCTCTCAACTTGACATTAGTATTACAAAGGAAGGTGTGTTGATTTCCCAAAGTCAAGTGGGCACTTCAGCTAACCCTTATCTGATGGGGGTTGGGTATAGCTCCCAACAACAGCCAGCCAGACTGATTTCCAGAGTGGTTGTACCAGCCTGCAATCCCACCAACAATGGAGGGGTGTTTTTCTTTCTCCATATTCTTGCCAGCGTCTGCTGTCACCTGAGTTTTTGATCTTAGTCATCCTGACTGGTGTGAGGCAGAATCTCAAGGTTGTTTTGATTTGCATTTCCCTGATGACTAAGGATGTTGAACATTTCTTTAGGTGCTTCTCAGCCATTTGATATACCCCAGTTGAGAATTCTTTGTTTAGCTCTGTACCTCATTTTATGAGGGCATTTAGTGCTATGAACTTTCCCCTTAGCACTGTTTTCATAGTGTTCCATAAGGTATGTTGTGCCCTCATTTTCATAGAAAGTTTTTAATTTATTATTTTATTTCTTCCCTGACCCAGCGATCATAAAGTAGAGAGTTGTTCAGTTTCCATGAGTTTGTAGACTTTCTGTTTTTGTTGTTGTTGAAGTCCAGCTTTAATCATTTGTGACCTGATAAGATGCACGGGGTTAGTTCTATCTTCTTGTATCTGTTGAGGCTTATTTTGTGGTTGCTTATATGGTCAATTTTGGAGAAGGTTCTGTGAGATGCTGAGAGAAGATGTATTCTTTTGTTTTGGGTGAATGTTCTAATGGTGTATATTAGATTCATTTGAATGTTCTAAAGATATATATTGAATTCATTTGACTGGACATAACCATTAAAATAACCTCTCTTAGTTTTTTATTTTTGTTTAGTTTTTGTCTCAATAACATGTTTATTGGTGGGAGTGGGTTGATGAAGCCTCTCACTGTTAATATGTTGGGTCAATGTATAATTTAAGCTTTAATAATATTTTTGTGAATGTGGCTGCACTTGCATTTGGGGCATAGATGTTCAGAATTGAGATGTCCTCTTGGTGTAATTTTTTATTTGATGAGTATGCAGTGTCCTCCCCTGTCTCTTGATTACTTCTGGTTGAAAGTTTGTTTTATTAGATATTAGAATGGCTATTCTACCTTGTTTCTCAAATCCATTTGCTTGAACCCCCTTTTTTTCTGAGATAATATTATCTTTGTTGGTGAGATGTGTTTCGTGTATGCATTAGAATGATGGATTCTGTTTATGAATCCAATCTGGTAGCCTGTGTTTTTTAAACTGAATAATTGAGTCCATTGGTGTCGAAAGATATTAGTGACCAATGATTGGTGATTTGTACTTCTTGTTATGTTGATGTTGGTGGTGGTAGTGGGTATTTTAATGGTGTGAAATTATTTATTTCTTCTGTTTTTTCGAATGTAGTTAGCCTCATTGGGTTAGAATTTTCCTTCTAGTATCCTTTGTAGTGCTGGGTTAGTGGAAAGGTATTATTTAAATTTGGTTTTGTCATGGCATATCTCGGTCAGTCTATCTATGGTAATTGAAAGTTTTGCTGGGAATAGTAGTCTGGAATGACATCTGTGGTTTCTTAGGATCTGCAAGATATCTGCCCAGGCCCTGTTAGCTTTTAGAGTCTCAGATGAGAGATCAGATGTAATTCTCATAGGTCTGCCTTTATATGTTACTTAGCCCTTTCCCCTTGCAGCTTTTAAAATAAGTTTTTTTTTTTTTTTGTTCTGTATATTTAGTGTTTTGATTATTATGTGGTGGGAAATTTTTCTTTTCTTGTCCAATCTGTTGATTCTATAAGCTTCTTATACATTTATAGGCACCTCTTTCTTTAGGTTAGGGAAATTTTTTTCTTTGATTTTATTGAAGATGTTTTCTGAGTCTTTGAGCTAGGAATCTTCTCCTTCTTCTATTCCTATTATTCTTAGGTTTGGTCCTTTCATGGTTGTGTGTGTGTGGGCCGATGTGGGCCTTCATTTGTGGTGCCTGCAGCACAAACAGCTACTCCAAACTGGGTGAAGGGCTAAGGGTTTGAAAGAAAGACACAAGTCCATTATTCACATTACCAGAAAGTTTACTCCATCTCGATCTGCAGTCTCTCAGGACAGCCTGCAGTCACACCACAGACTTTGGTCCCAGTATTATATATTCAGGTAATTACAGGGGAGGTATGCAAATTTCCTAGCTGTTGGATGGAAGTTACCCCCTAGGGTGAAGTTTGTAAGCTGAGGCAGCTGGAGACAGAAAGGCCAGGTGTGGAAGTAGGCTTGTGACTGGGCCAATTAGCATAGCAAAAAGGGAGCATGTATTTCTCCCAGAGTTGAGACATGTAAGTAGGCAGTATAGCTAACCCCAAGCAGATGAGAGAATTGGCATGATTATTCCAACACTTGGTGTCCCAAATTTCCTGGATGTTTTGTTTTATGAACGTTTTAGATTTTGATTGATACATTGATTTCTTCTATCCTATCTTCTATGCTTGAGATTCTCTCTTCCATCATCTGTATTCTCTTTGTGGGGCTTACATCGATAATTCCTGTTCTCCTTCCTAGACGTTCCATCTCTAGGTTTGCCGACTTTGTGTTTTCTTTATTTCTTCAATTTACCTTTTCAGGTCTTGGACAGTTTTACTTATATCCTCCACCTGTTTGATTGCATATTTCTGTATTTCTTTTATCTTTATTTGCCCCATTTTTAATGCTTCTACCTGTTTGGATGTAGTTTCATGTATTTCTTTAAGGGATTTATGCATTTCCTTTTTGATGGGTTCTATTATCTTTATAAGATTAAATTAAGATTATCTTCTCATGCTTCATTTTCATTAGGACTTTCAGGATTTGCTATAGCAGGATAGCTGGGCTCTGATGGTGTTGTATTGCCCTGGGTCTTGTTGTTTGTAGTCTTACACTGTCCTTTAGGCATTTGGTTGTCCCTAGTGTTGGCCAGATGATCCTAATGGCAACAAGACTTCTTGGGAAGGTGAGACAAGCCATTGACCAGACAATGAAGGTTAGGGTACACGACTCTGTTGACTAAATCTTAAGTGGGCCCCACTGGAAAAGGATTGGTGGGGCAATTTCCAAGCTAGTATTTCTTGGGGGTCTCTGTGGGTCTCCATGGGGAACCAGAACATTCTTAGGGTCTTGCAAGGCTCCTCAGGATCAAAGAGTGAGTTCAGGCTGACAGTGGAGTTCAGGGGGCCATGTACAACTCATCTCTGCAGACTGTGTCCTGGGAGGATCCAACTGGAAATGGATTGGTGGAACAGGGTTCAAAGATGGTTAGTATTGGGATTCCCAAAGGCTTTCATGAGTGAGCAGAGCACTCTTGGGGTCCTGTAAAGTTTTTCAGGACCAAAGAGTAAGCCCAGAGCTGGGCATTGGATTTCAGGGGACTGCACACAACTCACTTCTGCAGGCTATATCCTGGGTGGGCCAGTGACTTTTTAATCTTCTATATAAGTCTTAAGAAAGAAATGGGGTTCCTTTTTTGGTCTCCAGAGGCACTACATGCATGTGGTACACATACAAACAAGCAGACTGCATGTATATACCTAAATAAAATCAATAATAGAAACTACTACCACTACTATTAAACCTGAGAATTGGTCTTCAGGGAAAACTTTGGCAAGGCTGAGGGCAGAGGGTCTACTGCAGAAATAACATGCCATGCTAACATCTCAGTATGGGATAATCTTATTTCAGGAATAAAGTAGCTACAGTAAAGTGGGCAGAAAGCACAGTTTGTACTGAATAAGGAAGGAAAGAGATCTTTAAGGGCTCTGCAAGTCAGAACTGGAAAAGGAACTATGAAGGCATTTCTTGGTAGGCTAGAAAGTTGAGTTTAAGCAAGGAGGAAATGATTTGAATTCTGGCCTATGGAGGTACTGGCCTGCCAGGAGATAAGAATACAAAAATAAATAAATAAATAAATAGAAGTCAAGGCTGAAATAGTACACGTGAAGCTTGGTGCTGTTCTGTGCTGGAGTAGCAGTGATGTGTTTGTTGGAGAATATTCTCTATTCTTGAGAATAGAGAAAGGGACCGATCTGAGAGGATGGGGAGTTGCAGGGTGTTTCAGTAAATATAAAAATAACTCTGTTGTTATCAGCTCTACGGTCTTGCTCCTGGAAGCTGTTCTAGTGCAGAGCCAAGTGCATAAACTCTGTCACACGATCCGCAAGCTGCACTCTTCACTTGCTTCCCTTCTCAGGTGGTTCATTCTGCCCACCCTAGCTGCCTCTATTCTGGGTGGTTCACAACCATGTTGTTTTCTGCTTTTATACATTGTCCTCAATAGCCCAATAAAGTCATGACTCAACAATCAACTTATCAAACAGGTTTATATGTTAAATTCTCAATCCACAATCCCTCTACACAATAAGCTTACAACCAGTTGACAAAGATATAAACTGCTCACCTAAATAAAATATATTGACCCATAGAAACCCTTAGAAATAATCATAACAACCTTATCCATCTAGAGATGTGACAAGAGAAACATCCACATCTGCCTTCATGTTGCCTCCTTCTCCTAAATCTCTCACTTTCTACTCCTCTTCCACTTTACCAACTTTGTATCCACCCACTCTCTACTGTTCAATCATGTATCACCTTGACATCAACCTACAATAGGAAACCCCATATTTGTCTTTAGCTACTTTGTGGGTTCTTCTTTCTTCCACCCTTTTCCATCCTTTTTCTTCCAACCTCTAAATCTCCTAACACTAGATAAGAGAGAAGAAGGGATAGAAAGGAAAGGAAAGAGATCCCTGAATAAAGTTAGGAGTTGGAAAGGATGCAATTTATTGCCAGACTTCTTCTTGCTCATTAGGTGTGTCTAGTTCTTTGGGGACAAGTTTGCCATCAGGATATCTCATTTCTTCTAGTTTCATCTTTGCACACTACTTTTTAACAAACCAAAACTACCAGCAACCAACAACTCATCAACAACCCACCAACAGTCAACCAACAATCCATCAACAACCCACCAACAGTCAACCAACAACTCATCAACAACCCACCAACAGTCAACCAACAATCCATCAACAACCCACCACACCTCTCAGGGCCCTAGCACTTTATATACTCCCCGAAAAGTTCCCAGAATCACAAAAGTCACAGTCTCAGAAACTATCTGCAGCTGGCAAAATTATGCCCCTGATAGAACACGAGGCAACTCATCTGAAACAGCCCCATATCCCACACCTGTAATGAAAAACAAAAACATGTTTCTATTTCTGTGTTTTTAAAAAGAAACCAGAATTCTCACTACAGAATCTAGATGGGGCATGACATGCTATGCTGCACAACCGAGGGTTGGCTTTGTTCTTTCCTGGGAAGTAACACTGGAGGTTGGTGCATCCTATGTGACTTGATTCCCTAAGACCTTGGGTCATGCTTAGCAGTATGTGATTTGTGGAAGGAGCTGTATCAGCCTGAGATTAAGATTGACCAGGGTGGACAATTATGCCTGTGTAGCTGAGCTCCAAAGAAAACTTTTGGACACCAGGTTTCTGGTAGGACTGCATAGTTGACAGCATTCTGCATATTGTTAGCTGTGGTAGCTAAGAGAAATCCACATCCCTACTGGGCAGGGACAGCTGAAGGCTTCATGCCAGAAGCTCCTCCAGACCTTCTGAAGTCACCTCTTCTCCAAGCTGCTTTTAATCTGTCTCTTTTTTTGTAACAGGCCATAGCTGAGTGGCATGGAATTTAGTGAATGTCCCGATTCCCTGTTTTAAATTTGTCAAGGGACCCTTAAACTTGAAGTAATCCTCATCAGTAAGAGTGTTCTTACACACTACCTAATGCAAGTGTATAACTTGACTAGGAGGAGTCCCGGATGACCCAGATCTTACTCAGTGTTAGTCAGCTGAGCTGTGGGAACGTGGAGGAATAAGCAAAGAATGAAGACTCTTACTGCCCTTTGGCCAAGTGCCACAGCCGACTCCTGTCTTCCTTTACACCAGTTTTCATTGAGAATCATGTAGAGTTTCCCCACTCATGGGCCAGTACAGCTCACATCACAATGTCATGCAAAATAAGAATATGTATGTCTTTGTAACCTGTGGGCTGGGGGTTGGACGCTCTGGTTTAGTATGTGGTCCCAAACAGTTCGGCAACTAATGTGGCCAGGGAAACCAAAAGGTTGTGCAGTGCTGATCAAGTCTTTTGATCAGAGAGCTTCATAGGGCTGTCAGCTGGAGAGACAGCAAAGAAAGGTCATAACCTCAGTCTCTGCACACCATGACACCTGAGGAATCACACAGGATTCCCATCTGATTGAATCCATCCATCACAACATACAAAAAAAAAAAAATCAGTTGCAACTGAAGTCTGAGGAATCCATCTTCCTACAAAGACCTCTCTCTCTCTCTCTCTCTCTCTCTCTCTCTCTCTCTCTCTCTCTCTCTCTCTCTCTGTGTGTGTGTGTGGTATATGTGTACACACAAAACACACCCTAAAGGAAAAATATGAATCCTAGCTTCAGACAATTGAAGACTTACCCATGGGATGGCCTCTTTGTGTAGTGGTGGTAGCATGTGGGATTGTTTAAAACTGAAGGCTTTGGCTAAAAATAAAGAAGTAACACTCAATTTATCATGCTCTTCTCCAAGTTTTAAAGAAATCTTCAGAACACAAGCCATGGTCAGTAAATACTGTGGTCTGAGGATAATGAGAACCACTCCATTGGTCACTTCAGATCTCTTTGGCTCTTTGGGCAGCTGTCACAGGTGTTCTGGACTTGTGCCTTGTCCAAAAGGTTCACTAAGGGCAGAGGCAAAATTCCAGTCATTTGCACACCAGGCACATTCCCTCCTGGATGTTTCAGCTCAGATTGTGATTGTATGTGTTGTTTGCTGTTTCATAGGTGAGGCTTTGTCTTAAGCTTTCTCATTTATTATCCTTTCTTGACAGAGAAAGTTTAACATGACTCTAGATATATAGGTATAAGAAACAGGTGTGTATAAATAAAATATTGACTGAGAGATCATCATAAAGGAGTTCATTTTATGTTATATATTTTTTACAACTTATTAAAAACAGAGATACATGTATAAATTTTTAAAAGCATTTTTGGCATAAAACTATATGAATATATTTTTGTCAGTGCTTGATTTTTTTTTTTTTGAGATGGGGCTTCTCCATGTAGTCTGGCTGTCCTGTTACTTCCTCTGAGGACCAGGCTGACTGGTTGAACTCAAAGATTCACCTGCCCTTGCCTCCCAGGGGCCGAGATTAAAGGTGCATTCAAAACATAAAACAGTTCTTGAGCCGGTGAACCTGGTAACCTGAGTTTAACCCCTAGAGGCCACGTGGAAGGGAAGAACTCCACCCACAGAGATGGTCTCTGACCTCCGTACTTATGCTGTGCTGTGCACAACACACAAATGATGGCAATAATCTAAAAACATTAGACGGTCTTTATTATATACACTTTTAGTATTTATTAAGGATGAAAGCAAATTTGCAGAGTAACAAGGTAGATGTGCTTTTTAATTTTTGCATAAAGAATAAAGTCTTGGCTTAATATTTGATACTGCGGGATGGAAAACACATCCACTATTTTTCAAAGTTGATTGAAAATTTGATTTTAAAAATGTCAGTGCTGAGGACGCTGCTTTGCATAAATGCATAGAGCAGAATGTCAGAAGTATTTTTAGGACCATTTCAGAAATTGTTGGAGATTATGTCCTACTCTCTAGCCAACATAAATTAAATAGCTCCTTTTTGATGTATGTGTGTGTGTGTGTGTGTGTGTGTGTGTGTGTGTGTGTGTAGGCACATGCATATATGAGTGTGTGTGTGACTGTGTGCACAAATGAGTTTGTGTATGAGTGTGTATGTGAGAGTGTGTGTGTGCATGCATATGTGTGTGTATGAGCATGTGTATTAGTGTGCATGTGTTTGTATGTATGAGTTTATGTGTATGAGTGTAAGTACAGGACTTCCTTGAGAATGTTGTTATCCTCCTTTGAAACACAGCCTCTCATTGGCTTAGAGCTCACTAGTCAGGCCAGATGGATTGGGTGGTGAACCCCAGGTATCCGCCTGGCTCACCTCCCCAGTGCTAGCATTGCAAGAATACCATCATCCCCAGCACTTTCCCTTAGCTTCGGGTATTGACCTTAGTTCCTTAGCACATTACCAACTATCTTCTAGCCTTATTCAAATGCTTTTAAATTGTTTCAAAGAAAACTCGGGTCAACAACTCAAGCAGCAATTTTGAAAAGTCGAATGTTCTAACACAATGCAACCCAAAGATACGCTACTAGATACATACCTGCTGAAAGGGACTGTGGGAAAATTTTAAGTCTTTGTTTTCTTTAAACTGTGGTGCTTCTCCAAGAGCAGAAAACTGTATACACACAGTAGAAACATTGCAACTCATAACAGGATAGTTTCTAGTGTGATCTAAGGTATGTCAGCAGCATGTTGACATTAGTGCACACACAACCAAGACCACAGTGAAGTCACATGATGGAACGCAGAGTGAGCACAGGTATAAATACCTTTGATTCATCACTTTTTATTTTGAATTAAGTTTTGGTCATTGGTCATTCAGAAACCGTTGACTCTTGCCAAAATTTTCTCCTCAGTCCCCACATTCATTAACCGAGTCCTTCTTGGAGTCATGACCCAGAATTTAAGATGTGGCTAGGGGCTGGAGAGCGGGCTCAGTGGTTAAGAGCACTTACTGTTCTTGCAAAGGACACACCAGCACTCGTTCTTAGCAACAGATAATCACTTGTAACTTATAAGTTTAAATTTATGACAGATCATATAATCAGGGCATCTGATGACATCTTTTAGCCCTGACAGGTATGGTATTCTCTCTCTCTCTCTCTCTCTCTCTCTCTCTCTCTCTCACACACACACACACACACACACACACACACACACAGATGCAGGCAGGCATTGTGCACACATACATGCAAATAAAAGGAAAATAAATCTTTAAAAGAAGTTGTGGGTCAATAGAGCACCCATTTGTTTTTTTATTATCCTAGGGTTTCTGTGGGTCAAAAGTCTGGCACAGGGGTTGTAGAGATGGTTCAGTGGTTAAGCGCACTGGTTGTTCTTTCAAAGGGCCTGAGCACAATTCCCAGAACTTACTTGGTGGCCCATGACCATTTGTAACTCCGGTCCCAGACAATCTAATGGCTTTTTCTGACCTCCGAGGGCACCGTGGACGTGTGGTACATAGATACACACACAGACAAAACACTTATATGCATAAAGTCTTGTCTGAAAGCTCAAGGGTAGACAAATTCACATCTCAGACCACCCATGTCGTTGGCAGAATTTACTCCCTGGAGGACTGACTGATAGACGGTTGCAGAACTGTGTTGAGTCCTGATTGGATGCAGCTCTCAATTCTACTCTGTGGGTCTCTCCAGCGGGCTGCCTGTTACACGCAAGGACACACGCAGTAGAGACAGCCAGAAAGGCAGAGATCACAGCCTAGCCACTCCCCACCACCCCTGCTGTACTTAGTGGTCAGCTCCTGTCCCACTGGGAGGAGACTGTACGGGAGATGAATGGCAGGAAGCGGGTAGTTTGGGACCATGGGACGGTCAACTTGTCACGAAGATAGTGTCTAATTTCCCTTCTTAATTAATACACAGCACAATTTGGATGTTTAAAATCATTATTTGGATCCTGGCAGGAGGTAAATTATACTCTTAAGGAAATTATGAGGCCCATGCTGGCAAATTTATGCATCTATATATGCCAGCTTATTTTGTTGTCTGTTCCATGAAAAGTTATTTCCCTTTATTCCTCTTTTGTTCTGAAGGACATTATTCCTAAGAGAAAAATGTCCAGCTAAAGCAGAGCCTGAGAAAAGCCCCCCCACCCCCCCGAGACTGGTCAGTGCGTCTGAGACTATGCTGTGCAGCATTTGTCTGCACGTGGTTGAACTTTGACCTTGGCTGGTATGTTCTCCTCTTTATGCCTGTCTCCCCCTTCCTTTCCCTTTCCCATCCTTTTCCCTTGAGACAGGGTCTTACTTTGTAGCCCTGGCTGGCCTGAAACTCATTATGAAGATTAGGCTAAACTTAAAATATGTTCCCACTTCTGCCTCCCAAATGTTGGGATCAAAGGCATGCCCTACCACTCATGGCCAGGTCTGTCTTTCTACTTCAGAAACCTTTACACACCCACTCTTCACACACCAATGCTGGTCTCTACTGCTCCTCGTGACAAATCATCTCCTGGGCCTTTACACTCTGTTGTCTGCAGGTTTAAAATTGACTTTATTTTTACTTCATTTCTTTGTGGACATTATTAAGAGTATCAGATGGCGCTGGGGAGATGACTCCGTGGTTAAGAGCACTGACTTCTCTTGCAGAGGACCTGAGTTTGATTCTCAGCAACCACATGGTGGCTCACAACCATCTGTAATGGGATCCGATGCCCCCCCCCTTCTGGTGTGTCTGAAGATAGTGACAGTGTACTCATATGTATAAAATAAAAATAAATATTTTTAAAAAGGTTATTAGGGACTTTTTAAAAAAGACTTATTTATTTTATTATATGAGTACACTGTTGCTGTCTTCAGACACACCAGAAGAGGGCATCAGATCCCATTACAGATGCTTGTGAGCCACTATGTGGTTTCTGAGAATCAAACTCAGGACCTCAGGAAGAGCAGTCAGTGCTCTTAACCTCTGAGCCATCTCTCCAGTCCCCCTCCCTTTAAAAGAGTATCAGATGACATTCTGATAGAAATCACCTTCACACAGTGGTTTTTTTTTTTCTTTTTTTCCCCACATGGTTTTCTAATGGGCAGTAGTCACCTTGGTTAGAAAATGATTCTTATGGGTTTTGCACCATGACAATCAGATACTAAACAAAATCATTCATTTTTACATTCACCTTTTTTACTCATTCAAAAACAGTTTTATAAAATATGGACAACATATGCAACTTTTCTTTGAAAATTTAAATTTCTTGCAATATCCACCCAGTTAATTTCCCTCAGCATTTGGCATGTGAGGCGTAAGGCTCTTCATACACATTTATGAACATTAGAATTTTGGTTCTGTTTGACATGGGTAATTTTGCAGTGATTTCTCATGGCTATTTTTAATTGTAAGATGTAATTATTTTTATTTTATGTGTGTGAGTGTTTTACCTGCATGTGTGTGTCCCAGGTTTGTGTTGCTGCCCATGGAAGCTAGAAGAAAGTTTTGGATCCCCTCAAACCAGAGTCACAGATGTGTGAATTGGCATGAAGGTGCTGGGAATTGAAGCCAGGTCCTCTGCAAGAGCAGCAAATGCTTTAAAACCCTGAGATGTCTCTTCCAGCCTCAGCCTTTTTAATGGTAATTTTAACAATGAAATGGATACATGGAAGAGGTCATGAGGAGGTGTTTCAGTAGTTTCTTATCACCTTGTTCTGACAAAATAACCAACATAAAGATCCTACAAAGGAAGAGTTTGTTTTGGTTTATAGGGGCTGCAATCCACGGTGACACAGGGCTACAATCCATGGTAACAGGGGAATATAATCCATGGTGACACAGAGCTGTAATCCATGGTGACAGGTGATACAATCCATAGCAACAGGGGGATACAGTCCTTGGTGACAGGTGATATAGTCCATAGCAACAGGAATGGAATGGTGGTAGGGGCAACATCTAGACTTAGGAAGCCAAGAACAATGTTTGGTGCTCGGTTTCCTTCCTCCTTTTTATTCAATTCAGGACCCCAACCACTGCTTGGTGCCACTCCCTGTTACCGTGAGCCTTCCCACCGGAACCAACCTCCACTATATGTTCCCTTACAGGCATCCACAGGGATTTGGTTCCATGATGATTCTAAATTCTATCAGGTTGATGGTCAAGATTCACCATGCTAATCTTTTTTTTTTTTTTTTTTTTTTTTTTGCTGCTCACTGGTACAAAGAGACAGATGGACAAGGTGACGTTGCTCCCGTCTGTGGTCCTGGCTCGTCTTTCTGTGTGCTTTTCTCCAGTGTCTTCAGAGATGTCTGCATCTGCTTTGCCCTCCCCGACACAGATGATATTTTATCTACAACATCTGCTGTAGGACAAATGTTTTCTGTCTCTGAAAACAGGGAGTTAAGGGCTATTCTCAAACCCAATGGAAGCAGCAGCCACTCCACCTCTTCTGGGGCATCAGGTGCTGGTGGGATCCGGGGGTTCTGGAGTCTGGTTGGGGTTTATGGATATGATATACAAGGGGAGCATCGTGGGGGATGAAGCAGGAGGGTTTGAAACGAATGTATGTAGACTCTTTGAAAGAAAGCAGAACATGTCAGCTCCCTGAGGGGAAATGGGGTGGTTGGTTATCTTTACAGTGCCAGAGATTGAACCTAGAACTTTCGTGCATTTTAGACAAATGTGTTATTGCTGAGCTTTATCTTCAGCTCTCAAGAGCAAAGGTTTTGAAAATAAAACTCCAGTACTGAAGATATTGGGGCAGATGCATCATGAATTTGAGTCTAGCCTGGGCTATGTAGGAACACTCACCCTATTTCTTAGTCATCTTTTATCTTTCTCTATTGTCAAATATTTTGACCCAGACATCTAAGAAAGACCTAGGAACCTGTATCTTTACTCACCATGCCTCAAAACCCAGACACTGGAGGTCTACAAAACACCGTTTAGAAACAGTGGGAGTTGGCAAAATAGAGAGGTTATATGTGAATAAGAAAAAAAAAAAAAAAAAAACAGATTCAGGAGACAAATTTCCAATTTGTTTTTCCCTTCACTGATTTCATGCGTACAATCACCAGCGTAATACATTTTACTTAGTATTTTCACCAGAGGTAGAATAATTGCTATGTTCATTATGTGAGGGAATTTCACTGAAATTAGACTGACTGGTTGGTTCATTGAGTTGTGCAGCCGCTCTGCCCCAGGAGAGTTCATTCACTTCTTTTTCTCTGCATCCAGGAATGTAGCCACCTATACTTTATGAATGAGAGTAGGAAGCCTTTCATACTCCACACATAACACTGCCTTTGGACAACCAGACAATGACTCCTCTGTAGCTGTGTCTCTAAATCACACCCAGGGTGGCCACCGCTTTTGTTCTCTCTTGAGGAAAACAAACCCAGGTTCTGGGTTTATACAAAGCCTCAGAGTAGAAAAGCTCTATGAGAGCAAAACTGAGCAACAGTACAATGAGAAATATAGCATAATGTAATGCAATTATATAAAATAGTATCATCAAATATGCAGGCATGTGACTTTTGCAGTGTGAAAGCTTTATGATTTTTGTCAAATGTTATGATAGATTTATGAGAAAAAGAGGCAGAAGACAAGAACCATGCTGTTTATATTCTTATGGTTCTAGAGGGATTGGGGGCTGCAACTGATGGTAAGAAACCATCTTTGTGATACTTTCCTCGTTCACAATGAACTTTTATTGCTTGGTGTTATTTTTAATATTATCATGCATAAAAATTTAAAGGAAATTTTAATTTAAATTTTCAGGCTATAGGTCCTAAGTGTGCCAAAATTGAAAAGCCAGGTGTGGTGGTGTGCTCCTATAATCCTAGCATTTGGGAGGCAGAGGCAGGAGGATCATGAATTTGAGGCCAGCCTAGGACACACAGCCAGACCTTCTTCCAACAATCCAAACCAAACCAAACATTAGACACAGGTGTGCTGAGGATGTACACACAAGTGCATGCACACTCTCCCACCCAGTGTCAGCAGAAGTTATCTTAGCCCGGAGGCAGTTGTGCTGTCCAAGGTTTTTCCAGTGTCTTTGCTCAAAGTCTTCCTGGGTTAGAGATGCTAATGATTTGAGTTAACTGACAATCTACTGTCTTCTTCCCTGAGCATGTTCTTGCTTCACGCTGTCATCAAGAGGCCCCTAGAGTCCTCAGCACGTGAACACCAAGCACCACCTAAATGAGCGATAACGCAGTTGGATTGGACATCAGTCAGACTGCTGAAAGTGACGGACTGTTTACATCTGAAGAATGACCAGATCACTCCTGGGACCAAGGAAGTGCCCGATACTTGGTTGGGGCTAGCACGGGGTCTGCCTCTTTGGCAGAAATATCAGAGAAGAGATGCTCTGTTCTTTGCACTGCATCCCATCAAAGTGGTCCTATCATGTCAGTTTGCCCCCTGCTAGTGATTTTCACTTGGGTTGTTGGGCTAAGTCGGTGCCTGCCATGCTTAACCTTTGCCATGGTTCATTTGTTATCCACCTACCTCAGTCTCTCTCTCTCTCTCTCTCTCTCTCTCTCTCTCTCTCTCTCTCTCTCTCTCTCTCTCCTTCTTAATATCCCTCCTGTTCTTGTCCTCCTTCCTTCTTCTGATCCCCCCTGATATACCCATTCCTCTTTTATTAATGAGTTATAATGTATTTCTCTCACCATTCCTCTCACACCTATCAGTTCAGTCTTTCTTTTTTCTTTTTCTTTTTTTTTTTTTTTTTTTTTTTTGTATCCCTTTGAAATGTTGCGATACTCTTTGAGGACTTCTTAACGTTTCTGATACAAAGTTACTTCAGGCATAAGTAATTTCTCTGAGGAATTTTGGTTCCCGTGATGGATAGTCTTGGTTGTTAGCTTGATGCATCTGGAAAAAAAAAGAACCTTACTTGAAGAGCTGTCTTCAACAGATTGGTCTCTGGGCATATCTGTGGGCCTTTTTCTCACTTGCTAATTGATGCAGAAGAGTTCAGCCCACTATGGGGGGTACCGACCCTAGGAAGGTAGGTCTGGACTGTATAAGAAAGGTAGCTGCAAAAGAACCCCTCACTGCCATACCTCCTGGCACAGGCCAGCAGAGGACACCCAGCCTGCTAATAGTGGGAGCCACTACAACATGCGAATATGTATGTGGTGGGTAGATGGGAAAGAAACAGAAGGGGAAGAGCTTGAGTAATATGATAAAAAGGTGGAACTAGAGACACCATGGTGGAGAGAAATAGCGTGCCACCTGAGGCCGTGGTAAGCTCCCAGCCTGTGCTGTCACCGAGGAGCATGACTGTGTTCATGACTATGCAACAGCAGGGGGTCTGTTTCATTATCACTAAAGACTACGTGGATGTCCCAGATCTGAGCAGCCACCTGGCACCATGTAGGTGGTCAGTCCTCATGGAATGCTCCACTCTAGAGAGTTGGCCCCACCTCTCAACAGATGCAGCACTTGGAAGAGCAGGCCCTGCACCTCCCCTGGGCAGCACAGTGAATATGACTGCGGTGGTAGTATGGGTTCTGATGAGCCACTTTGAGGGAGTAAGAATAGGAGAGCTGGTCGCACCATTCACCTGCTGCGAGGTGATGTGGGCACAGGAGCAATGCCCTCTGCTCTCTTGCCTCTTGCCACCTGTGGGAGTTGAGAGAGCTGATCCCAGGATCATGAGAGCCGGAGAGCTGGCCCTTCCCCTCACTGGCTGAAGCACTCCAGAGAGCTAGTCCTGTACCTCACCTGGGCAGCACAGAGGAGCTGGCCCTGACTACAAAGGCATAGGCAAGCCAGCCTCGAGGGTGTGAGACTGGGAGATCTGGCTGGCCCCTTGTCAGCGGTGGTGTTGGGTAAGCTAGCTGGGGCTGTGCTGGAGAGCTCACCCTGGTGGTGTGGGCGTGGATGAGCTGGCAGGCTGGTCAACTCGGCTGCCTCCCAGGTTCAGATCCAGAGCTTTGAGTTTGCCCACCCTAATATCTACCTCATCTGTGAAGAGTAGAAAAGGGCCAATCCTGTAGATCCAAAGCTGCAGGATCTCCATGACACAGGGCAACAACTGGATACTGAGAGGAGTCCTGGTAAGGATCTGGTATTCATGGTATAGCAGAAGCCAGAGGCCTCAAGCCAGAGTTCTTGTAATGAACATTTTCAAGTAAAGATGTGTGGATGTTACACTACGGCTTCCATAACTAGATGGTTTCTATGCTTTATTTAAAAACTTTTTTTTTGGATGGGGGAGTTGCAAGGGCAGAGGGTGGCTACAAAAGGATGGGGAAATGAGTGGGGTTGGCATGCATGATGTGAAACTCACAAAGGATTAACAGAAATTTTAAAAAGTAGCTGTGTATAAGGGTAGAAGAAAGCCAGTGATCTGCCTTCCTCTATAGCCTCTGCTTCGGTTCCTGCCTCCAGGTTCCTGAACAGTTCCTGTCTAGTTCCTTTTGACTTCTTGGTCAAAATAAACCCTTTACTCCCCAAGATGGTTTTGGTTAGTGTTTTATCATATCAACAAAGATCAAACTAAGACAGTCTCCTTTAGTATAGAATAATGTGTAAAAAGCTGAATCTTGGGAATTGTATCCTAATTTTTATTGGGAAGTTGGTGGGCCTAGGTCATCTCTCCTTGGGCAGAGCTAGAGAAAATATGTTTGTGTTTGCATTTATATCTATATATAAATATATACATACATGTATACATATGAATGCATATTTATCTACCATTTATCTCACCACATGCCAACATCTATTTCAATCAACACCATAATTTTCATTCTGGTCTTCTGTTATGGTGAGTCACTCCCTTCCCTGTGGAAGCTGGCTCGAATTTTAATGGACTTACAAAATTGTTCCCTCTTCCTGAAGGTAACAGTCTCCCACTTTTCCTATCACAGTCATTTGGATTTAACTGACATTACATTAACTGGATTTACATCACTCCTGATGGCAGTCCTAACATGATATTCCTGGATAAGGTCTCACTAAACTAATCACAGCATATTTTTGTTCTTGATATAATTTCAAAATGCGTTGTTCTCCACATTCTGCTACCCATATGATGCTAATCAGGCACCTTCACTGCAGGCTTAAAAGTTACCCTCCGCGGTGGTTTGAAAATGATCAGCCCCTATAGCTTCTTGTGTTAGGATGTTTGGCTCATAGGGAGTGGCACTATTAGGAGGTGTAGCCGTGTTGAAGCAGAGCTTTGAGGTCTCCTATGCTCAAGCTACACTCAGTGTGACACACAGTCTCCTGCTGCCTGTGGATCAAGATGCAGAACTCTCAGCTCCTTCTCCAGCACCATGTCTGCCTGCACGCTGCCATGCTTCCTGCCATGATGACAATGAACTAAGCCCCTGAAATTGTAAGCAAGCCTTTTTCATATTAAATGTTTTCCTTTATAGGCGTTGCTATGGTCATGGTATCTCTCCACAGCAATAAAACCCTAAGACACTATCTACATCCACAGCTGAACTGGGTGAATACAGCGGAACAGAATAGCAATCCTCAGGAGGTGGTGGCAGGAGGGTCAGAAGTTCAAGATCATCCTCAGTCATATAGTAAATCTGTGTCAGGCCTTCATTATATAAAACCCCATTAAAAAAAAAAACAAAAAAACACAAGTACAGCTTAGTTGATGGAATGCTTCCCTAGCATGTACAGCCCTGGGTTCAATCCCTGACATTGAATAAATCAGGCATGACGGCCCATATAGTAATCTCAGGACTCAGAGGGTGGAATCAAGAGGCTCAGAAGTTCAAGGCCAGCCTTGCTTTGAATGCAAATATATTCATATTCACAATGAATATATCTCCAGAATTGGCTGTGACTTGGATATGATGGGAATAAAAAGACAATAATTGATTGAAGGCATCTCAACATCTGCAGAAAAGCTTGGTTATTAATATTGAAGCCTGAAGTTAATGTCTTGAATGATTGATATACAAACACCCACCCACTGTCTGTGGACACTCTGGTTTGGATAAGGTAATGTTTCACAGGAGTGTTCAAACATCACCCCACTCCCAGTGTTTGGACATTATTTCTTTAACATTTTGCTCCAACAATAATGTAATCCACATTCTAGAGCCCTTTCCCATGCTTCATCTCGAAATGTTTCCAGAAATGCTTGGGAAGGGTCTTTTTTGAAAAGGAGAAAATCCAGTCAAGAGACCCAAGTACTCTTTGCAAAGCAAAGCTCTCAAAAGAGAGAAGAGAATGGGTTGTCCTAAAGTAGACACTGCACTGTGGATTTAAAAGACACATTTAATAAATATTTATGAGTTAGGTAGCATATTCATGGATAAGGTGACTCTATTTCTTCCTGAACAATGGTGGATTAGATCTCCCTTTTGTAGGGGTGGGAATAAAATCTAATTGATTATATAATGAAGTCTAGATCTTTTGAGGATGCAGACCCCTCATTAGGTGTGCCAGTTGAGGCAGTGTCCTGGTGCCTTCATTTCTGATACACTGAGAGCAACCTAACAGCAACTTCAAGTTATTTAACCGCTGACAATAAGGAGACACGGTGACCAAGTCAAAGCTGCAGGTTTTTCAGTCAATTCCTGCCTAGCTGGTATCAGAAGAACATGGGAGGCTCTCTTCTCTTCGTATTTTTATCTTGCCACTCACGAGATTACATATTTTCCTTGGGTTTCTCGAAATTCCCCTTTTGTGCCTCCGAGAGTTTGCTGGCTTTGGCCTTTGCTTGTTGTTATTTCTGGTATCCTCGCCTCACCCTGGTGGAGGCTTGGCAGCCAGCCCCTGCGTTGGGTACTGATAGGGTAGGTCACTCTTCTCTTCACAGGGGAACTGAAAGTATGCATCAGAGAAGCAGAACATGGTCTAGGAACTTCATTTTTTTCCTTCTAGCATATGGAACCAAACCACAGGACTAGTCTAGAAAGGATGGCTGCATCTTATTTGGATGGGGGTGTTATCTGACTTACACAATGTCTGGCCAGTATCAATTCACACTTGATGTGGCTAACTCGGTTGCCTTAGTCTGCAGGTTTTAATGGTTAACTTGAATGTGTGCATGTGTGTGCACATGTGCATGTAGGTGTATGTGCACGTGTGCATGCAAAAGAGACCAGAGGTTGACAAAGAGTGTTTTCCTCAATCCTGTTCTGCCTTACTTTTGAGACAAGGTTTCTCACTGAGCCTGGAGTTCACCAGTTTGACTGGAGTACTTCCCCAGTGAGTTCTATAGTGCCGCCCATCTCTGCTTCCTTAGCACTAGGCTTACCCAGGTACACTTCCAACCCTGGCTTCTATGTGAGTGTTGGAGGTTCAGAATCAGGTCCCCATACTTTCAGGACAAGCATTTTTTCCCCCACCAAAGCCATTACTCCAGCCCCAGACACCTCTATAAATGACAGGGACTCTCCTTCCCTGCTGGAGCCTATTGTAAAACAGCCAGTGCATTCGTAAACTGTGTAACCAAAGGAAAGCTATGAAATATTTATGTGGCTCATGAAGTTCAAAGTCATCACAGTCAATCCCCTAAACCAGAGATTGTAGACCAGATGCAGCCCACTGAGCCTCAGAGCTATTTAAGACTTTTTATTGTTCATCATCTTCTTAGGGAAGAGGTTTTATCCAAAAGTTTGTTTTCTAGAGAAAATTTAGATCCCAACGCCTCCTATCTGCCCATGGTGGTAGCTGGTTACAGCTGAGTAGTGTGTGCCCTCTGGGTGGCACATAGACTCCTGGTTTACTGGAGTCCCTACCACTCTGACTTGACTCTTGACTTAGTTCACTTGACTCATTTAAAACATTGTACTGGCTGGTTCTGTGACAACTTGACACAAGCTGGAGTTATCACAGAGAAAGGAGCCTCCATTGAGAAAAATGCCTCTATAAGATCCAGATACAAGGCTTTTTCTCAACTAGTGATCAGGGGGAGGGCCCAGCCCATTGTGGGTGGTGCCATCCCTGGCCCAGCCCATTGTGGGTGGAGCCATCCCTGGCCCAGCCCATTGTGGGTGGTGCCAGCCCTGGGCTGGTAGACCTGGGTTCTATAAGAAAGCAGGCTGAGCAAGCCAGGGGAAGCAAACCAGTAAGTGACATCCCTCCATAGCCTCTGCATCAGCTCCTGCTTCCTGACCTGCTTGAGTTCCAGTCCTGACTTCCTTTGGTGATGAACAGCACCGTGGAAGTGTAAGCTGAATAAACCCTGTCCTCTCCAACTTGCTTCTTGGTCATGGTGTTTTGTGCAGGAATAGAAACCCTGACTAAAACAAACATATTGTGGTCTCAGTATTAGAGGTTGTGGGAAACTCATCTAGCCACATTCAGGCTGACATATATGAACCATGTGGGAGCAGGGTCACAGAAGATGGCAGGCTCTAGAAGCAAAGTTATGCTGTCTTAAGATGTTTCAGATGGCATCCCCCTGCAGGATGTGGCAGCCCCTCTGATATTGTGAAACTGTCTCAGACCTTTTCTCTCAGCCCCAGTGGGCTAATGACGAAGAGTGGAGTACCTCCCTTCCCTGGAACAGTCTGAGACTTCTTAGAGCAGGAGTACTGGATCTAGAAAGGAAGGAGAGCAACTGTCTCCAATCAAACTTTGCCTCACTTCTGCTCCCCGGACTGTGTCCTCAGGGACGGTCCACCTCTCAAACATGGCAGTGCAGGAGACAATGAGAGGAATGTGACGATGCTACAGCCTTTTCCTAAGCTTTGGTGCAGGTTAGGGCTGGATCCATACTTCTCATGGTATGATTAGTTTGTGGGGTCTGGAACAAAGGTTGTAGAAGAACATGACTTCTCGAACTCTGAGAAAGTAATGTGAGGTCATTCTTCTCTTACCCTGGCTTGAAATTAGGCATGCGCATGTGGGGGCTGATGGGAACTCTTGGCTTGAATGGGCTGGAAGTAAAGCTGCTGGAGATAGGGTGGTCAAGTAGGCTTTGAAGTCAGTTTGCCCAAGGCATTTGAATGGCATTTATATCCAGGATCTGCTGAGAAGAACCATTCTAACAAGGAATGTACTGTCTTAATGAATGTAGGTGATGAGAGAGAAAGGATCTGTGGGTCATTAATGTTGTGGTGAATATAAAAAGATTGAAGCAGCACCCCTGGCTATGACTGGCATCTTAGAGCCACATGGCATTTGTGGGGTATTTTCATCTGAATTAGCAAAACATCTCCATCCAACTTGCTAAGTTCCCAGTTTCCATCCCAGTCTGCTGCTGGTTACTCTCTGGTCCCAGCAGTGGCTGTGGCTCCCTGTTGCAGACTCTGCTCACATTTCCAGCAACCCGGTAAAATAAAAATTTTTGAGGTTTGTAATTCATCAACCAGATGCATATCAACAAACTCCACAAAACGTACACACAATAAACTCAGAGTCAATTGATATTGACATAATCTGCCTACCTAGATAAGACAAATCATCTTGTAATAATTCATCCCTAATAAGGTATTTATAGCTACCTATGGCTATTTAAAGTCACGCAGAGTTGGATCATCTTCTTCCTCCTCATCTTGGCTTCTTCCCCTCCTGCCTTACCTCTCCTACCTTTTCAAAACTCTGCCCCTGCCTTACTTTTTCACTGCCCAATCACAGGCCTTGCCTTATCTTGTGCCTGTCCCCACCTGCACATCACTTACAGCTTAGCTTGGAACTGGAGAGGTGGTTCAACAGTTAAGAGCACTGGCTGCTCTTTCAGAGGTTTGATTCCTGCACTGCCACCATCCTTCCACCATGATGGCTTACAACAGTCTGTAATTCTAGCCCTAGGATATCTGACATCCTTTTTTGGACCGTGTGTACACAGTGCACAAGGTAAATAGACACACACACAAGCAAAATGCCCATATGCATAAAGTAAAAATAAAGGACAAGCAAAATGATGGCTTAGCAGGTAAAGGCACTTGCCAGTAAGCCCGAGGGTCCAAGTTCAGTGTCAGGATACCTGCACAGTGGAAGGCGTAAGATGGCTCACTTCATTTGGCTCATGCTAATCTGCATTTTCTCAGCCTCTGTTCACTTGTAATTAGCAGGGCATGAGGTGGTTCTAGTCCAGAAGGAGATGACAATACATTTGCTTATTTTCATTTTTTATCCATCCATCCATCCATCCATCCATCCATCCATCCATCCATCCA